>NW_027249088.1:980000-1580000 GCF_030848795.1 Temnothorax nylanderi | reverse complement strand
CGATATGTTTATCAATATTTAATAAAACAACATGTCCCGACATGCTCGCCGAAACCCCCTTCCCCAGCACCCCCTCGCCCTCAAGTCCCCCCCGCCTCGCTCCCCCCTCGGAGCACCCGGGACAGACAGCCCACTATATTCCTACTGCTTACATTTAGATCTTCTATAAATATTTTAAATATAGTCTCAAAGATTTTTGTATATTTTTTTTAAATTTCTTCTGATGCTTTTCATAAACTTATCAAATTTCAGTACCACTCGAAAAATCTTTGCGGACCCTAAAATCCCCCTAAAGAAATAGTGCAGTTTTTGGAAATATGTTTTCAAGTCAAAGACTCTCACAAACTCAAAACAGAAAATTTTGAAAAATATTTTTATTCGTTTCCGAAGTATTTTAGCCCCTTGTCAGGAATCAATTTCATCCCACCGATGTTTTTCTCTCGGATTTTTTCATCCTCTCCGCCGGAGCAAGGACCGCTCCGCAGAAAAGAAAGGCCCCGAGACATCGCGCATACTAATTTCTCGCAAACTGCCGGCCAGCGCTCGCGTCGTGTCGGCGCGAGTGGCCGAGTGGCCCGACGAGATTTCCAATTTTTTTCGCCGCCGTTTTGTCCGAGCCCTCGCGCGCGCGCATGGCCGGCAAAAGCACCCCGGCTCGCCGTGCAGTTTATTGCGATTGCGAGACTCGGCGCATACAAATCGGGCGCATTAAGTATCGCAGAGTTCATTCTCGAGAACACTCATAGACGGGACGGCCGGCATCAGCCGCTCGCCCGTACGAGATTTTGCATCGGGACGGCGCCAGACGAAGCGCCGTTTTCGCATCGATAATTCTCGAGGAGCTCTTTGCGAACGATGCGTATAATGCACGTTGGAGAATTGATTTACGCTTCGGGCAATCGAGCCAAAATGATCGAACGGCCCAGGTTTCGAACGTGTATAGATATCGAACGAAATGTTTTCGTACTGTGAACAATTTAAAAAAAATTAAATCGTATATATATAATTTTATTTATTACAAGATGTTTTAATATAAATATATATAATATATTTTGTTACAAATTATATTTAATTATTTTTTTATTATATATTATATTTATTACTATATTACATATTATACGTATTATTATATTTATATTTATTATATTTATTACATATTAGATTTATTATACAAGAACCCCTTCTTTTTTATAGCTCAGCATATTCAACAGTACTCGCTCGCTTGATATAATATGTATTGTAAACGTTGTTGTAAACTGAGAGATGAATAAAATTTTTGCGCGTGAAAATGAAGCGGGTGAGCACTGTCGAATGCGCTGAGCTATAGAAGAGAGAAGGGGCTCTTTAGAACCATTCCGTCAGTCGGTCTGGCTCTCCCTTGTAAAGCCCGTCGTCGAGCAGGCACGTGTTACCACGGAACACGTGCCTCCTCGACAACGAATCACCCAGCTCTCATAATCCACGCAGCGCTCATTGATCGGCACGCGCTGCTGCTCTACGACCTGGAAATCCCGCCAATAAAGTGACCGCGTTAGGCGAGAGATGTGAGTCGTCCGGGTGACGTATTATTACAAATAATGGCGCGCAGAACGATTGATCCCGCTCCGGTTTTACAAAATTTTCGGATATTTCCTCGATTAAAGGTATCGCGTAACGAAATTTGTCCAAAACAAAATAAAAGTGTTTGTGCAATGTGGTGTTAAGGATATACAGGTCGAAGCGGTTCAAGTAGTTTAATAGCAATAACAGTTTCTGGGATAGAAAAGTGTGCAAGATTAAGATCCGCTTCTAGGTTAGTCAGTAGCTTGAAAATAATTCTAGTTGGAATAATTCTAGTCCTATAAAACTCGAAACTTTTTGTTAGAGATAGCTTGTCTTTTACTCTACTTTGTACTTTATATTTAGAAAATACAGATACATGTAAGGTCATAATAGCTTATTCTCCTTTTGGAAACACAAGATTAGTATGCATAGCTCGCAAATTACTTCCTACACTGTATACTGCTTACGAAACTTAAACCAACCTTTTGAATACAAATTTAGTTTCCGACAAGCGGCAAGCAACCTCACTGAAAAATCAGTAAGGGTTTCGTCTAGAGCTATAGAACATCGGTTAAGGATTAATCGATTGATCCTCCGTGATCCTCCTACGAACTAAAATCCTAGAATATTCTTCATTCGCAAAAGAGGTGCTCGTGAGGATTGACAGTAGTGATCGGCAGCGTCGGCGGTGGCATTGCCTTGAATGAGCATGTAATCCCCCGTAACTATTCAGTAACGTGCGTTTCCGATCCGTCTGAAACATTCTCTGTTCGTTGCTTCCACAATGGGCAAGCGGCGTTTTCTTGCCAGACATTTACGAGTTCCTTGTCCATTGTAATGTCGTTGTCGCCCTACGTATTAGTGTTTGTAGTTTTCGCCGCTCGCACAGAATTCTGCATTCTCTAATATGTCTATCACAAAAGTTGCTTGGTTCGGGAAGAAATACAGGAATATCAGCGATGAGTTTCATCTTGGGTATACGCGTAAGCGTCATGTAAAAATTAACTTGAATTTTTTTTAAGTACACGGAAAAAAAATAATGTTGTATCAACAGCATCATTTTTTGTATCAACAGCATCAGTGTTGAGATAAAATTTATTGATGCAATATCAATATTAATGAACAAAAAACATCAGATAATTGTTTTAATATATAAAATATTTGGTCCAATAATATCTCCAATTGAATTAACTATTTATGCTTGTGGCAGCCCGTGATGTCGACGTTTAATTGAAGCAACTTCATTGTTTTTCCGTGTAGAAACCCATGTTTTTTATATGACAGTCTTTATCTACTCATAAATCCTAACAAATTTTCAGCCTAACGCGGTCTGAAACTTTACTTTATTTAGTCAACACATTTTCAGATTTATAATATTTTAAATTCATGTTTGTATCATTCGATTTAGGTATCAATACATTGTGAACACAATGTTTAAAAAGTTTAATTTTTGCTCTTATAAAAACGCAATTCTCACTAATTCTTAATAATGTTGGCCGTGTTGTTAATTGACTTAAATCTACCTACTATTAATAAATTACTTCAATATTTATATATAAATGTGCAATGTATCGATTCCTGACTGAGTCTTACATTGAGTCTAAAGAAATATATCTATTTGATCTAATATAATGACAAAAATATTCTAGACGTTGCAAAAATTATTTCTTAATATTTTAACGTCACTGAATTTCTTCCTTTTTTCTTATTTTTCTTTAAAAATTGCACAATTTAAAATTCTACAATTTAAAACACATTATCTCCTTACCTAGTTTGTAATGGTATCATATGTCACCTTGGTAATATCGTGTTTATGTATTGTACAACGATTCAATTGTAGACGAAAATATATGAAGATTTATGTCGCAACTGTCACACTTAGAAATCGAGGGTTCTATGCGCACGCCTTGGTTCGTTTGTGCTCCGAATGTTCGCTGTCCGAACATTTATAAAGTCCTGCTCATTGTAACGCCCGTTGTGGACTCCGCGTGTAACCGGCCCGACCGCTCATTGTCGCGTCCTGCTTCTCTATACACGCACGAGATTCGCGCGTGCCCGCGGCTTGCTAGCCGCAGACAATGGCGACAATGACCACTGGGTGGACCATTTAGCTTAGAGGCGACCCGAGAATGACCAGCCGGACTGCGGAAAGCGCGGACCTTTTCCGCAGCTCAAGGTGCGACCTTTTAAGCGTCGAATTGCATTGCTCGCCAGGCATTGATCTCCGAGACTCGATATTTCCCTGTTCCCTGATGTTAGACATAGAAATGTTCATAATGCTTGGTTATCAATCAAATCTTTAATTCGTAAATTATGCGTGCAGAATTTTATCGCAAATCTTTGGAGTTCGGATTTTTAAGTGTTGGATTTCAAAGTCCTTGAAATCATTGCTTTTCAACTAACTTTAAGTTTAAATTCAAATTTATTTTTATTTTATAAACAAGTTTTCCCTTTATCGAGTTTAAAAATTCTTGAAAGGTTTTTTGTAATCTTTTAGTGTTTTCTGTTAAACAATCTACTCACAACTTTACTCGATTTCATTCAAGTTTGGAGTTTCTAGTACTCAATTTGAATTTATCGATCCTGGTTTCTCTGTCTATGTTACTGCTCGAAGCCGGAAGACTAAAGAGCGAAAATTCAGCAAACGCAAGCCCTTTCAACCAGGATCGCAAGGATTTTAGCCAGAGACAAAGCTCAAAAGCGCCAGCGGCTCTCTTGAACCTGACCACCACTTTCAATTCGGAAGCTGCTTTACGGTTTACCGCTCGTAAATCATTCCCGGGTTGTGAAAGAGAATAATACCGAAAATATTGGAGAGTTTCAAATGTCCAAGCATATTTCCGCGCGCTATTTTGCGATGGCGAACAAAGGCATGATCGCGATTTACTGGAAGCAGACAAAGTTCTTTTTAAGTGAAATTTTTAAGTAAATATTAAGCATTTTAAGCGAACAACGCGCGCAAAAATTACAAAGCAATTTATGTGCAATTACTCCATTTCTCATTACTCTCTATTTACTCCAAATCTACAAATTATATAAAATCTTCAAATTATATATCTTCGAAAATTTGAACGCAAAGCCATCGAAAAATAGTTACATTAAATAATGATTAATTCACATTTATTCTTTCTTTTTCTCCTTTATTTTGCATTATCCTCCCTAGTTGATGCAACACACCTACGCAATTTTACTTGCGACAATACTGCAGTTTAGATGGGACGTCGTTCATCTCGAGGTTGCTCTTTATCAACGATTCATCTCGCACTAGAATTTGAATACACAGTCTCGCGAGACGCGACATGGTCCCAGGGAGTAACCTAGGAGTCCATCTCGTGCACGAGCGACGCCGCAGCGTCGACAGCTCACTTCGTCGACGTGTTTTTCTGCATTCCGCTGGTCGGCTTCCCCTGTAAACACTCGCGCTTAATCGCGCCGCGGAATAAGGCGACTGCGGGCAACGATGATGACGACGGCGCGGGTCAAGCGGGACGCGAGTGCTGTTTTCGCGGATTCCATCATCGGGACACCACCGGGGCATCGCATCAGGAATTTCTGATCGGAGAGCGACGGTTTCCGTCTACGTTGTGACGAAACCGGTTTCTCTTTATGACGGGATATCGAATGGTCACTCTACGGTCTCTCTTTCTTCCCCTCGGCTCGGAACTTGTCTCTCCCCCACTTCCACGTCGTTTTTTGAGCAAAACGCAACCGTGACGAGAGGGTAAAGGGTTTAAACATTACGCTGGAACAGAAAAAATGTTGTTTGTTTTTATTGTGTGTATCTCTTTGTAAGAAGTGCCTGATCTTGTGAAAGCTTAAGGAATTCTGTTTGAGAATCATAAAAATGTTACGATAGTCTATCGTGAGTAATGTCCATTGACAGTAATGTCCATTTTTACCTATGCTGACTAACTTTAATCTCAGTTTCACTTACTTTTTATCCTTTTCTACTTTTAAGAATTAAAAAAAGATAAAAAGTAATGTGTAAAACCGAGATTAATGTTAATCTGCATTGGTAGAAATGGGCATAAATATAATATCTAACAAAAATAAGTCATTATTCTGCAGCACCTGTTTTGTACTGATGAGAATTATTAAGTTAGAAAAAGAAAAAGTATCAATTATTGTATAATACGTATTTGATTATACATATATCTGGACATCTTATATCTCTATAAATACATGATTCCATTTTTCATATTTTAGAGTGATACTGATTGACGTAGTATCAAGTTTTAATATACATATAAATGTCTTCTAAGTTGTCATAAAAAAGACTTTGAAGAGATTTTAGAGGATATAAAACTCTCTTCAAACGGTTATAAAAAAAAACCTTTGAAAACATTTTTAGAAGAAACATTACTGTAGAAAGATGTTTTTAAATTTGAGATCTTATTTCGCTTTTAAAATGTGTAACTGCGTAATAAAGTTTTTACATGGATATGCAAGAAACTTGCTAGAAATGTCAGAGAAAACTCTCCTAATCATAAATTTCACGTTTCAAAGCGGAGGAAAGCTTGGAGGAAAGAGATGTTTTTTTTCTTCTTTTGTCGAGGAAGAAAAGATCTTCTGGTATTTCAACACGCACAATTTATGATTACCCTGGAGGTTACGACAATGCGTGGCGCAGCGGCGCCGGCTTCCTTTTCTCCCTCGGTCTTCCTTCTGCCCTTCTCGAGGCAAACCCGTTCGCCGGGAATGAACGCTTCATCACAGCGAGACGCAAAAGGGGTGGTGCCCACATATCGCGCGACGAGTGGGGTGGCGTGGGAGTGGCCTCACGCGTGCCAGTGCCCGCCCCCTTTCGCGATGTTGCCACTGATTCCGATTTCGTCGCCAGGCGGCGCTGCCAAACACCCGGGAACTGAACTCGGCCTTGCCGGTACCCTCACTCCGTATCGCGGCTCCGGCTCGTCGGAACCGTTCGGAACCTTACCTTGGCGCAGCAGAGTCGTTCCTCGTCTCGTGCGCATCAAAAGCTCCGTTCGTCGTCGCGTTTTTCTCACGGAGCACATGGTCCCGGAAGATCACCCCCTTACACTGAACGTTCCTCCGGGAGTAAAGGAACAGTTACGAATGGGTGATCTTTCATCAGTGTGACCAGTGAGCGAATTTGTTCAGTGCGAGTGCGCGAACGCTCAATTCGGTGGTTATTTTTTTTCTTTTTGGTCGTCGCAGTGCACCGGGGGGGGCGATATGGAGTATGGACCGCGAGGTACAAATTCTGGATTGTCGATGACACCGATGACGGATAGCGGACTTCAGTGCTAATCTGTGAAGTGGCATGGGTGTTCCTCGCGTATGATAATTCGCGGACTGCCGTCGATTTCGTTATAAAGAATCGCGAGATGCACCCGTGAGGGTTCCTCCCTCGACTATTTTCAAAGGTGTCACGGAGGGATTCAATCCCCTCTGCGTTAGTGTCGTGATATCGGGGAGTGTTTGCGGGGGGAGGTTACGCGAGAGAGGAGAGGACTCGAGGGGTGGACGGTAGAGGTGGAAGGAAGAGAGGACTCGAGCCACAGCGGACGCCATCTCCGCGTTATCGGCAAGCGGACCCCTCGGGACTCCCCCCCGAGCAACATCGGCGTCGCGCACCCTCGGCGGGAACTACCCCGCGACAGCGGCCACCCTGATGGGAGTGTATGAGGAGCGCCCTCCTACCACCGGCATGCACTGGGTGAGTGTCATCCCTGTGTCCGCGTTGCCCATTGGCCGCTGCGCACCAGCTGGTACACCCCGCCGCCCGGGGCGGAAGCTCCTCGCTCAGATTGCGAATCTGCGATAGCATCTTTGCCTTCGCCAACATTTCTCCCTATCGAATTCAAGATGGTGAATCTAGGGCTGCTTACGCTTTTGCGAGTGCGAATGAATTTTCAAGAGCTTGCTCTCTAATTCGTAATTTTAATCGGCGTCCAAGTATATCGGGATTTGATTTGTGCAACGTGACAGGGTCACTTCTGATAACGTGCATTGTGAGAATGCAAGAGACACGAAATGACTTATACTTTACGATATAGAAATAATCAGAAGAATAATAACTTAATTAAATTATTCGTTAATATTTTTTTGAGGGGCGAGGAGGATCTTATTTTTGATTGATGTTTCAATTGTCAATCGTGTTTAAAAATCAAACGCTATTAGAAAAATGGATGCCAATTGTACCCTTTCTGAGTTAATTTTATACAGTCGAATAAAATTGACTGCTCGTTCTCCTCTTTGTTTCGGCATTCAAAGATAGCATAAAATCTTTTGTAAACATTTGAGATAACGATACAGAAACGGAAAAAATCAATCAAAATTTGTTCAACGAATCCCTTTATCTCAGCTGATTATTATTGTAACATTTGATCTGACATTTCTCAGTTTGATATTATAGGAAATTGGATGACAGATTAATATTAAACATAATTTGTCTAGATTGAGAAATAAAATCAATTTTTATTTATATATGTCTTTACCGGTATTTTTAAATATATACTGCCCCAAAACTATGCAAATTACTCATTACATTTTAAAGTAATAACAGTAGTGTTCATACCTCGGTTCATATAAGAATGGAAAGTATTCATATATTATTTATTTAATGTGTACAAGTAATTTAAAGTAATAGAGTGAATATTTTTTCTGGTCTTATCAAATAATTATGAAGAATAGAGCTAAAATTGAAAGAAGATTTATTTCAATAAGAAACTTTGTCATTTTGACTTAAAAAAAGTGCATTTTCTTTCACTTCCCAATCTTTACATGAATTGTTTGTATCTCTAATTTCCTAAATAAATAAGAGAATTAACAATTTTACTTTAAACTTGCACTGAAATAGTCAAGAAATAAAATTACTTAGCTCAGTTACAAAATAACGTTGCAGCAACAAAATAATTTAATATAGATTCGCACGAATATAGAAAACGGGCTAACTAAGAACCAGGCGCGGTAAATGATGCGCCAAAGTTTTATTTATATTTTCATTTTACATATTTACCAACCCCTTTAACTGCGTGCCAACTTGTAGATTTGTCAGACTTGAAACACAGCTCCGGTTGGAGTAGTAAAATCCCCCCCCCCCTCTACACCTAATTAAATCGATTCGATTTAATTTTTGATGCTATATGCATCTAAATAACTGTAAAGAAATCATTGCGAAAAATATTACCTCAGCCAGGGTTCGAACCTGGAACTTCCTTCATTCCGTGAAGGTGTCGTACCAATTCGACCACTGAGAGGCATGTATTATGTAAAATAAAAATATAAATAAAACTTTTGCGCATCATTTACCGCGCCTGGTTCTTAGTTAGCCCGTTTTCTATATTCGTACGGATTTCCATTGTAACCTATACTTCGAATTTTAATATAGATTATTTTGACAGTTTTCTGTAGCAATCAAATTATACAATGTAGACAAATTTATGTACAAAATCTTGTAATAATGTCAGTAATAATACGAACTGTCGTAAAACTGACAGGTTCTCTCTAGTCCTATATTAATAGATTGTAGTTTTCTCCCTCTTGATTCTGTGTGTGTGTGTGATTTCCCTCAGCTATTTTCATAACATAGTCCACACATATTTTCTGTTTCATCACAGTAGAATGTGCGCGCGCGCACGACTGACATAAAACTATAATTCAGACTCTAATACTTGTTAGGTGTCCATATTTACGGAATGATATATATATATCAAAAAGTCTAAATATAACTTTTAAAACGGCGTCAATATTTAAAATCTACGTCAATGGAGAAATCAGTAAAACGTCTGAAAATATGATATGATATTATCGAGGAAATATCAATTCGGATTATTCGATGAAACCAGTTTTAATAGCTTTGGCAAAACCGGACTACAGCTTTAGGTTCATGTGAGAATATGGTTTTGTACGAGTGTTTGATGAATATAGATTTTGATGACAACACAGAATTTATGTGCAGACATATAAATAATCTCTCTGCCTTCGCCAGCGCTAGGATTTCATCATTACACTGAAAGAAAAATTCTTGGTAAACTTGTGAGATGCATTTAGTAATAGTTCTTTTTAAAATATTTGATTATTATTACCGAATATAATAATAATAACAAAACATTTTGTAATAATTATAAACATTTAAAAAAAGCAGATTTTGCGTTTAGTTGAACCAACTAAACTATGTAGTACTTATTATTAAATTGTTTAGTGATAATTAACACACAGTGTGATAATTAGTACTAAATTGTCTTAAAAACCCTTATCTGATTGGTTTGTTGACAGTTACTCAATTATTTAGTAAGCAGTTTGGTTATTTAGTAAATATTACTAAATTTAGTAAGTATTGCTAATTCAGATTATTCTTTACGAAAGCAGTCTTTTTTTCAGTGTATTATCACCATCAATGGTGTTGAAGTCCGATTTGAACCTTGGCCTCCTACAGAAAAGCTATCTTATGTGGACTTTGGCTTCTTTCTGAATTCATTACAGTCGCAATTTTTATAGGAAATGCTCATAAGCATCTTGTGGTTCGATCTTTGAAGGGCCGAATTTTGTTTTCGTAACTTATTCGTTATTGCTGCTATTGTTTGAAGATTTTCTGTTCAGGGACGACGCAATACCGCGATTTGTTTATCCCCAGTTACTTTAAGTTCATATTTCAGGTATTCTTTCAGGTTTTCTTAGCGCTGGAATTTACGTGTTTCAAATAACATTTTAAATTTGTATTCACTGAGTTTATTCTACGGTTTATTATAACAAACCTTATAATCTCTTTGTCGTGACCGTCGCTGCAGTGTCGAATCAGCTTGATTTGAAAGTAGGTATGACAGAACGTCATGTAGGTTGAACTTAGCTCGCACAGGTGCGATTCCGAGATGTGCGACGGGCGCACTCCAAAGTACAGATCCGACCACAAAACGTCTTGGACTTTATAAAATGATAAACTTTATGATACTATTCTAAACGACATTTTATCAATATTAGGAGTTGCTCCTATATATATAAATATATATATATATATTAATAGTTACATATAAATTCTTTTGCAACAAGTTACCATTTAAAATAAAGTCTAAAAATCCACTTTTATCGAACGTGAAATCAATGTGAAATGTTAATTTACGCCACTGAGAGAATCGCAGTAAATATAAACGAATTTGTTATTTTGAGAAGATTATAAACCGTAAACGACTTTAATCATTAATTTATTGAACTGCAAATATAAATTTATGTTCGATATACTGAATTATTGATAAATTCATCATTTATAGGCACATATCTTCTAGTTGGGAAGTGGACTTTAAAGGCGTAATTATATCGCAGTTTGACATTTGGAAAGAGAAAGATTATCCAAAGGTCATAGTACGTTGTGTAGAATGACTGATTCTGCGCAAATTTGACATGATTAATTTACCGCCAGCAGATACGCGCTAATTAATATTTAAATCAAATTTCTTGAGATTAAAAGACAAAATTACTTTGTAAATAACTACGTATTACATTTTTATGTGGGAGTTGTCCCGAGAAATTTCGACGCCAAAATTAATTTCTATTAAATTGACAAGCGCAACAATAATGTTTTAAAAATATATTTGTTATGATTTAACCATTCTGATCACAAAACTATGATCCAACCGAGTGAACTAATAAGAAAGTTCAATAGGCGATTTATTCGGAAGTTGAAAGCAGCGGGATTACGTGGCCAGGTGTGATAACATAGTTCACCTTCGAGTAACATTAATTTGCTCTTAATCAACCGGTCGAGGCCGTCGCAAGCAACGAATACTGCTTGTAAACAAACGTAATTGATTGTCCCTTGTCGTCGATTAATTAAACTGACGCATTAATCACGTGTGCGTCAATGAAAGAAGCGTAAAGTAACATTGCTGAGGAAAATTAATGCGATGTCTCTTCCTTTAAATTTCGATACACGAAACACTATTAATCAACGTTCGATGAAAAAAATATTTATGCTTCTTCGAAAATCTCCAAAAATTGTATATTATTAGTATTTCATATTATAAATATAAATTATCGTTTTATGTCATGTCGGTCTATTCAAACAATTATGTGGAATTTTAAAACAGAAATTAAACACGCACAAATATATTTGTATTTTAGAATTCGGATGTCAAGCTTTTAAAAGCGACATAAGCGATACACAAGAAAAGTATATATGTTAGGCTTTCTGTTGTGGAGCAATAATTTAGGGATATTTTCCGTCTTAAGCAAACGGAAATGTAATTAGCATAGAGATATTACAGTATGAAATTTCGTGCAAGCCATATTATTATTATTATTTATTGACCAGCAAATATTATTTACAATACGCAAATAACACCTAAAGAGGCAAATAAATTGCCTGTACATAGGACTGGTGCTTATAAACTAATAAACCAATAAACTAATAATTAAAATTAAAAGAAACATAACGAAGGAAAAGAAAACAAAATAACAAAAGAAAACAAAATTGAAGAAAATGAAATATAACATTAATTTCACACTATTGTGTGCTCTTCGCTCGCGTTTTTGCGACTGCATTGATGTCACCATTGATCCAGTTGGATAATTTATGTTTCACATTGCCTTTCGTGGTCTTAAGGATTTTTAGTTCAATCGGCAATAAGTTAAATAATTTCAGCGAAGTTATGAAACTGCTTTTAAAGTTTGTAGTTTTATAGATCATAGGCAGCATCAATTCTTTTTTCCTAGTTTTGCTCGCGGAGGATTCGAAGTTTTGCTGATGATAACTATAATAATGGCATAGGGCCTCGACAGCAAATGAACATTTAACGTTTCGCGGCATTTTATTCGTATTGGATTTCATTACAATTTTTATAATTCGGTTCTGCAGGGACATTAATTTATTAATTACGTTATTATACGCCCCTCCCCACGCTATTATGCCATACGTTGCAATACTATTAAAGAGTGCATGATAAACAATTAACAGCGACTCCCGGGACAGCAGCCTGGATAACTTTGCAAAGACAAACAGTAAATATCTGGTCTTCTTTGTGATATAATTTAAGTGCAATTCCCACTTCATAGCCTGATCTATTATGACTCCAAGATATCTGGCAGAAACAACTCTTTTAACTCTTTGGTTATTAATTTTAACGGAGATCTCATTCGGTACACTATCTGCATATATTCCAAAAGTGATAAACACTGTCTTGCTGATGTTCAGAGAGAGCTGATTCACGCAAAGCCATTGGAAGACAATATCCAGATATTCACACATCCGTCCCCTAGCCACTTCCCAGGACTCACCCGTTGTTACAACGACCGTATCGTCCGCGTACGAAGTAATTGATTTACCTGGTAATAGAGATAGCAAATCGTTTATGTAAATAATAAAGAGAAGTGGCCCCAGTATTGTTCCTTGCGGAACTCCAATGGTTATTAACCTATCTTCACTGCAAACTCCATTTATTTTTACAGCTTGTTTTCTATTATTTAAATAATTTTTCAACAATGAGTAACAATTTCCCCTTATTCCGTAGTCGTACAGTTTGTCTAGTAGTATTTGGTGATTCACGGTATCAAAAGCCTTTGCTATATATCTTCTCAACTTTTTATAATGCTCTTTCCTTTCAAAAGAAAGTTTTACAATATAAATAAATTCATATTATGATAATAAACGAGTAAATCAATAAATTTATTTACGCCCATTAAACGTGTATAAACAAAATGAAATTAATAAATACAACTAATTTAGATTTAAATGAGTTTATACATTTTCATTGGCAATTAATCGAGGCCGAAATATGAGAGTTCCAAGGACTGGTTTTGAGCTTTCATTCATGCATAAGTTACACGCGTTTATCTGCGTTTAACCCTTTGTAACTCATGTTATCAAAAATAAAAAATATGACAACTATTTTAAATTGATTTACAACAGATAAATTCATGATTTAGAATGTTAATGGAAACTTTGCCGGTTTGTAACAGTATTGTTACCAGGAGTTACAAAGGGTTAAATAATTTTTGTTCGATTTATGTATAATTTAAGTAAAAATAATATTTCTCTTATATTCGACATTTAAGATTTAACATTATTTGAGCTTATATAGTTAAACATTACACGCGTCAGAGAGAGATTGGACACGTGTTTCGCGTGTGTGTATGCGTCCATTGAATATTCCACGGATGCTGATAGAGCTTCGCACCGTTCGGAAAACCGTTTAATTCACAGTTGCCGTCTCTTCCGGGAAAGCGCATCGAGCTTATCAGCGATATCATTCGATTTGGCGTCGATTAGTCTCACAGCACGAACTTTTCCGAGCGCGTGACAGCCACGAGAGAAAGTGAGAGGGGGACGATCGATGTAGCTTCGACGAGATAAAAGGATATCTTGCTGCGAACGTATCTTGGCTGAGATAGCGCGCGCCGTTTGTGACGAGTATAATTTATTATATTCCGAGATTATATCCGTCGCCCTTCCTATCCTCCCCGCTAGCCAACGCCCGTCGCGGCAGCCGTCGTCGCGGCCGAACGCTCGACGTTTAACTTCGCACTCGAAGCTCCAACCTGGTCGGCTTCATCGCTGCACTTGTTGTTGACGTTATCACTTATTTCAGAAATGGATGCACGGGTGTGTCGTTAAGAGAAGCGTTTCGAGCGTTCGAGGAGGCAATCGATGAATGGCGAAAATTCTTCGCGCACTAAAATACCGACGCAGTTCTCATTTGATTTCTTTAATTCCCAACGTTACGTAAATCCGTGATATTTATTTGAGTTTAAAAAGTGACGCTCGTTCTTCAAGATGAATCGTGTAATATTAGTTGAGCCGATGTGTCGAGGGTTTAAGGTCGGAATACTGTTGCAAGCTGATTGACGTAATCGTTCGCGGGTTCGCGAAGGCAAACCGCGGTGGTTTAAGGAGAAAATTGATGGCCCTCAAGTTGTTTTTAAATTTTGGAGACGCCATTCACGCTCGCGCCGGCGGATTATTTCACTTATTAATAATATTGGTTTGGAATACCTGCGTACTTTACCACGTTTATTCGGTTTAATTTCCCGACGGGATAGAATTTCTCGGCCTGATGCGATCTCGATATGGGAATCAATTCCGATAATACAAGAGAGGACACAAAGCTCGACGAAGCGTACGACGCCATATCGACGCGACGAAGAAAATGTCTTACATAAGTTACTCGTTATTGATTGTAGATATCGGAGAGAATATAAACTAAAAGAAACACTTTTCGTTTTAAGAGGTGGTTCAAGACGCGTTGATAATATTGAAGTTATTTCGTATTAAAGTTAATGGCGAATTTCGAGGAACACGTAAGGTTCGGTTTTTTTTAAATCGATTTCGCCTAAACTGCATCTTAAGAGAGATTTAATTTAAAGGTTGCCATGGCGTTAAAAGATTTACCGCTGTAAAGATTAAAAATTCTTGGCGGCCACGTCGGCGTCGAGGGGTTAATGTGATTATCGCGCGATTCTTTCTCGTCGATCATGTCATGTCGTGTCACGCATTGCACTTAATTTACCTCGATCCAGAGGGAAGCCAGATTTCGGGACCACGACGTTCGCGTGTCGAAATCATTTAGCATGCAAGCGCGCATTGAATGGCGTCGATGAGCCGCACGCAAATCCACGCTGGCAGCGAAGACACTTAAACTCAACGGTTTATTAGATGCATATAAAGATATATAACTGTGTAACAATAAAAGGGGCAATTCTACACTCGCATCCTACTCTTTACCGTGGGCAACTTTCGACATCTTGATGCGAATCATGCTTTTTGGTTGACGCAAACTTTTTTGTACGAAGATTGAAATAATTGTCTTTTAGACTATTTTAGAAATACTGAGAGCAAAATTTAAACGTTAACATTGCTGGAAATAAGTTTTAAACGTTAGCCTCGCCAAGCTCTGGGAATGTTAACGTTTCGCTTAACTTTCGTTTAACTTTCCGATCCACCAAGAGGCCCCGAAAAGCTTACGCGCCTGACGGTATACCGTTGAGCATAATAATTGAATTGATATAAGCGTCCCTAGCTGCCGGGCGATTCTCGTGGAATGCGAGAGAAGCAGGATGATGCCCATCTAAAGGGGAACCGCTAATCTCCCGGGGTCAGGTCGCGATTCTTGGCCTCCTCGGCATGCGACACTCGCCGCTCCTCCAGCGTGTTAACAGAACTCCGTTTATCAGGGCAATCACGGGTGAGGAGGGGCGAGAGGGAGGGGGAGGGAAAGGAGAGGAAGAGGAACGGGTTTAAGGATGTATGGGTGACATCTCAAAGCATTACCAAAAATCTAAAAATTTCATAGATTGTTCTATTATTACGTCTAAGTATCTGTGTAAAATTTCAGCACAATTCTCTTACTGGTTTAAAAGTTATTGTAATTAAGGATGTATTGGAGGTATTTTAAATATATTCAGAAAGTGCTGTAAATTGTTTCTAAATTAAATTAAAAATACTCTGTAAAATTTTGAAGTTATTTAAGAGTTATTTTAGTTTAAAGTTGATAAAATTAACATTATCCCTTATAGAGAATCGACATTTTTGCTGTAAATATAAATAAAATATAAATAAACCATTAAGATATTTCTTAAACTTTTGTTATATGTAAAACATACATCATTGATATTGTATTTTAAGTTTCAAAATTTTTTGCAACAAAACAATTTTTTTATTTGTTTAAACAATACTAATTATTTAAATAACAAAAAATCATACTCAAACTGTTAACGGTAATCCCTTCTAACATATAAAAAATTTTGAGTTGTTTGACATACATGCAAAGTCTTCTTTTATTGAAAGTTTAACTTTTAGCAAGGACTGTACGACCCATACATCCTTAAACCTCGCGGGAACTGGTAACCGACTATTTTTCAGACGCCTCGTGTGTTTTGGCCGCTGCGAGCTTTGAAAATACAGCCGTGATTTATGTATCCATCGCTCTCGTTTGTGATTTATGCAGCGCTCAGAGCCATTTTTACTGACTGCAAATGAGGATGAGGAACAAACAAAGAACAACGACAGTTAAATGTAGAGTAAACAGACGCATAACTGAACGCATAAATTGCATATTTGCATATCGTCTCTCGTGAGAATACGATTCGTTATTATGTACCGAAAGGCTACGTATAAAATTATTTAATATATATATATATATATATATAATTCAATACATATATATGTATATTAAATATGTATTACCTAAGTTCTTGGCAGTGAAGTTCCGATTGCTGCACAGTATAAAGAGGAAAACGAACTCACAGGGTGATAAGTTACTTCAAAGTGAAGTTAATTTATGAGCCGCCTGATATATGTACATTCTATTCATAAAGCCGAAGCTGTTAATTGATTCTTGGTTCAGGAGATATTTTGCGAATAAAATTAGCAGCGCGTAAACCACACTCGCGCGATGCACCATCGATACTCTTTAGGGCGGTCTAATAATACGCTTCAAAGTGGAGCGCGATGTGGCGCGAATCAACGATCCGGCTAATTTGCGACGTACACACGTCGCCGTTCTAGAGAGACAACGCTTCTCGCTTTGGAAGAAACGGTATCAAAGGAGTAACACCTGCGACACGCCAGGCGTACCGATGTGTATTCGCCGAAAATCGCTGGGATAAATTTGACTCCCACAACGCACATTGAATCGCGCCGCGATTATTTAATCTGTCATGTGTCTGGCGCAATTCTAGCGCATTATTGTTCGTCGCCGTCGCTGAAAATAAATTCGCGCGTATCGGAAACTGTACTCTTGTCAGTGAATTAGCGCGGGTAATGACACGAGAGTTTGGGAAAATGCTAGAAGTCAATAACAAATGTCGAAAGTTTTATCACACATTATGTAAGAGCTGTACGTTATTTGAGCATCATTAAATTCTGGCAGCGCTGCATCGTGAAAAATCCGCCACCTAGACAGTGAAACAACCGGTAGCCCTTTTCTCCCCTGACCTTCAGTATCTGCGATCGGCGAGGATTTGGCGACAACCTATATATGGGGCACGGTAGCGCGCCATCCAATATTTCCGTGGCCGTTCCCGCGATGTTCTCGCCAGCCCGATCGTTTGGTAGCCCGCAACGACAACGCGGAGAAGTGCAGATAGCCGCCGGTTTATCGGCTCTCCGCGGTGTTAAGCGTCGCCCACGCGTTTTCAAGAGCGAGAAAGAGAGGAGAGAAAACCGCGGTCGGCACGATGGACGAGGCTGTTTATTGTTATCGCTATCGTTCGCCGAGGGAAGCTGATACGCGCGTCACCAGCACACGTGCCGCTCCGCGCGTGCATGAGCCACCGAACGGCGAGACGTAACGCTTCCAGTTTTAACGTTTTGCTCGGGAACGCTCACCGGTTTTTGCTGGAGAAACCTATCGAAGAGATGCTCCGTTTTCTTCTCGCATCTTGAAGAAGACCTTATAAAAGAGAAACTATCGGGGGATATCCTCTCTCTCCGCCGGAAATAACAACACGTTCATTCGATCGTAAAAAGACACTGTTATTTGCAGTCGAATATATCGAATGTGTTTCTTTTGCGATTTATGAGATGCTATTAATAATATTAGATTGATTATCAATCTAATATTGATTATCAATTTAATAACGTGATGTTACATTTCCAATTTTGGCATAAAACTGCGTTTCGAGACCGAATAATAAATAATTGACGCATTGTTCAAAAGTATAAAGGAGGAATGTAAAAAATTTACAATTATTGTTAGGCATAAGATTCCGTCCGACCATTAAAAATACAATATATTTTTTGCGTGATGTACTTGTAACATAGGTGTTAAAGTAAGTCTGAGATTTTGCATCTTTTTAACATTTAAATATTTTTGTAAAGGAAAAATAAAGATACTTTCTTTCTTTTGCTAAAAAAATGACAGAACGTTTCAAAAGCATCGGGCGATTCTTTTTTCAGTCGTCGATACAGAAAGTTATTTGCGATTCGGTATATCGAGGTTCGAGTTAAAGTCGAAGAACTCCGACGTCGGCGACGTTGCTGCGCCACTGATATCGAGGACGAGCCATCCCGATAATTTTTTACCCGTCGCCGTCGTTGTCGATGCTGAAAGAAAATTCGCTGACTCAGCTGCAGCCGAGCCGAGCCGGGCTTCTTCTTCGGGCTTGAGCGCTGAAAAAGAGAGCCGAGTTACAATTTACTGCGATAACGCTGTATCTCGGTAGGTCGTGACGTAAGGTTATCGTGCATGCTTTTCCGTGGTCGGAACGCGCGCTCGGTCTCGCGTTTTCAAACAAATTACCGTCCGCGACCGGCACGACGGCTCCATTTTTCAAGCCCCGCCGCTGCGCAACGTTTCCTAACAACGTTTGTTCTCCGCTGCGTCGTTCACCAGGTATCCCAGGATCGCCGGATGTCCTTTCGATTAGCGGCGGTAGAACTTCACACAAAATTATGTAACTTGCCTTCGCACGCGCTTAAAAATCGAAGCGTCAAAATCGAAGGATGAACGTTTTGACCTTCAATAAAAAAATTTAATAATTATTCTATTATGCTTTGACATTTGACTTTACGCTTTTTACATAAAATTAATAATATTCGAACGTTTAAAGGAAAAATAAGGATGTGACAAGATCGGTACTTTTATTTGAGAGGAATTAAATTGAATTACGTAAAAATGTTATTTTATATTCAACTCCACATTTTAAAGTGACACTGTTTTATCGTTACTTCGTTTACGCACGGTACTATTCTTTACTTTGTTTTTTGCACTATGAATCCTCAGTTACGATAAAACAGGTGCTCTTTCTCGTGTTCTTTCAATTATCGCGTCGCCGTCGCGAAGTGGCACTCGCGCGGGTCTCGCGCGTATATATACATGAAAAAAAAAAAAAAGAAAAGGGAACATAAACAGATTCGCGCAGGTACGAAACGGTAGGACGCACTGCGCTTTCTGCCGGCAGCCGAGCGACATTTCTGACGGCATTCTAACTCGTTTCCGTGCCGGCATTCTCGTGACCGCGGATTCCGCGCACGCGCGCGTTATTTACTCCGCGATTTCGCGAAAATGAGAGGAGAAAAGGGGGCGAGGATGGGAAAAAAAGACGAGGCAGAGAAAAAGAGATGGAAGGCGAGCACACGTTTGCTCTTGTGCAAGCTTCGCCGCCGCGCCGGGTGAAAGTCTGTTTGCAGTCCGCGAGAGCACGTCGCCGGACCGCTCTCGAGATGGATAAGGATCTCGAGGATCGATCGGCGCTCGGCCGTCGATCTCGTGAGAAAATTTATCGGTTGATCACGTCAGTCCAGCCTTTTCCTGTATTGTCTCTCACGTCGCAGTCGCAGTCGCGGGAGACGCGGAATCTCGGAGACGAGAGCCGCGGATTGGCACCGTTCGAGCTCAAACTGATCTTTCGGAATCGTTATTTATTTTACGTCTCTCTTGAGATTACGAGCGACGTTTGCGAATCGCTCGCGAACGTCGCGTGCGACTGTGTGACGCACCTATTTTTATTTTTTTTCCGTCAGCCATCGTCAGGGAAATTAGGGATGAGTCACGCCCGCAGTTGAATTCGTTTCCGTGCGGGATTTCCGTAAAATTGCATACGTGCATATCGATTCGCAAATAATTCGCGGCGCGGCTTAACGAGCCCGTTACCGCACACGACGGCGGGTTCATTATGGGATAGGACAATGCGCGGGGAGACACTTTGAGGAACGCGCATTCTTGTAATGCCTGCGCCGAGCCGATCCGCCGTTACATAAGGATCAACAGCATGCACGTGAAGATTACGTCGCGTCGTGAAAGCTTGCTGAAACAAAGTCAACGGTTAAGTAAAGCCGGGTCGGGGAATTAGCGATTCCAATCACGTCCCGCGCGGTGGTTAACGCGATATGATCGCCCTACGTGGACTTTTACTCCCCGTTATTCCACACGGAATGCCTTTAATATTAATTAATTAAATCTTGTAGAGATTGGAAACTAATCCTACTCTAGCTGGCAAGATCTTTGGGAAATTGATTTTTGCGAGATCGGAAGTTGACTCTATTCGACCGGAAATTTTTGAGAATATACGAAACTTTTTGACTAGGAAAGGAGGCATCGAGGATTTTTGGAAAACTTGCAAGAATCTTCAGAAATTTCACAAATTACTAAAGACTTTTACGATTTGTTTAAAACTGACTCAAAGTGTTGACGGTTTTTGACATTTGTGAATCTTTGGACAACTTTAAATTTTGCAAAGAAAGATTTTTTGAAATTGCAAGTTTTTAAATTTAGCAAAAAATATGATCTATCATACCTTCTTTTCGCATACTATCAGTGTCTTGACCTTTTTGCATTTTTTTTACAATTCCTCTTTTTCTCTTTAACGCCTATTTCATTTTAAGTGCGGAAAACGCAATGTAGCGCAGTTGCAAAGAACAGGCTTTGTGTATCGGATTTAAAATCCAGCATTCTCGCAGCGCGCAGCGGGATGTTCTGAAGCTATACTTTCCCCTCGCGGTCCCAGGAGCTAAAACAAGAAACATTGAATTAAACAAATGGATAAATAAATCGAAAAGAGAGTATAGAGAAAAAGGGGGGCAGAGAGAAAGAGAGAGAGAGAAAGAAAGACGGCAAGGAGACAGCTCGCAATTTATATCTACGCAACCAGCGGCGGGCGCGTTGCGAACACTTGAAACACACGGTGTCTGCCATCGGATTGGCCGCCTTCGGGCGCCTTATAGGGCCCCGCGCACATGCGCGCGGGCGCGCGGTGCGTCTTGCGACATCCATCAGAGGCGACCGGCGGCTACCATCGCCGGTGTGTGTGCTACTCTTTCTCTCCGCGCGTTTCTTCCCTCCGGTGACAGCGGCGGTTGCAACCCGTCGTCACTTCACCTCCATTCCATTCGCGAGCTTCGTCCGATCGGACCTCCTTGTCCTCGCCGTGTCGCCACGTCCTTTGTCCTTTTACCTCACTCTCTCTCTCTCTCTCTCTCTCTCTCTCTCTCTCTCTCTCTCTCTCTCTCTCTCTCTCTCTCTCTCTCTCTCTCTCTCTCTCTCTCTCTCTCTCTCTCTCTCTCTCTCTCTCTCTCTCTCTCTCTCTCTCTCTCTCTCTCTCTCTCTCTCTCGGCCGCCTCTTCTTCTTCTAGTCCTGTTGGTCCCTTTAATCCGTTGATCCTCTTCGTCTTTCCAGTCTCCCTAATTGTTTTAATATTTTTGCCCTCTTGATTGTCTTATTTTTATGATGCCTTGGTCCTTCCGTTAAACTTTCACGTCCCTCTCTTTTGTTCTCATTTGCATTTCATCCTACTTGTCGTTTTTCTCTTCTCAACTTCAACAGTATCTTCCCTACATTCATTCCTATATTTTGGTACT
This sequence comes from Temnothorax nylanderi, assembly GCF_030848795.1. Classification (NCBI taxonomy): domain Eukaryota; kingdom Metazoa; phylum Arthropoda; class Insecta; order Hymenoptera; family Formicidae; genus Temnothorax; species Temnothorax nylanderi. Next base: position 1,558,209 of record NW_027249088.1, on the reverse strand, counting down.
TCCAGTTCTTCTGTGCCTACCCGATTCTCTCTTTTAATATTTTTTATCTTAATTTTTTTATTGTTGATAATCTTTTATCTATTATAATCTCCCTATAATCAACTACAATCTCCTTTCATGGCCTCTTTTTAAATTACACATCTCGATCGCTTGAAGGAAATCACAAAGTGCTTAATAACCATAATGCTACTTTTACTCGCAAATTCCCGATAGAGGATGTTACGTATAAGAGGGACTTTTTATTGGTTCTCAATTTCAAGAAAAATGACAAGTCACGATTAATGCGGATTTTTCGTCGAATATAACGTAAGAAATATGTCTCGTACTTGCGTCATACCCAATATTACCGACTTCACCTCTCGCATGACAAAACACACACGGACACCGGTCGATTCGATGCGCCAACTAAAGTGTCGATACATCGATTTGTTCCAGCAGCCGCCCAGCTCGCAGGAGCGTGGCAGCGGCTTGGCTGTGGGGCGCCAGGTGGGACCCGGCAGCACGGGAGGGCCCGGCGCGGTGGACCAGGCCCGGGATCTGAGTCCCTGCCTTCCCGCGTCGATGGGCGATGCTGCGCGACCCACCACTCTACCGTGCAGTCCTCCTGCCGCCCATCACCACGGGTCCCATCATACGCCCCTGCATCAGACCCACTGCGGCACCAATAACAACTGTTACGACGGCTCGACCACCCCTTATGAGTCGAGGGACTACGACTCACCCGGAGGTACGATTATCTCTTACCTGTCGGAGGGGGTTGGGACGGAGATGTCAGGATCCATTAAGAAGAAGAGACTCGGTTAATAGAATTATCCTTTTTTTTCCTATTCTTAAGATTTTTTGTTGTAAGTCTCTAAAGTCTTTTGAATCTTCTTGGATATCAAGATTAGTTAGTTTGTTAATATATGGTACCAATAACGCTGGCGATGAATAGAAACACAAGATTAATGACGAATTCCTCCGGCGTGCTCCTCAGCGGGCGGACAGGAATACCGAGGCAGCGGTGGGAACTTCGAGAACGCCAATGACCTGAGCATGCCATCGCAAACCGCGCACCATCACCACCAGCATCACCACCACCATCACCATCATCATCCTCATCTGCAGGCGCATTCCCAGGAACAGCAGAACACGACGGAGCAGCACTTGCACGCCATCCCGAAGCTGGAACCGCCGCCCACGCCACCCTCGCAGTCCGAGGACGTTCCGGGGAACGTGGTTTGCGCGGGATGCGGCCTCAAAATATCGGACAGGTTCTACCTCCAGGCCGTCGACAAGAGGTGGCATGCCGCGTGCCTCCAGTGCTCGCACTGTCGCCAGGGCCTCGACGGGGAGGTCACCTGCTTCAGCAGAGACGGGAACATCTACTGCAAGAAGGACTACTATCGGTAAGCGAATATTTTTAAATTTGCGTTAACAATCTAGACGAGGTAGGCCTACCTTAGCGCGATTAGCTCTCCTATCTATTCGACGTCAAAAGAGAAAGAAGGATTTTAATAATACCGACGTTAGCCGTGGGCGAGATTCGCGCGCAAACCGATGTTTGACAATAAGAGAAAAACGCGCACAGAAAAATCGGCGACTTGAATAGAAGAAGATACGCGAAGTCGCTATTTAACGCGCTCGCAATTGCACTTCAGGCCCGAAGAGGCCCCCTCTCAGCTCGAGGATCGCTGAATACCTTCGCGTAAGAGAGGGTCCCGGCACTCGAGGAGAGAATCTTGATTTCTCCGACGTGGACGATCTTATCGATGCTCCTCGCGACTGCCTTGAGCGATTTCGTCCTATTTTCGATCGGGACGAGGCCGCGACTCGGATCGTTACGAAGTCGTCGAGAATAGCCGTCGCGCCGCTCACGCGAGCAAGTCAAGCGCGAAGTAATTTCTGCCGATTTCAAGAGCCGCGCGCTGAAGAAAAAAAAAGGATTCGCGTCCCGCCTGTTGCATAACCGCGCGTTTCTCCGCGAGCGTGCACCTGTGATTTCAGTCGTTACGAGTGCCCGCAAATTGCGTCGACGGTGCCGCATTACGGAGGATAATGCGGAGCGCAATTTTTGAGCGAGTTCGCCTCCTCGAGGCTGTCTCGCTCCGAGAAATACGCGATTCTCGGAACGTCCTCGAAGCCTCGGGGTTCCGGAGTTTTCCGGAAATTTTCGGATTTCTCATGAAACGATAAAGGAGTATGTATATTTAAATTAAATCGTATATATGTTTATACATGCGCATCTTCTACACTGTTAAATATTTAAATCAGTACCTTGAGTTAAATAACATTTTGTTATTTTTAATTACCATGTGTATCAAAATTTATTATTTCAACACAAAACAGTATTATTTTAACTCTATTGTTTCAAATTAACGACATATTAAATAGGAACAATGGCGACTTATAGGAATTAAAATGATTCAAATTGAGTATAATTTGACACTACGAATTTAACAGTGCAGAAAGAAGAATGATTGACTAAACTCTAACTTAAAATTTGTAAAAGTAGGCCCGCAGTGAGAGTAACTTCCGTCAGTTTGTCGTAGGGATTCAATAAATGAACTCTGATGCACTCTCTTACAATATATCGACGGCCACTTGGCGACTCGTCGTTATGCAGGGCCTGACGTCGTGTCGGGACCCAGTCGGGCCTCACACGGTGTCGATTCGCGCACGTTGTCGCTTCGCAGGTACGGGGCCCCCGGCCCCATACGTACCGTGGTCCACGAACTAATGGTCACGACTCGACCATTTACCTCCGGCGGAGCGTCGATTGTTGATAAGTAAATCACCGGCCGATCTACATTTCGCGAGCGGCGGACGTGTACGTACACATGCATCGGCGTCACCCCCGCCGATGCACTCGATTGGCCATTTTCGTGTGACCTCTCGGGCTACGTCAATTACCAGCAATTCATCAATCGTCGAAGCGTTTCCAGATCGCTTGGCGGAACGTGACATTTCCTTCGTCCAACGTAGATATTCTCTCTCACGTCACTGACTCGCGTATAGTAATTGCAAGAAGAGAAACAATTAAACAGATAATATTATAAATAAATGGATAAGGAGGATATTAAAATTAACAAGGAAGAAGTGGGCTTTGAGAGTCAAGCGCGATTAGTTGATCTAACGTTATGTAACATTTAATTAACAATTTAATATAAAGTTGTAAATCGCACGTTTTGGCTCTACTTCGAGCGGTGACAAATAAATTAAATTAGCTCACGCTCTCCGACGAGCATCTTCTATTAGACAATTTAATTACTCAGAGGATGTATAATTCGTAGTTTGCCTCGCTATTAATAAATCACGCTGCAAATACTGTAAAACTTTAATTTTTTGCGAGTTGCGGACATCGAGGCGCCTGCCCCGCGTTATATGGATTTAATTTCGGCGTGTCCGCCATTGCGGCGTCGTCACGCCACGAACTCATCAATTACTGTGGCTTCATCGGTGTCTCCTTAATGTCTTATCGTCTTAAAATCGTCGCGAGCGAACATAACTCGCCCGTTGGTTCTGTCGCAATTTCGGGAACTCGCCTCTCCGCGTTCTCCCCTTCTCGCGCGCTGCGCCTTCCAAAATCGCATTAGCCGATCTTAGAGAGGGTGAACCCGAGATCCTCGGGATAAGCAGCTGGTTCCGTCGTCGCGCGTGCTCCGACTTCGCTTCGCGGCCGAGCGCGCGGGCAAGGAAGAAGGACGAGCGAGCGGTCACATGCACATGCACGCAGTTCGGCGAGCTAAATTAGCCAGCGCTCGTCACTTACGGTGATTCGGTTCGTTGGGTACCTGATGCGATCTTAATAGCATAATAATATAAATAAATATGTAATAGGATTTACTTTACGCCTAGAGATTCGGGGGAGACGTCGTGCGAGATCCGCTCAATCCTCTCGACGATTCAATCTCGTGTTAATTTATGATTAGGTGCAGCGATAGCTTATTTCGCTTCTTCAGGTACAACGTTCTCCAGGGAGACGCTCCATGCTCGAGACTTGAGGTTTTTGTTATGTTCGCGACTTCGTACGTTTCTTGTTTGGGAAACGCGACATCCCGCGGAGAAGGCGTGCACGGGTCGCTCCGCGTCGCGTTCACACGTCGCGTCGCGCACTCATGCACGCGAGTTCCGCGGTGCGAGTGCGTGCGGTGCCGCATACGTAGCCGACACCGAGGATGGAATAGCACAGACATCCCGTCACGACACGGTTTTAGCCCAAAGCCTTATCTTCGCGCCGCATGCGCGTTTGCGGCGACCGGCTGTTATTAGCCGCGGACGTCGCACGTCCGTGCGACGAGCTCGATTCTGCCGTAGCATCCATTCGAGTGTTCTCGACAGCATTAATGAATATCTGTTTGGACCATTCACGTTCTCAGACAATATCCCCGAAAGCACTCTTTCCAAAAATCGATAGAGCTCCAAACAGTCTAAAAAATATCTCAAAGAAGTTTAAAAGAATATCTAAGAGTCCGTACGATATATATATTTTATATTTTAATTTAAAACCATTAAAAAATTTATTGTCTGTTTACACTGCTGAATTTCTTGTGATTTGAAATTTGGCATAGTTTGCTGTATATTGTCACTTTGATATTCCATTATAATAATTTCTTTGTTTTACAGAGAGCAAAAAAGCTCTCGGAAATTTATTTCGAAATCTTTACCTCGTAAAATCGTAAAGAGATGAGTGATATTAAGCTTGAAATTTCGCCTCTTCGCCCGAGTCTTCAAACAGATGGCCATTACGATTCACTGATTGTCCGGTCGCCCCGAGGCGATCGCAAGGCCAAGGATGGGCCCTGCGTGTCGACGGCTCTTAAAGCCTTAACGAGTCACTTTCCGGGAGAAGAATACGAATATCGCCGCGTTACATGTCGAAAGTACCTCGTCACCTCGCGTGTTACCTCGGCCCGCCCGGGTGGCTTCGTCGTAAAAATTGCTTGCCCGTAAAGAGATCGTTGCACGCCGAGGAAGTAAGAGCTTCCTGGACTGTTCCGTTCCTTTCTTGCTCCCCCTTCCCCTTGTTTCTTTCTCCGCTGAACTCCGCTCTACCTTCTCGCTCTTTTTTTCCCCTCCCTCTTGCCCGTACATTTTTCTCGAGCGCGCCTTCGTCGTGCTTCGATCCACGACGCACGGCGAACTGTACATTTGCTGTTAATCGAGGCGTGAATGAAAGAACACAAAATTGCAAAAATTCACGTTTCCGTGAATTCAGGTGAATGCAACACACATCAAAGTCGGCATATATACAGAGATCTAGAATTATGCCAGAGTACCAAAACGCGAAATTATGTAGGTATATGAAAATTTAAATTTGCTGCAGCTTCAACACTGCAGAATTGCAAAGCCATAAAAATGCCAAAGCTTAAAAACTACGAGCTTCTACAAAATATAAAGTTCTACAAAATTTATAAAAATCTAAATTTTGAAAGTACCGAGAGAGTAATGGAGATGCTTGATAATTCAATAATTCAAATAGATATTAATATATACATATAAAAATTCTGCAAAAATTTTTATGATTTGTTTAAGTTCGAGGAAAATTTATATAATAATATATGGATATATAAGCGCGAAGCGTTCTCTCTGAAAATTCACGGGCTTCCGCATGTCGGCCGCGGCAGCGCGAAGAACGAGAGGGACGAAGTCGTTAAACTTGCCGACGATTCCGAGTAGCGAAGGATGCGTCGGATCGGATTTGCCAGAATGTAGATTTCGCGGTAGGTTTATTTTCGTTATGGATAGCCGTTGAAGTGATCGCCGGTGTAGGGCGCTCAGCCCTCGCACTTTCCTTCGCCACTGGTTATTTATCGGCCGCACTCGCAACCACGTGGGACGCTGGACACGCATAATTTATCGCGCGCGACTCCCTTACACATGGCGGTCGTAAGGAAACTCCACCCGAGTCGTCGTGAATCCCGATCAGCCTCGCGTTCCCGTTTTACTCTCGATCATCTCTGAATATGTCGAGAGTCTTGATTTCTCAGATCAATAATTAACATCGATGCCACGGTCATTACACTCGCTATATAATGATTAAAAAATTGGACCGAACGATTAATAGATTCGGGAAGCGCCTTAAAAAGCATACTTGATTAGTAAGTGCGCTTAGATATCAGAAAGTTGGGTGTAATCTCTGATGAACCTCCGCGTTTGATCCTTTACCCCTTAATAAAGTCTTTATTGCGCAATGTTAATTTTTCATCGAGATGGACAGCGGGGGGGTTATTTGATGATTCCAGTACCTCCCGTATACCATCATAATTATCTGCACTCATTCGGAACTAATTTCACGCAGCACTTAACGTAAATAACGCACGCAGCTGGTGCATTTACCTTCCCTTCATAAAAAAAGAGAGCATCGAATGGCACACGGAATTCAGGTGTACGTACCACCGGATCTGAAACGTGTATCTGCTCATTCATTATATGCATTAGCGCGATTTATCAGCGATCAAGAGTATAGACACGCTTCGATTCCCATCCGTCTACAGTTGCGTCGACGAACAGAGCGGAAAGGACGAAAAAAAGTGGAAGAAAAGGGGAGAACAATGTGATTGAGGAATCCGTGGCTTTTCAACTGTGTTTCTTCGAGCCGCGATTCCAAGCCTCACCCAGTTTTTGACCCTATTGCTTCTTCATCTTGAAACTCAGACCTTCGAATTTTTTTAATCTTTCGAATATTCGAGTCTTGCTATCTTCTGACGATGTTTGAGCCTTTGAATACTTGAAAGCAAATTTGAGTCACTTGAAACTTTTAATAATCCTACTGTTTAATTACTTTGGAAACTTCCAAAGATGCCCGATTTTAGAATCCCAATTCTTGTAATTTTTGTCGAGGCATAAATACTTTTCTTATTAAGCATTTTTAAATGTTTTAGCACGAATAATAGCTAAATAGTTGTGCTCTGTCATTCAGTATTATTAGGCTTACGATTCTACGTTTGAATTCTCCTCGGTTTTGAAAGCGAAACTGTTTGATCGTTATCAGTAACGGGGATCTTGTTAAAGGGACGGCGAAACAAGTTTCTCGCGAATTCTGTCGTCCGCGCGCGGCGATGATCACCGGACGCTGTTTCCGTTGTGGGAAGTTGCCGTTTTAAATCAACGGCTCGCAAAGGAAATAGCGAGTGGTAATTGAGCCATAACCCTCGGCTGGCGAACACACAAATATTTCAGCGCCGGGAACCCGCTCATAATTTAACCCTTATAATTAAGATGCGCCGGCGACTCGCTGTGTGCATCTCGCCTTCGTTGCACTGCTCCGATAAAACGAGGATCAGTATTGCGATACCCTTGCTAAAATAAGCGTAATTTGTGCTCATGAATACTACGTTATTATGGAAAATAAACCGATGCTTTCCAAGGTTCGACTAACTTAAAGTTCACGATGCGTTCCAAAATTGAAACAGAGCTAAATTCGCAAATACGCGATCTCGAAGCTTCAATAACAACTCGAAATGAAGACAAACTGTTCTGAATATTACAAATCTCCCTAATCGCGACGCTATATTGTGGCACTGTAATGGACCGTACAGCTGTGAAATTTTGAATTTGTTGAATCTAAAATTATGAAACTTATCTGTCGGGTTCACTTCTAGATTCCAAAGTTTGACTGTGAGTAATTAGTTTCAAATTCCTTATATTCGGAGGCATTTGTCTCTTGAAGACAAAGACAGTTCTCTAAAAGGGTGTAAAATCCTGAAACTTAATAGACTTCCAAATTTGTACTTATAAAGACACCTTCGGTGATGATTAAACTTCGATAACGATAACGGTTAAGCTAACGCGCTCGAATCTCCGCGGTGTCTCCCGGGAATTTCAACGTTCTCTGGCCCCGAATGGGTACAGCAACGTGGCCGTGGGACATAAATATGACGACGGAGTCACGACCTCGGCCGGCACACGTGTCGCGGCACCGACGGAACGAGCAGGGTAACATAATACACGCGCAACGACCGGCCGGGCGACTCTCGCGCACCGTAACGCATCGCGGGGACATGCATCATCGGTAGCCATTCCGGTGTCGCAGTATCTCTCGACCCTTTTCTTGGATCGCGGTAATCGGTACCGCGCGGCCCGGGCTTATGCCTCCTCTTCGTCATCGTGACTTTGGAACTTTAGAACTTTGGAAATTTTATGGTAATCCCCTCCCCCCTACGCGCCCTTGGAATTTCCGGGGACTCGATACTGTGAGAAACTGAAGCGTCGTTTTCTACCTGCGAAACTACTTCGGCGCTTTAGAACTTTCGGATATTGCAAATCTCCCTAATCGCGACACTATATTGTGGCACTGTAGTGGACCATACAGCTGTGAAATCTTCAATTTGTTGGAGCTTAAAATTATGAAACTTATCTGTCGGGTTCACTTCTAGATTCCAAAATTTAATTGCGAGTAATAGGTTTCAAATTCCTTGTATTTGGAAGCATTTGTCTCTTGAAGACAGAGACAATTCTCTTTAGTTTTCACAAACGGTGGCGTCCAGCTGATTAAGACATCAAGGACACGGTGGGAGGGGGAGGGGGATCCTCCTGGAAGTCCTCGACGAGTGAATTATATCCGCTCAGTTGGAACACAGCTAGTCTCTTTATTACAGATGACAGGACGCAAGTGATCGGCGCGATACTTCGATGTACGTAGTAGATCCCGTGAGATAACAGGCGTATTTGTACAGGCGACACCTGCACGCGCGGGGGCCCCGCTTTAGGCATCGCCGAGGAGAACGCGGACGAGGTCGGTCCTTCCCCGTCGGCGATGTACCAGCTCGCGTTATCAGATTCACGGACAATGGCGCCCCGCTAGTATCCGTTTGTCCGTCCGCACCACCGGACACCCCCACGATATTAATTCGGCGAAACGCGGTGACCTAAGTTCGAACATGCTCAACGTCGCGTCGCCCCGCGCTACCTTCCAAAAGAAACTTTACCTAACTTTACGCGAATTATTGTATCCGGAAAACATCTCACGTGTCATAAAGAAAAATTAATTAGGAAAATTGCCGTTTTCGATATTTTCACAAATACGTATGTAGTTAATTAAATTTTTAAAATGTTTTATTTAACATTTAAAAAAATTTTTTAATCAACACCGAATAACTCGGCGAAAAAATTCAGCTCGAGGAAGAGAACCGCGGATATAAACTCCGTTCTCGCGTCTCGGCGGGAATTCGTTGGTGGTTTTTACGAGCGGCCGGTCGTCGCTCATCGCCATATTCATCGGGGATTCGGCGCGTATCTCGGCAGGGGGTGCGGCGTTCCCTCCGCGAACGGAGGTCCCTGGGGCCGACGGGGGTCTCGCGCCGTTTGCCAGCGGAATCGCGAGCGTCACCGCATAAACCATCCCCTCCTCCCAACTCGTCCTTCTCCACCCGCGAAAGTATCGTGTTACCGTTGCGGTGAGCCACCGCCGCGCAAGATGGACAGCTGGAGATTGCCAGCTCGCGTCGCGTGACTTACAGGCCCGCGACTTCGTAATCCTACGTGTGGGTTACATCGCGCTCGGCTCGGCTCGGCGTTCCCCAGTAAAACGGGGGCGGAGATTTATGGCGTAAAAGGGCGGGTTACATAAGTGGCGCTGCAGTAGACAACGAATGCGAGGAATGCGAGAGGGTCTCCGGCGTTTCGTTGTTCCTCCGGAATGTGGCATCTTCAGTCTTGGGATCTTCGCGGACTCCGAGACTTAAAAGTTTCATTAATTTTGACTCTATTGACGAAAGAAATCTGTGGTCCAAACCTATACGAGCTAAAATGTTTCTAAGCGGATATACACTTCAGATGAAGTGTTTAAAATGACTCGTAAGATTATCCCTGTGTCCTCTGGAGTGTTCTTCCCGGATAAGAGAGGCTTGATCAGGTGGAATCATAAATTACGTTTGAAATGCATAGTTGCCATCGGTGGCGAACGCGAGAAGCGCGTTCCGGATAAATTACAACTTTATAATTTCCCGCATCTATTACAACGTCCGATGAGATATGATACAAGATTGTCTCCAATCGCGGAAGCATAAATCCACGCGTCCAGCTCCGTGTAAAGGCATGTAGGTACTCGGTGTACGAGCAGCGAGATCGTTCCTCCGCTGGTAGATCGCTACTGACTTTTATTTAATGTAGCAGGTAAGTTAAGTTGGAAGCTGGAGTCACATTTCTGCGATGACTTTGGTAAAGAAGGAATGAAACACTGGCTTCTCCTTATAAAAGGAATATAGCGTGCAGAAATTTGCTAAGATTTGCAGTGATCTACAAGTCGTAGAATTCAGTCGAGTGGAACTAATAATGGAGTGGAAATCTAAGAATACGAGAATCGAAGAACTCGAAAACGTGAGAAGAGATATAAGGATTGATTTATTATTTAAAAAAATTTGTTAAAAAAAGGAATATAGCAAGAAGAAATTGTCTATATTTGCAGGAGTCATAGTTAGGATTCAGTCGAGTAAAACCGACAATAGTACGGAAAGAGATCTAAGCACAGGAAAATCAAAAAGAACTCGAAAAGAAGCAAAGATCGAATTGTTAATTGACGAAATACGATAAAAAATATATGCACGTTTACAAAAATATTTTAGAAAAAGGAATTTTTTAATTAATTACTCGCATGTTTTTTTCACAATATGCGGAATCTTCTGTGGATAATTCCAATCAGAAGATCTGCCAGGAGCAGCCAGAGATTCAGAACCCTGACATAATAAACGGAATCGAGATGTCGCCGAGGATAGGAACGGGCGTCAATGTCCCGCAATATATTATTTGTACGTTAACCGAAGAGAGGAGGCCCTGCTCATTCGCGTGGTATGCCAATAAGAAGGCGGTCGGGCGATATAGCGCCTGTGATCTAGATTAATGCGAGCACACTGCCGGTAGCGGTCACGTAGAGCGTCCCACGCGCAGCGTGTGTCCACTGTGGTTGCGCGCGAAGCGTCCCCGGGCCCCAGGCTGGAACGTCCGCGGGCTGTCGCTACATTATTCATAAAATAAAACGTGCGAGGAGGTAGCAGGGCCGAAGGAAAGGAAAGGGGAAAAAAATACTCGAGCGCGTCGAACTCCGCGCAAGCCAGCGCCGTGTCGAACGAGTCGCTCGGGATTAACGCTAAAATCATTCATCAGGTGTTCTTTCGCCGAGCACTTCCGGCGAGCGTGTCTGTGTCGTTAATAACGCCGTACACGCGAGCGCGCCTGTCTTGCCCGCTGTTAAGACTACGTTATTCGCTGACAGCGATTTTCACAATCTTCGATCGTCGCGGGAACGTTAGTTTCTAAATTGATGATTACGACAAGTAACACGAACATAATGAGGAGATAGATAAGTAAGAGTATTAAAATATTACACATATACGTAACATAGTTCATAATACGAAAGTATCTCCTTGAGACGTTTGGAACTCAAGGTTCTTGGGATTTCGAGTTTATTCCCCCCTCGGGAATCCTCGTACGAGAAATACGAGTGTGGAAAATACAAATTAATGTTCGAGAATTTAAAGTTTTTACGGGAACTGGATATCCGCGAATCGGAAATGCCGACGCGTCGTTCTGTTATGTCGCGTAGAGATGTGGTCAGCAACCTTGATACAGATTCTGTACGCACTTTATGGTGCCCCGTGTTTCTGTCGTATTAGTCAGCGGTTGGATATCCAAAAGCAACGAAGGCCTGGCGACGTTTATCCGTACATGCGCGGGTCGCTATATACGCAGTGTCCAAACAATGCGAATAGTTCTGCTAATATATAACATGTAACACAATATAAAATTTAATATATTTGTAGATATTTTATGATGGTAACATTTTTGCTAGCAAATATTTTACTCGTACATATATTCGCATTATGTAATACAAATGTTACGATTAATATAAATAATTGCCGATATAAATACCGTAGAATAAATTTTGGCTTACATAAAAACTGTCAAAACGATCATTATCAAGACATATAGTCAGTACTTTCCATGCAAATATCGCCAGCATAATTACAAGAGCAAATATCATCGGGCATATTTTTTGTCACAAATTTTTTCATTGATTAATTTATTATCTTGATGTGATCGGTAATGATGCCATATTAAAATAATAGGAGCAGTACCTGGTTGATCCCGCGCTAAAATTCCCTGTCCCTGGAAAAGACCGGCTCCGAAATCGCGCGTGTATGTAACAGTCGCGAGATCGCATCTCGGGACACCCTGTATCGCGGCCTCCGATATACATTTTCTGCGCGGCAACCCGTTTTCTGCGCGCGCGTTCGGGGATTAAGCGGCCCCGGCCTTGCCTGGCGACACCGATGCTGTAAATTATTATTTCCACGATAAAAGCCGTCGAGAGGCAGCGCGGAGCGCTGCTGCCGAGCGGAATTCCCCCCGGCTACACCCGTAATTAATGCATCTGACGATAACCGCGGCCGCGCAGATCTAATCGGGCAGATCCGGCGATTGTGGCGCGGCGCGCGAAATAAATGTGCGCGCGCGGTTTGAGAAATGCGCCGGCGACACACGGACCGACGTAAAAAAGCGGATGAAACGGATGCATGGGCGTGTGTGTAAGGACGCTAAGTGTGACATCGATACTCCGGTTCCCTTCGCCCGGCATCGCGAATGCGTCAGCGCTAATGTCGCCATGTAAATGGCGAATCTGGACCGCCGTAAGAATCGGCCTCTCGGTAACCAGATGCGGTTATTTGTCTCTCTCAGCGTCGTCGCGAAGGAATGAGGAAGTCGTTCGGCGATACGCACGTGAACTCTGACCCTCAATTATCATACTGTGCTCAAGAATCGCGACACGTCGGACGTTACGTGGAAATGCGAAGGCATTTCTGCGGCCGATCTCGCGCGCATGAGAACAAATCTCTTTCTCTCTCTCGTTGGGCGGCGCGTCCCGCTTCCCCTCCCGGAAAACCGGGAGAAAAGAGAGCGGCCGTCTCTCCGTCTCTTTTTCGGGACCGGAAGAAGAAAGGACTGAAAGAGAAGAAAGAGAGCAAGGCAAGTCCACGTGGTCCGAGTGTGCGAACGCGCGGCAAGCGGTCCGCCGCGCTCGGCGCGAGCTCCATAAAGGATTTCCGCCGCCCTTTTCTCCCCCTTCGGAGGTGAGAGCGACTGTGGCGCGCTTAGAGCGCGCCTCTCTCTCCCGCATTGTATAATAATGTATCGCATATGGTGCATCTTGTAAAACTCTGCGGGCGTTCCTCCCCTCCTCCCCCTGCCTCCTCCCCGCTCTCCCGCTCGCCGCTCCGTCTTGTCCCAAGCCGAGAGGATGAAGACCCGGAATGAGATTGTTCGTCGGGGCCCCGGTTCATTCATCCGGCTCGACGGGGCCTTAGAGGTGACGAAAGGTCCCGAAAAACCGCCTCCAGGTCACGTTCGACGGGGGGGCCCGAAGTCTGCGGATTCCCGGATCGCCCCGGCGAAACGTTTCACTCGGGATGGGCTGGTTGGATCGGTCGGACGCTCGCAAAAGCACGGGGTGTGGTGTTTCACCGAGAGAAGTATAAATAAGGGGGGGGGGACGAATGTTTTATGGGATTTTGAGGGTAACACGGTTGGGTTGCGAGGGCTTTGGTTCGCGTTATATGCGTCACATCGCGACTGTCTCGCGCTGTTTCACGCCACGTCTCATGTTTCCGCTTGTAGTAGCCCCCCGGGGGGCGTGAATTACACTCCTTCCGGAAAACGCCGATCTCACCTGTTGACGATGGATTAGCGGCAGAAAGTTATCTAGTTGAAACTCTCGCCATGATAAGTCCGTTTTGATCGCGCTGTCTCCGACACACTTAGGTTGCAGTCCATTTGATGCTACAAATGCTTTGAAGAGCTAATCTTCTCCTTCTTTCTTCATTTTCTTCAAAGAAAAGAGAAGAAGAATGCTTCGAAGCGTTTGTAGTGTTAAGTGGACAGCTTTAGTATTTGAATTATTAAATTGTCTGTCGTTACGGTACCGTTCTTTGACTTCTCTTCTAATCCTTTCTCAAAATATCGTTAATATTGTTTGTATCTTTTAGAAAAATATTTCCATATACTTATCATATGTATTGGCTCTGTCTATTGGAAGAAACGTTAAGCTATTGTTCTACATAGCTGACAACTGCTTTGTGTACCTTCCCAGTGCCACCATGCTAAAATGGCCTAATTACCCGCATATTTAAATTTAAAGCGAAGCTGAAACCTCTTAGGAGGCTTTCTCTTAGGATATTTCACTTAGGAATTAAAGGAATCTCTCATCATCATCATGATATACATTGATAAAATATTTTTTTAATAGCTTGCTCGAAAGTTGTTTCTTTTTTAACTGTACATCTATTGTTACCACGTATTTTTCACTTTCAATTTTCTTCAACCAGCGGTATCTCGCTCGATTAGCGAACAGGGTACGACAGATCCGATTAGGTGAAAATATGCGGTCTTACACGCCGTTGGAGACGAAGCAGCCGCACCCGTGGTCATCGCCCCATTGGAGGGTAGGGTAGTCAATAGGATCAGAGACGATAACAATGTGTCTCGAGTCAAGAGCCCCTCGAAGGAGCGGGAAACTTAGTGCGGTTAGTCTCACAGATTAAGTCTCACACAACAGCCCTTCGAATTTACGATTCTCTTCCGTTCTGGAACTGTCAGAAAGAATATCCTTCCTTTATAAATAGGTATCGTCACTTCAAATTACTTCTTTTTTGAAATCTTAATCGTATGTATTCGCATTTTCATATATTTTAATTTATTTTCATTCTGGTTGCAAAATCCAGAGTACATTTTTAGCAGAATAATTATTTTCATCTTATTCGTATTTCCGTCAACGGTTGATTTACGTAACTTTTATTTATGCAGATTATCCTGTTCCAACAGCCGTTTCTCTTGTGCGAATGTATTTGTTCCGCATTTCTTTATTTTCCAATCATGCAGATTCTATCGCGAGCGGCATTTCATACATTCACATCCTCCCTTTGTCCTCATCTATCTCATTCTCGTCGATCTGTGGAAATTTCACTTGCAACACCGCGAGCGTATCCATCAATCGTTCAAGGAGCTTGACGACGACCGAAAAGTCTGGAGTGAAATCTTCGCGTCGAAGATATGAAAAACCGTAAATGTCAAAGTTTCGAGATTTCAGAATCTATCAATTTGAAAATAAAATCAAGGTCTCTAAATTAACCCGGGAATGGGCGCCTGGGGTGAATTTTACACCCCAGTATCGAAAAAATGAAGTTCGCGTCACAGTAATTTTAATATGCTTCTTTCTCCTTCCTTTTTTTTTCAGAAAATATTGAGTAAATCTATATACATATTATCCTCAAATACCAACAAATTAGAACAATAAAAAGTATGCAATATGTAATCAATAAAAATGACTTTTAATTATACGGTTTAAAAATTATCCCAAGTGACCATTTATGTAAAAAAAAAAAAATCAGGCGTCCGCTCCCGGGTTAAGGGGATCCTGGACAGGGGACAATTACCGACAAAAACAGTCAGAGCTCGTTCTTTGAAACGGCTTTATAGATCGCAAAATCCTTTTACAGGAGTAAAGTATAGGTACTAATGAAGAGTGGGAATATAAAAAATTAGTGATAATTGAAAAAAAATATAAAAATGCTGTCACCTCATAACCATATTTTCTAATATAAACAGTTGTATAAGTTATATGTACGAAATGAAATGTTCCCACTCTTCAGAATACGTGCACAAACAATAACGTACCGTTGAAATTGAGATTGAAAGCCTGGAAAAAAATTAGAGCTTCGACGAAATCGTGTATATTTTCCACAAAAATATACACGCAGGCTAGTAAGCAGAGATGGCGCAGCAATCGAACAAAGACAGATGTCATTTCGTTAGACAAAGACAGATATAGGAAAAACAAAATTAGACATGTTGACATTATCGACATCGAGGAAGTTCGGCCGTCACTCCAGCATCCCTTTAAGTGCATAGAAGAGCAATAAAGTAATGAGGAACATGGAAAAAAATGGAGGTTTAGCACACCAAGACAAGATACTTCATCATTTAAACGTGAACATGTAATGACCCAGGAGACTCGCGGCGGAGGTTGAAGACCGCGCGGAGCTTTTCTGCCGCGTCCTTTCTCTCCGCGACGGAACGCGCGTATCGCGCCGCTCGTTCTACCGTCGCGTCGCCGAAATCGTCCATTTCCGATCCGATACCCCGCCCCGGCACGGCACCGGGGGGACGTCGTAAAGGGCCGCGCGCGTCCGCGTGCCGGGGGAGGACTGGCTTCGGGATCGGCGTTATAAGATCGGGCCACGTCTTTATCTAGGTTCTTTAGTAGGGGCGCGCGCGGGGGGCGGGGGGTGGTAATATATTTGGAAGGCGCGGAGCGAGATAAGTGGTTAGGTAGGTAGCCGCGGCGTGGTTGTCGGCCAGATAGTCGACCGGCTCCGGTAATGGAGACTGCAGGGTGCCGCTAATGCAGTAGCGATGTCACGGCGCCCGGTGCATCGGTATATTCCTCCCTCTCTCTCCCCCTTTCCGTCCTTCCGCTCTTCCCCGTTCGCGCGAGGCCACCGGACGTATCTTCGCTGGCCTTCGCGAGATATCGGCCGACCTGCACGTCCTCCTCCGTTTTTCTCTCTTTCTTTCCTCTTCTCGCTTTTTCTCGTCTTTTTCTCGCTGCCCCCGTCGCTCGACGTAGTCTCTCTTTAGCGGAACTCTATTGAGGACATTGGTCGATACCGACACGGGGATATCGCGATAGCAGTCGGACGTGCGGAATGTGTTTATATTGGATAACGCTGCTGGTCGCGATGAGGCTCATTTTCGTGGAGATTATTTTCCTCCTTTTCTCTCGATTAACTGAACGCGAGAGGTTTATTGAAGGACAGAAGCCCTGCCTGTAGTTTTAATAGTATAGGTGTGTGCGTCGTACGTTTGTCTCGTCCTTTGATCCCGCGAGGCAGAAGCTCTTTTCGTGGCGTAATTTTTATAACCTATTATCCTAGTCCTCCCCAACGTTCAACTGTGAAAATCAAAGGAATTTTAGAAATGTAATCATTAACGTACTGAAACGCGACCTTCGCTCGACATGGATCCGCGCAGCGTGCAGCGTGCGTTACACGGTATAATATTGATCTCCGCTCTCTGTGTTCGCAGGATGTTCGGCAGCATGAAGCGGTGCGCGCGCTGCCAAGCGGCGATCCTGGCGTCCGAGCTGGTGATGCGCGCGCGCGAGCTCGTCTTCCACGTGCGCTGCTTCTCGTGCGCGGCGTGCGCGGTGCTCTTGACGAAGGGCGACCACTTCGGCATGCGGGACGGCGCCGTGCTCTGCCGGCTGCACTACGAGATGGGCGCCGAGTTGCATCCGGCCCAGAGCCCGCCGGTCCCGGTCTACCCGCCCGGGCCGCACTATCCCGGCCAGCCCTTCCCCTCGCCCGAGTTCCTCCATCACCATCATCACCATCATCACGCGCCACCGCACCCACATCACTCGATGCACCCCCAACACCCGCACAGCCACGTCAGCCCGGTGCCGTTGCAGCCCTCCACGCCTTCCGACGCCTCCTCGCCGCCGAAGGTGCCCTACTTCAATGGCGCCGCCGCCGTGGCCCCGCCGCCCAGGCAGAAGGGCAGGCCCAGGAAGAGGAAGCCCAAGGATCTTGAGGGTATGACCGCGAGTCTTGGTAAGTACAACTTTTTCTAATTATATACACTTTGTATAGCAATGCGAAATCGAGGAATGGAAAAAGAATTGGTAACGAGTTTCTCTTTCACAAAATTAAAAAAATCGGAGTCTTGGAATGTCTAACTTAAGTTGCGAAATTTCTAATTCCGGAAGTCTCATGGTCCCGCAGTTTGGAGGATCATTCGCGAGCCCGAGCACGGCACGAAGGTCCGCAGATCGTGAGGTTCAGATACGTCGTTCGTTCTCGAAAAGTGACCTCCGATCGCGTCACGCGGGAGAACGCATGACCGACCCGGCGTGATTTACGGGCATGCGTGGGCGCGCGACGCTTGCCACCGAAGCCTGATAAAATTTGTCGGCGCGACATAAATTCCCGAATCGAGTCCCCCGACGGAGTGCGCGGCGCGGCGCGGCGCGGCGCGGCGCGTGGGCAGCACGCCGGTTAGGCTGGGAGAACTCAATTTCCGAGTTGATTGTCGAGAGACCGATCGTGGGAACGAGCCGGCGGGTACCGGCTGGTGGCTTTGGTCCGAAGAACCACGGCGGACGTCGAAACTTCTACTTGCCACCTCCTCGCTGCGCTCTTTTTTTTCCCGCTCTCGCTCCTCGCTGGAGGAGGTCGCTCGATGTCGCCGTGTCGCCGTGAAAAAGGATCGTAGCGGCGCGCAGGTGATCGCCCGGTACCACAAGCTGGTCTCTGATCTATCGTGGATCATGCCGGCAATTTTTCACGGCCATCGCTAAGGGCCGCGACGAACCATGCTTCCGAGGCCGAGATAAATGGCCGTGTGTTTAGTAACATCTGAGTTATGGTTGTAGTTCGCAGCGTGCGGTCTTGCGCGGGAACAAATCGTTCGTACAGATTGCTTGTATTAATTGTTTAATAAGCGGAGCCACGGTCGACTGGATAACGAGCGGTTTCGTGTCGCTGGATTGCAACACTAAAAAGCGCAACTTGTTACGATAGAAATAGGAAAGGGTCAGGAGAGATAACTACAATTGAAGTTAGGAAGAAATTAACCCTTAAAGGCTAGTAGGTCTATATATAGACTGCGTTCGCTTTGGGCGCTTTCGTGCGGAAAGCGTCATTCTATCTTTATTGCTCATTACATGTTGAAAAAAGAGTGATGCTTTCAGCACGAAAGCGTCCAAAGCGAACGCAGCCATAGACCTAGTAAATATTTTCAAAAATTGATGTTTTTGGACAATTTAATATTAATTATTGGCAATTACTCTAATTGTGAATCTATTATATACTTCAGTCTCTTCTACCCCTATTTCATATACATATAATTTTTTAAAATTTAGTTGATTATATCCAGAGTTATGCGCGATCAAAGTTGCGAGGTCATATAGTGGATAGTGTAGCCTCAAGAGGTTGAGACTTGAATTGTGGCCTTTAAAGAGATAATTGTCCGAAAATTGTCTAAAAACGACCGTTTACTTCACGAATCCATCAAACATCCTCCGTCTGTCACCTTGTCTCGGAGATTCTCCATACAGTCCGTGATTCTGATTCTCGGCTCGACTCGGATAGAGTTATCGACTAAGTTTCGAGTACGACGATCACGCTGAGTCGACGCCGTCGAAAGCGGGTTCTAACGCTGTTTGATGCGTATCACAGCTCATTAGCTCCTCGAGCGCAAAGAGGCGGATTAAAGGCCTCGGGGGAAGGGGTAAGGAAAACGGCGAGATAGCGTATGCGAAAGGCCGATGGATACACGGCCAATTACAGCTCTATGCAGCAAATAGTTTCCAGGCACGATACACCTCATTCACAGCCACGCCGATCTATCGCGACTCCTCTGCCTACAAGGATGATACTGTCGACGTTGCGCGTGCGAGCTCGAGCAAATTGATTCGGTGGGATAAAACATGAGTTCCTTCGTATCTGACTCTCGTTCGGTTCTTTTTTTAAATTCTCCTCGAGATAGATCTTAGATGGTTAAACTTTAACACGGCTGATTGCCGTGATACGTCATGCCTGTCATGCATGACTGGCACCTGATTTTTCAATGACGCCCTGACGGTCATTGGTGACCGAAGGTGTTTAAAACGTTTATCAAAAATAATTGCCATTTAATATAAAATTTTAATATAAAATCACATAAATATCTAGATAACAATGTAAAGTAAAGAGTGTGCAATTTAACACACTACCCATGAGAATATATAATCTTATTTAATCATATACAGTATATTATCATGCATGTTTATAAAAATTCTGCTGTGGCGTAAGACACGTTAAAATTCGCTGGGCAGACAACGTGTTAAATTCTAGAATAGCTTTTAGTCGAAGTCCGACCAATCTCGATGACGGTGCCGTTTCTGGATTTATGTTGCAGACCTAAACGCGGACTACATAGACATGCCCTTCGGTAGAGGAGGCCCCGGGACCCCCGGCATGCCCGGCTCCAACAGCCGGACGAAACGGATGAGAACGAGCTTCAAGCATCACCAGTTAAGGACGATGAAGAGCTACTTCGCGATCAATCACAATCCCGACGCGAAGGATCTCAAGCAGCTTTCCCAGAAAACTGGCTTGCCGAAAAGGGTGTTGCAGGTAAACAGAGACCGTCCGACTCATGCCATTCGCGATTCCGCGTTTTCTCTTAATGCGAGCCGACCGCGCGGTGTTGAAACTGGAATTTCCTCGTTTCGATTTCGTTAGCTCTTAACCGTGTCGCGTTCAACTCCGAAAGTGGTTACGCGCTGATGTATTTACAAAATTATGACTTTTAGTCGTATCTAATCTTGATAAAAATTATATTGCATTGTATATATAAAATCTAATTACGTGTAATTAAAGTTTGAACGAAATCCTTACATGGAATTTTAAACATTTGAAATGTTGGGTCTCTCCCGTGAATCTCCAAACAAAATATCGGATTTTAGAAACTCTGAGTGTTCGTAAGTCTATCTATTTCAAATTGGATTTGATATGACTTTAGATTTTCGTAAAACTGGGTAAAATCCACTATAGGATCTTATTAGATCCTTCATATATATATAAATCACCATGAAAAAATAACGAGATCACGGCGACCCGAGCGCAAAAGGAAAATCCAAAGATGGATAGCCGGTGGTTCTCGCTCGATCCTTTTGCCTCGCTCGCATTTCGGGAGGGTGCGCCCTATAAAAATATTCACGTACGCGAGCCGCGCGTAGACACGCGCGCTTCTCCCAATTAGTGCGGCGCGTACGGCGTGGCTGCGAAGTTAAAAGAACCGCGCGGAACGGAGCGATATTTCCGTCGACGAGAGGCTGCGGCCTTTCTCCGTAATTACGAGCCGGCGTCAATCCGGAGACAGTCAAAACCCCCCGGCGGACGACTAAGCTCCGTCGTAACGTCGGACCCGCGCTCGCCGGCTCGCTCTCGTTAACCCACTACCGTTAAATTATTAGGTTGTTACGAAAGTTTCGCGCGCGTTCCTTTGTGAAGCGTGCCATGGACGCGCGGATGAAAAGGGAGAACGATCGAGTGCGGGAGATACTGACGATTTAAAGGTAAATGAGGCGAGGCGAAACGCAGCGGCATGGAAACGAGGAGCTTAGGTCAGGCGAGGTTCCCTTCTATATTCGGTTTGACTTTTTACAAATATAGACTTAATTTCAATGAATGTTGAATTTCAGTAATTGTAATGATCGAGTGCTAGAGCTAGGCTGTAAAGACTTCGAGTCACACAATCAAGAATTCCAAAGTACCAAAGCTCGAATATTCTTTGAAGTTTCGAAGCTTTTAACTCTCGAGGTCTCACAACGCGAGGTTCCAGAGATTCCAAATTCGCAATTTTGAACAACAGAAGATTAAATTAGTCACTTAGAATATGAAGTTTGTAAAGGGAAAAATCTAACATATCGAATCATGCATTATCAAAATATGAAAAACAGTTCTATTAGCTATCAATTTTCAATTATTGTATATATAATTATACTTTTTATTTCAATACATTTTTTAGACAATGAATTAATTTTTCTAGACCATTAAAAAATATTCTGAATTTTTGTCATTAAAATGGCTTTGGTCATTTAAATGGTCGAATCAGATTTTAATTTAAAAAATAAAGTGATTATATATATATTTTTTATTGTTAAAATTGAAACTTAATTGCGTGGGAAAAAATGAGAGATGAAGCAGTGATGAAGCAGTGATCTCTAGTGTTAAATCATTGTAAGGACAAAAACTCAGAATATTTTTTTTAGTGGTATATAGAAAAATTGATTGATTATTCTAAAACATGTATTAAAATGAAAAGTGATTATATTAAAAAATACAAATAATTGTTTTATTTTTTGTATGCCTTGAGGCAGAAACTTTTAAATTTTGCTACGTAATTCTTAACGTAGATCTTAAATCTAGTCTACGTAATACACCTCTGTAACAAAGCTGTCTTCTCTAAAGTACAAAAAAACCAGCAATTTTAAAGAGGAAAATGACGTCATTTAAAACTGATCCCCATGTTTTCTCCAATCTTCCGCATAACAATCATTCCAGTTGTTACATCGCCTCGCTTCTGCGCCCATTCGCCGAGCCGAAGGAGAGGGTTGGAGGTGGCCGCTATTGTATTCGTAGGGTTCTTGGTCGCCATCTTGCTTGATATTGATCGCGAAACGCACGAATACTTGCCCGCCGCGCGCACACACAGACACGCCGGCAAACGCGCGCGCGCGCTCACGCACTCGAGGGGGGACACGCACGAGTAGTCGGTTCGCGAGTTCTTTCGTTGGAAGTCCGCGGGGGAGGAGACTGTCTTGAAAATGGCGACGTCGGGATCGCGTCGTCTTTCATCTATTGTGAACATAGAGGAAGCCTCGCGGAGGCGCGCACGTGAATAGGAGGAGGAACTCTTATCTAACGTACCCGCACGTTTGCGGATGCATGAAGCGCTCATTCTTTTCAGCATGGCATAAACGTTGTGTAAACTTAATATCCCTGTTATTCTTCAAAACGTTTACGTTGCGCCGCGCCTATTAATTAACGCTTAAAGGCTCAATTACTTGAGACTCTTGAAAAATTAATGTTTTTGGACAATTTAATATTAATTATTGGCAATTTTTCTTATTCTATATTATATTCTTCAGTCTTTTTTACCTCTATTTCATATATAATTTTTTAAGATTTGGATGATCAGACCCAGCTTTATACGCGATCAAAGGTCCATATGGACCATGCAGCCTTTAAGGGTTAATTAAGATTAATCGCGTTCCCCCCACAATTCGATTTCTCGAGCTCGCGCAAATTTCAGCGACGACTCAAGCCGTCGTACGTAACGGCCGAACCCTCTGCTGGTCTTGTTCCCAGGTCTGGTTCCAGAACGCGCGGGCAAAATGGCGGCGCATGGTGCTGAAGCAGGAGGGCAAGTCCGACAAGTGCGACGGCGGGGTGGACGGCGGTAATCTCGGCGACCTTGAGCTCTACGGGAACAGCACCGGAAGTGGCGGGCCGCCGATGAGTCCGCCCTTCATGCTCGGCGGTCCCCACAGTCCTGCGTCCCTGGCATCCCTGGACTGCGCGTGATCCCTGACGTCCGGATTCGTCCTGTCTGGCTAGCGTCGCGCGTCCACGTCCCGCGACGGGACATCGTCGATTTGGATGTGCACCCTTCCGGACGGTTTCTCACGTGAGTGATAATCGCTCGCGAGTGCGTGCGTGAGGACGATGAATTGTGAATAGTCGGTGAGCGTGTAAAAAAAAAGAGAAAGAGGAATAGCGTTTCCGCGAGCGAAAATTCGCGGACCGGATTAGCGACGACCGATCGAGCAAGACTTCGAGGAGTGCATTTTTCGAGAGCGCCGAGTTGTGAGTTTTCCTTTCAACCAGTGAAAAGCTTGCTTCTCGTTATCGTCCCGCGAACCGAAAATTGGCTTCTCGAGGCCCTCGCTTCGGATCAAGACGATTGTAAAATTTGACGCGCCGATGCGTAGATTTGTTTTAATCAATAAAATCGTTGTATTTATTGTAGCTCGAATTGCGACGCGAATTCGCGTCGCGGAACACTAAAGTCGTTCGTTGAGGGCAATGTAATTAGTGAACGAGATCTATTTATTCGCCTAAGTCTAATTAAGGATCGCGAACATTACCAGTGCTATGTGAAAATCCGGCGTTTCGCGAGTTCTCGAAGAGCTGTCGGTTGCTGTCATCTTTAATTTATTGAGGAGCGTAGTGGCTACATTGGACGGATCGACTTGTTGAATTATTAATTATTAATTATTTATTTTTTATTTCTCTGTATATGTCTTTTCCCTCTCATTTGAAACAGGTTTCTAAATCTTTTGATACTACTGGTCGATCGACAAATAATCGAGATTTTTATTTTTCTGATCGTGTCATGTTTTTTGTAAATAAAAGCAGAGATTTGTACCGACATAAACAAACTTGAAGATCGATCAAAGCTCTATCGAGCGCTCGAGCGAAACGCTGGATTTTAACGGGAGGATAATTATTTATAAAAGAAAAAAAATGAGCTGCGAACGCGAGTTATTGTAATTATTGCTCAAGATCAGACCGCGACAGACCCATAAAAGAAGCGACCCATGGTTCTACCTGGTTATTAACTGTAAATAAAGGACGTTCCTCGTGCGTTTCTCTTAAGGCACCGTTATAGGTTGTAGGGCCCTATTAATTGCATTCGGTAGCGGTCGTGCTTCTCTAGGCGAGAAGTAAAATAGTAAATGAGGATTACGCAGGACACTACTGTTATTATTGCTCCTACTAATTAGTCCTCCTTGTAACGATGCGGAAGGATTGTCCAAACTTTTGCAAGATCATTTTTTCATTGAATATATTTTGACAATATACGCCGCGTGTCTGTATGTGTCTGTATTTCCCCATGTCTCTCCCTCTCACCATCTTCCTTCTAATCGCGAGTTTTCTTTAAAGCCGCAGGTTTCAATTAACACTCTTAAAGTTTCTTCGGTATGGATTTAAGTTAAAAAATAGCCACTGAATAATAAATAAGAGTTATTGCGACATTTTATAGGAGAATATAAATGTGACGACAAAAACTAAAAGATTCTTGTATGATTTTTTCGCGCAGAAATGCCGTTTAATGTTTTTCCTTCGGGATACATAAACTGGATCTAGAATTCGATATTATTCTTCTATTCGCGCAGTTCATAGAATCGGCTCTCGACAAACAGAATCCGTGATTTTCCGCGAAGGAGACGCGATGAAAAGTCGCGTGATATGGCGTGCAAACCACGACGGTGAACCAGAATTTCACCCAACAAAAACCGGCGCGCACATTGTCCGTCCTGTCTTACCAGTTGGCTAACTGGTAGGCTGGATTCACTGACCGGCAATAATGGCGGAATATTCCAACGCGCTCCATTTATACGCGTGCAAAAAAAAAAATTAAAGAAAAAGAAAAATACGTAAAAGCTGTTTCAACGTAATATAACGCATTTTTAAATCGGTCAAAGAGAAGGACTTAAAACTTGTAACAACGTGTCTCAATGCTTCTATTCATAATTTTAGAATGTAAATATATCGCTTGGAATCTCACAAAGTATCGAGAAATAAATTCAGACGGTATTATTCATATAAAACCGAGAATCGAATCTCAACAGCTTCCCGGGCACGAGGCTCCCGCTCGTTATTCATATTTCCCATCTTATTTACGGGCTTTGTCCATCCCAGATTGGCGACACGCGGCATTCATCGGATTTCTTCTGGACGGCCGCGGCGCGTCGACGATTTAACGGCCCGATTATGCGGAGCTATGAAAATGCGATGCGTCCCGCGGCTATTAAAGCTGAAATTATATCCCGAATGGCGGACCAAATTACGCAAGACTGGATACCCAACTTCGCGTAAATTACGCGCGTCGAGCCACAGAAGCGGAATTCTGTACTCGGCCAAGATAATAATTTTTTTTCCGCCGACGAAGGCTCGCAACGAGCGCCCGTTATGGGACATCATAAACATCCTACTTGCCGGTCTATTATCTCGTTATCGATTTATATCTTTCCTTCTTTTTATCGAAAAAAATCGTGACGCGAGAAACACGAGTTGACAGATTTAACATTAAAAAAAGCATGAATATAAATCCGCTTTGGTCACATTCGTAATAATAATGCAAAAATACAATAAATAAATATACATTTTTTCGAAGATTTTTATGAACCAATGACAGGAGTAATGGGTAAATTTAATATTAATTGCGACATAATAGCTATAATTTATGATACACTAAACCTGATAATCGAGAGAGAAAACTAAGAGGTCTCGGTGATTTATTTATTTGCTTCATGCTGAGATTTTACTTGTTCGTTCGGGCCACGATTTCCTGTCCACTCGTCGAGAGCTGTAAAAAAAAGGTCTATATAAATGTTGTTTCACGAACGTCGCCCCGCGTTCTGATTTCTAACAGAACTCCGCGTTCACACAGGATTGCGACGCGAGCAGCAGCGGCGAGCGGCTTTCCTTCGGCCATGCAATATGCATCGTGCTGCATTCAGGACGCATAGCGAGCGCGCCGATGCGATTTCAGCGCGCGATTATTCGTTGAATTTCTATGCCAAAAAAGGACGACGGCGGATAAAAGGAACGGCACTATGGCGTCATCCGCGTCGACGGAGAGAGAGAGAGAGACGGACACCCCCTTCGCAACCAGTCTTTAGGTTCCGTTACTTTCGAAAAATAAAACTGCTCATCTAATAGTTATCTTTAAACAAATATTTATTATGTTTTCCTCTCTCTATTCTTTCTTATCATTATTCGTCGAATCGCTTAATTTTCTTTCGTTCAACTTTAAGTTGAAAAATATTTACAATTTAGTTGAGGAAAAATTGAATTCTTTTTTGCTTTATCTTCCGAAAACAGCTTTCGGAAATAGAAACGCAAACGTTTTTACGATATTCTCTGCGGCAGTCTTATCCTGCGAGGAATCCACGAGAACACGATCGGTGCCACGAAGGATCGCCCTATTGCATTCGACGAAGTAAATGAGACGTCGATGTTCGACACCGTCGACACTGTCATTGACGATCTTCAGTCCGCGTAGTCTGGCATCGATCATCCGTGTTATCGGTATCTCGATCCTGGAACCGGTCAGAGGACAGAGGACAGTAAACGAGCCTCTCGGCATCGGCCATGGGGATCTAGGAATCCATCGGTCGCCTCCGTCACGCCTCATCGGCTTTCAGAATGAACGATCTTCGAATGTGACTGAAACACGCGCGAGTTTGTTCTCCTCCCCATTGATTTCGATAGGAGATCGAAAATAGCTCACGATTCCGGCGCCCTTCTCGATCCCGGACTCGTGCGCCTGTGAAACTGATATTTGGATGAATATCGGATGGTTGTTGAGAGCTTCTCGGAATCGATACATATGGATAGAGTTCTGTGGGAAATATAAAGGATCTGCAGTTTTAATAAATTTTTTAATAAGTTTGATAGCGTCCGATACGTATATAATACAGAATAAATACATATTGACATATTTTCAGTCATCGGGCGGGATCTTGTGTTTAATAATAATTTGTTTAATAATAATTTGTTTAATAATAATTTGTTTAATAATAATTTGTTTAATAATAATTTGTTTAATAATAATGTTTAATAATAATTTTTGTGAATTTTATATTTCCCGCCTTTGTACTTTGAACCATGCGTCGATTACTATTCAATTTTGAAATGCAATTTTATGTCAAAGTTGGATTTTATATTCTAAGTTCCAAAGCATTCCAGATTCAAAAAAGGCCAAATATATATAAAATTTATAAAAACTTATTATGCATAAGATTCAGTCCGGTGACTGAAAATATATCAATATTTATTAATTTATTTTTCAGTTTTAATTTTTTATAACGACTCGTGATGCTTACGCATTCTCAAAACTCGAGAATATGAGGAAAGATTCAAGTTGATGAAAATACAAATAATTCTATAAATATACGAAATTTGTTCTCACTAAAAAAAAAATCAGAAAAAATATGTGAAAAAAATCTCATCAAATTTATCTAAATCGACGAATAATGCATTTATTCCTGCATGGTATAAAGTATTTAAACTATCAATGGAGGAAATTCTCGTCTGGTTAGACGGTTGGACAGTTTTATTAATGCGATTATCTCTAAGAATTCTTACGTCTCACTGGTATTTATGTCATCGATGATTTCATTAAATTTTTTGCACGATAAACAATTGCACACGTCTCGATAAGAATGACTGAAGTTGAGATTAAAACCGACGTTTCCAAATTTGAGAAGGACGTAAATTAAAAAAATTTATATCCTCGATAAGAAGACGGTAAATAGCAAGCAGGTGAGTTCGGCACATCAAAGAATCCTAGTCGCCCAGACCGGTGGCAATAAAAAAAAAACGCGCAAACAATCGTGAATTAATTAAGACTTTATTCCGAATGAGTAACTCCGATTGCCGATGCCGGCGGTGGGTCGGCATAAAACGCGCGTTTGGTTAATTAATGGCCGCGAACGGCGGTGGGAGTTATGCAAGCTATGTAGATAACGACGAGCCGAGTGATATCGCGCCCGTCGGCATTGTTTATTTTCATCCGCTGCTCTGATTGCAGAAATTTGGCGCCCGCTTCGACAAATCTTTAAGAGCGTCATTCGTTACTTTTAATTGCATGTCTAATTACACCGCTCCTGTATTTTAAATTTATGACGTAAATAAGTATATATACTTTCGCGAATACGTTCCGTAATCTGAAATGCATTTCGCCGCGACTGCGTGTCGCGTCTAACTTCTCCTATCTCTCCTCTTCCATCTTCATTTCACTTCGGCTCCCTTATCGCGATAAGAGATTCTGCGAGGCATGGTCTTTCCGCGACCGAGAAAGTGTAAAAACGAGCTCGTCGTTAATACGCCCCCGCCACGTGACATTATTTCCTGGTGCCGGTCGCTCATTAGACTCCGCTTCCTGATTTTTTAATGCCTCGTTCTTCCGCCACGCGCGGATACACCTTCGCCCCGGCTTCACTTTCAGTCGGGGCTCGTCTCGTTTCATCTCGTCTTAGCTCGTCTGGTTACCGAGCTCTCCTCCTCGAGCGATACACCACTCGCACGGCCGTTCTTTCGCCGAACCCTTTTTTTTCATCACCCCCGTGCTTGAATCACCGCGTCATGAGAGACCCCGAGCTTCGACGCGACGCGTTTGTGCGATTTCTCGTGAAGCAGACTCCTCGACGGAGAGGAGTGGTGTTTGTAGTGCGCGCAGGCAGCGAGTCCTCATCAAGACTTACTGACGCAGCTACCAAAGTGAAACACGCGGTTGTCTCTCTCGCCGGACTTGTCGAGCTGCTGCAGATCTGATTTCTAGGCTTTTCGTGACGGAAGCTTAAGTTTCCAAAATGTGAAGCTGCGCAACGCAATTATCGAATCTAAAATAAACAACCTGTTGGCGAAGTAATCGTGATTCATTGACGTCTCATAAAACGAAGATTATTCGAAGACCACAAGCGTAGATTCACGGATAATCGATTATTCGTCAACCTGCGATTGTTAATCCAACCGTTGGATCTTTGAGAAAGATCTGACGTCTCTCGTACACGCTGTTCTTCTCTCCGCGGTTCATCTCCCTCGTCTCCTCTTTTTCAGTCCCGCGGAGAAAGGGAGTGCGAGAGAGCACTCGTGTGCACCGTGTGCACGCGTTTGTGGGATATTTGCGGGCTCCGTTTTTCTCCGCCACCCACTGGGTGCTGTTGACGTCACGCTCGGATACCATTCGACAAGGGGCGCCGCTCTTCTGGGCCAATAATTCAGACTTCAAGGCGCGGCGGCGAAGATCGCCGTGACGGAGTATCAAAAGCCACGTGCTCACCCTCCGCTCTCGTTCCCTCGCCCTTCGTCCCCTCAACTGGTCAAAGCGGAGCACAGCGAAGCGAAAGAGAGTCGGAAGAGCAAAGGGAGGCACGGAGAAAGAAGGAGAGAGATGGAGGAGCACGATGCTATTTATTCATACCCCGTAGCAGCGCAGCACGTAGTCCCCTAAATACGTTGGATAAACTTGAATAGGGTGTACCGTGAAAGCTATAGTTCAATAGTAGGATCTCTCCAACATCTAAAATTACCAGCACTTTAATAAATCTCCGATTTTCATATTGGCAAGGTAAGATAAATTTAAACATTTTACAAAGATCAAAATTAAAAAACCCAAAAATTTAAAATTCCAAAAGTCCAAATCCTGAACTATTATTTGTTTAATTTTTAATCGAGCATCCATCGATTTATGCAATAGAATATACTTCTCCTATATTTTATCTCGTATTTAATCTTATAGAAGCGATACGGTTCGTTGGGTTTTAACAAATATTACTATCGACAGAGAAAATTGATAAACATATCTAAGATGTCAGATGCAAGGAAGACCGCGCGGTAGCTGCAACGGCAGACGAAGCGAAACGAGGGAGAGCCGTCACTAAGAACTGAAGAGGAAAAAGAAGGCAACTACCGATTCTAGCGGCGCGCAGACGGGGTGCGTTAGAGAGCCGCGCGTGGAGAATTCTGGAGGAACACGAGATGAGGTAAAGAAGCAGGGAGAAGAGGCAGGGAGAAAAGACAGAAAGAGAGGAAACTTCCTCCGGGTGACAAATAACCGCGCGGATTCCACGGATCCGCGCGGCGCGCAAAGTCCGCGCTAATTAGCGGCTCACGAGCACGCCGAAAAGAGAGACGGCCGGGGCGAAAAAGGAAGGCTGGAAGAAAAAAAGGCGAGGCGCGAGAGTCACACGTATAGACCACGGGATCGTGTTTAGGAGAGCGCGGCAAGGGCGGGAGGGAAGGCACTTAGACCGAAGAGAGATGGCAGAGCGAGGGGAGGGCCCCATCGCAAGATGGCAAGCCGAACGGCGGCGGCGGTCGGGCATTTGAATATATCGGCGCGGGGACAGTGAGCAATGTTGCACCTGCCGCCACGAGTCAGCGTAATAGCTGCGAGATGTCACGCCGGTACAAGCTTGAACAAAATTCACGTGGGCAACCCTTTCTCCGGCCGGGGCAAGACCGTCCGATCCTTCGGCGATAATTCTCGTGATGGAGTCGATGAATTCTCCGCGTTTTGCGCTAACGCTGAATTGATAACGTTTCATTAATTTCCGAAAGTGGAGTCTGCGAAGGATTTTCCACCGTTCTGCCCACGCTTCGACTATATTATGAATTAGGATTGCATTATAAGCGTGAACGCACCGTATCGCGGGCATTATCGCGATTTTGATATTCAGTATCACGCACAATTGGTATCTTGACAAACAAGCGGTATATCGATCATCATTACACGCAGATCGGCCGCGTAATAGTTTGATAAATCGATGACTGAGTACGCAATCGATCGCGCGCGATTGATATCGCGCGTGACAAACGGGCGCGCGCGAGTGCGTCGGTTTCTAATGCGTGACGGCGACGACGAGCAAAAAGGACTTTTGCGTCGCGATGTACCTACGTCGCTCGCGATATATGTAACAGTACGCATCGCTGCCGAGCAAAGTCGGTAGGCGGGACCACGGGAAGACACGCATGGTTGTTGCACTCCCCTGCGTATTTGTCATCGCGATCGCCCACGTGGTAATCTGGGCCAGTCAACGTCTCCTACCGCGCGGATCCTAAGATCGTGAGACTGAACTAATAGAATTTGCCAACGGCGGTAATTGCAACACCAACTTCGAGTTTGGCGTCAACGACGAACGGTTCCCCTAGTCCTGCGTTTAACATCAATTTCAGTCTTGACGCAACAGGGTAGTTGAAATCGAAACTTTTTGACGAATACTTCTAATGTAAGATCCCGAAATACATTCCAAAGCGAAAATTTTGGAATTATTGTAACGGTAATTCAATTCGGGTTGGGATTTTTAATCAAGTACCCATCAATTTGCAGAAATTCTATATTATTTGATCTTATAAGTGCAATATATTGTTAAATTCGTAGTGTTGAATTATGTTCAATTTGAGTCATTTTTAACTATTCCTATAATCACCACTGCTCCTACTCAATATGTCATTAATTCAACTAAAACAATGTTGATTTAACTAAACCAATTGAATAAAAATAATACTGTTTTGTATTAAAATAATAAATTTCGACACACACGGTAGTTAAAAATGTTATTTAATTCAAAGTATTGGTTTAAATTTCATTCTTTAATATTTAACAGTGTATGGTCCGGTTTTAACAAACGTCGCTACAAAAAGAATTGCCAAAAATATCATTTCAAAGTTTTCCCAAGTTTCATCTTTAGTTCAGGAATCGCGTTAGGGGATTGTTTATGAGAATCAAGCCAATCTCCAAGTAACCGATCGGCGACGCGGGATAGGAGGCGGCGCGGGATTATGTCATTAAAGCTGTCACGGTTCAGCGGGCTGTCACGGTTCAGCATTCGCGATCGATCGCGGTGGCCGATGCACCTGTGTCGCCCTTGTTACCCGCCGCTTTTGTCGCGTCCCCGATACCTGCGTCGCCTCCTCCGCTGATGCCGAAATAACGCACCACCACACCGTGAACACGCACCACGTGCGCAAACGCCCGGCCACGTGTGACGCTCGCGCACGCTAACGAGCCCACGAGCTCGTTCATAAGCTGCCAATTAACGACGTACGAGTCTTGCGCGGGATCGGCCGTCAATTAATTAGAATTTTTACCCCCTTCGCTCCCCCTGTCCGGGAGGGATCGTCGGGAGCGATCCCTTTCTGTTGGGATGTTGCTGGAGTGTGGTTTTCGGGCGTATCTCTCTTGCTTCTAATCGATTTATCGGATACGGTGCCGGCGCGATTCGAACGCAGTCTGATATATATGGGCTTTTCACAGTAATGTTTTAATAAAGGAGAGGGCGGGTATATTTTCTGGATGTGATATTACTCATCGTTGGCGAGCATCCCGCGTCAATCTCGCGGCGATCTTGGGAAGAAGGAACAATGTCGGCGCCGCGACGGCGCGTCGCAATAACGCATCTCGACATAATTAGCTAATAAGCCGCTTCGTTAAGAATAAACAATGACCGCGACGTTGGTGGCGAGTGGCGACTTCGAGGAGTCACGGGCGGTTACGTCATGCGCGACATTTTTTGCGTCAGTAGAAAAATCGACGATATATGACGTCCTATAAGACGTGCATTGTTGGGCCCTATAGAAAGAAACGCGATGAGGTCAGAGGGGGAGAAGTCAGGCGAAAAAACGTGGAGTTTACGAAATCTGAGATAGATTTATTGTTTAAGGTTCTTAATATAATTTTTGGAATTAATTAATGTTTCCTCACACAAGTTTCACTAACTGATATTAACTGATATCGTTTTATATTTGCCGTTAATAGAGATTTTGGAGTATCATAAATCACAATCTCGAGCTTCAAACATTTATTAATCGGTAAAACAAAATTATTCTTGATTATCCTGGAATACACAAATATATACAAAATTGTATAATGACATTCGGAAGTTGCAACAGATCAAAGATCTAGCGTTTAAGAAAGTCCAATTGCGAATGTTAGAGATCATTATTTGTAATGTAGGTATCTCGAGATCGTAACAATATATAATCGAAAAAATATTGTACATTCGCGGAATATATTAGGAAATTGAGATGTTTGAGTTGGAAAATTCGCGGGAATCTTCCGATGGAGAGGGAGGGGGAGGAGAAAATAGATTTCTGCGGGATTGGAGTGCAAATCCGATCGCCCTCTCGCTCATTTACCCGCCATCTCCTTCGGGCAATAAATCCAGGCGAATGGTAAACAGCGCGGACCGGCGAAGTGCATCGAAACCCGAAACCCTAAATCACCGACGACGATCCTCGCGAGAGGATGAGAGAGAGAGAGGGAACACGCATGTGTGTACGCTTCGCGGTCTTCCCTCGTTGTCCCGATGAATAAACAAATACAGATTAGTTCCGAGGGCGCGAGGTGCGTAAATCATCGCGAAACTTGTTACCCGCGAGCATATATGCGATACGAGCACGGCCGTGATTTGCTCGCCGATCGACTCACGCGACGTCCCTCGAAGTCAAGTAAAGATTATTGCGAACAGTTGTTGCGTATATACGTCGAGACACGTGTTGCATCCATCTTCTCTTTATTATTAATCTGTTTAGAATTACTGATTACTAATCCAATCACTACAAACACATATCGACAGCATTAAAATTCTGCAAAAGTTTTTACATATTGAAGTTGTTTACGCGATTATTTCCGTTGCGAAATAGCGTGAGATGACAGATTATGTAAATCTTTATGCAAATTATATTCACGTCGTGGATAGATTTATGAATTTTGAATAACCGAAATCTGAATGTCGTCGGTATTTTCACATAAAGTATGAAAGAGAAACTTTAATCGAGGAACATCTATATTTCACCTTGAAGACTGAAGGAAGAGAACACGCTCCATAGTCCACGTCTTGTCGATACCGAGACTGTCTCACATCTTCGTGAGAGACAGTCGTTTCAGACGCGTCTCGATCGAAGCCTGGTGTTTTCCTCTTCCTGGAAGCGACCGAGGATCATTAATTCTCGGGCCACATCAATTTCCCGTGAATGCGAGGAGGAGCGCGAGGCGTCGGTCTCTCCCGAGGAAGCTGGTAACCAGATGGCACGGGGACCGCGCCCGGTTGTTCCTCATTAGGTCGTCACCGGACCTTCGCGCGCTTCCTCGGTGTGCCTTGCGCGAGACATCGCTCCCTGGTCGCGCCTACATCTGAAATCCGACGACGACGACGGAAGGGGGAAATGTGTGAAAACGACGCCGCGTGACAACGAGCCGCGCGTTCCATTCAGGAAGCCGGGGGAGTGCGCTTTCGTGTCGGACCACCCAGCGCGGTGCCACGTCGCCCCCAAGGTGATCATCAGTGGCCCGGTGCCCCTCTCACGCCCCCCCCACCTCACCCCTCTCGAGAACGCGTCGCGTGTGATTAGTCGCGTGAATGAGATACCCGCCTTTTCGAGGACTTACGAGATGTAGGACGCGTCTCATTCTGCCGTATCGCGTGACGAAGTGTTTTCCTCTTGAAAGGGAAATGTACTATGTCTCCATAAAATATTCAAGTTTCACCCTAATAAAATTAATTAAATGGTATATATGTATACTATTTATGTATACTTACCGTATAAATATTTTCATCGAATTTCGGTCGATTAACGTAGACGTAATTATTTAAAAAAAAAACTTCTAGGGATCTCCGCATCCCGTAAAAAAAATTCTGTGCCAAATACTTTTTTTCTCAATTTCATCGCCCATCGAAACGCTATCATTGATCACGGGTCGAAACGTTAATCTCTAGGAGGCCAAGATGAAGATTCGAGAGTGCTCTCGGCCGGACCGTTACCGCTCCGCCTCCCTCTTTTCGGTTTAATTAATTGGCCGTAACTCAGGAAAACCGTAAATCTCCGATCGCATTTATACAAGCACGCGCCGCTGGAACGAAAGAATGGGCTCGTAGGTGGCGATTGTCTCGGGGCCCACGCGACGCCATGTAGGTGTGCAGAAACCGGCTCGACACGAAAAATGTTCGACCGGCCGGGCAAACCTGACTACTTTGTTGCGCCGATGCGCCGCCATCGAGGACTGACTTTTAAATAAATGCAACGTATATCTTTCTCAATGATACATCTAAATGTGTCTACGGATTCTCGGATGAAAATCTGAAAAGTTAACTTTTTAATAACGAATAAATGAACATTAGTCATTTTAGCTTTGGTTAGCAAATAAGAATAAAGAGCTTTTTGTGTATTAATTTTTACGTACTTTGAGTAAACTTATAGAATTTATAACGATTAAAAACGTTAACATTTTTACACACGTCCGTATATTAATAATCATCAATATTAAATTGTATATATTATAATATTAAATATCATATCATACTTTTGTTGATCGTTCAAACATTGATCACCCAAGAACTTGTACTATATTCTCTTGCAACACATATTCCAAAAAGATATTTTTTCACGGAGGATGATAAGCGACAGATCGAAAACGGCGAGGGGAAAGTTAGTAGCTGGTTTCATGTCGTCCGGTCCGTGGCACGACATCATCGATCATATCTCGAGGAACACCGTCGGGAAGAATGAGGAGCAGCACGAAGCGAACGACAAGTAGGACCAGAAGGATAAGAAGAACTTTCGAAAGTTTCGAGCCGAAGAGAAATATTGTATCACGTGTTTAGCGGACCACACGTGATTTCGCCGACGTCCCTAATATTCAAGAACATTAATATAAAGAGCTATCCATGGCTCTTATACGTTCGCCGGTGAATCCGGTTTTTGTAATTAATTTGGATTAAAAAATAAATGATCCACACAGAATGTCCCGCACACAAATGGATATATATAATTAATGTAGTTGATTCAATGCCGTTACAATTTTTTTCCAATAAACCATCACGAAGTATTTAGAAGAAAAAAGTAAGGGGGTTGTAAAAATATTTTAATTTAATATATTAAAAATTAAAATCTCGGGTTGATTTAAAGAATCGAATCGCGCTGTAGAGAGAGCATGTGTTTTTTTGTACAGCTGGGAGAGAATGAAATGGCAAGACACATCTATCGAGATCGCAACAAAGTTTCAGTTGAGGCGTGAGCCACATCGATGCCTGGACGATCTCATCGAGGGGGGGCCCTGGCGGGCACGCCACGGGGTTCTCGCTACCCGCCAACTTTACAAACCTCTTTACAGATCGTTATTCGTCCGATCACGGGGCCACACATAAATCGGGATCCGAACGAACGGGCAGGAGGGTGGGAAGACGCCTGTGCGCGCCACGCTTGTATAGTACGGTCGGTCGGCGCGTATTGCGAGCGTCGGGATCACGTTTGCGAGGATATAACGCCTCGCACTCCAACGGAGTAGAAAACTTATTCCGATCGGCCGGAGGTCAAGGCTGTCGTAAATATGATAGCGAGCACCTGCTGGGCGCTTCCCCCGACCTCGAAGGAGGGCCCCGTCGCGCCCTTTACGCGGCGCGGTTTCCCGCGGACGAAGCGTGAAAGACGGGATACGGCGAGGCGAGAACGGGAGCGCAGCGGGTTGGCGCTTCGACGGAATCAGGAGAGGAAATACGGCCTCGATGCAATAAGAATATAAAAGATATTCCGCGTCCGCGTTATGTTCTACAAGTACGTATCTTAGAAAACCGACGACTGTCCGAGAATCATAAGACATAACTTGAGAATAAAAATTTGAAAATTTAAACATTTCGGCAAGCGAGAATGTTTGGAATTCGGGAATAAAAAATTCTGTGAATTTAAGAATGTTAAATAAGTAAAGACGCTGGAATTAAATATCTGAGAGTTAGAAGATCTCAGAGTGCGCGACGCGCGCGCGTCCAAAAAGTAAATCAAGAAATGAACGATATTTATATTCGCTAGCTTGTAGGAATGCCGTTTTTTTATTACTAACACTCGTTTTTGGTTTTGTTATTTCTCCGACGTAGAGTTGATTCGGTATAACGCAGATACATTTCGTCGCAGGAAATCGTTAGATCGCGGATCGGCGTCGTGACGGTTCACTTGATGCCCGCCGGACGTGTAATGCCTCCACCACCGGGTAAAACCGAATGGACTCATAAAAGTAAAACGTAAAAAAGCGAGGAACGCCCACCGTACGCCTCGCTCGCCGGCGAGCGTTTCTTGCCATCATTATTCATAAAATGCTGGACGAGCCTCCGTTGTGTCTTTCTTCTTTTTTAGTCCATCGCCGAGATCCGCCGTGACGCATGCCTCTCGCGAATTTTCCCCTCGTTTCCACATCTGGAGATTCGGAAAATTTTGGTGAACTAGCAATCCAACAACTCGCGGAAATTAACGTGAGGAAAATTATTTCTTTATTTGTTTCTATGTGGCAGAATGATATCGCGTGATATTGCACGATTTAATAAAAGAGAAAGTGAGAATGAGAAATATTACGTAATATTTCGTATCGCATTACTTAATTCACAAAATCGCACGTGAAGCTTTATACACTATGATCACCATCATAATTAGTATTTTATAAAAATATAAATTACATTATTTCCAAGTTGCGATAAAGACGAATATACCGTAACACTTTACCAACCCCGCATCAAATTGATTTCAAATTTCTTATTTTAAATTACAGAAATGATTAAGGTGCTTTTGTTGGAATTTACGTTGACTTTTGTCGAGATGAGAAAATAATTATATATGCTGGTTATTGTAGTGTTAAAGGCGTTTTTAAATAACACTCGCGAATCAAATCAACGATCTTTGAAAAACACTCTGCTGCTTTAAAATTTTTTCCCATTCATGTCAGGATATACATTCAGACTTGTTGTTAGACCAAATATCGCGATATCGAGAAGCGCGACGAGAAGAGAAAAATAAATTACTTGTCGCCGAATTGGTTGGCTTGATATATAGTAAATATTCACACGACCATAGTATATTCCATGGCGAAAGTACGGATTGTTATCGATGATAACAAGGTACTTGAAGTGAGATATAATACAGAGAGATCGGCTTTTCTTCGGAAACTCCGCTCCGAAATTATCTACTCGAAGGGAAAACCGATGTAATTCCGACAACTATATCGCGATATTTCGTCGAAGAAGCACTTCTTGTTACGGTATTATAAAAAAATCGACGAGACGAATAAATAAGGATATGAAATGTTGTTATAGATAACACGATTTCCTTTCCTTATATTGTCCATTCCCGTTACTGTGCGATCACCGGAGGGTTAACGTCATGGAAGTGACCTCGGCAGCACGTGTGCCCCGATCATTTTTGCGGGCCGCCACAAAGGGCCCCGAAACGGACTACCGCGTGATGATCCTGGCGCCAGCTCATTGCGTGGGTGACACGTGATATGTCTGCGGGGGTGTGAACCCCGTTGGTTCCTCGTGGTCTCACCCAGCTTCATTCCCGCAAGAAGGGCCCTCCTGCCCTTAGGGACGCTAATGACGCGTGGAGGAAAGGAAGGCAGGGCGTGCCGTGGAATCTGAGCTATTTTCAAAAGACGCCGTTCGAGTAAACGGAGGACGAAAAGGAGACCTTCCGTCTGGACGGCTCGTGACTAATCATTTGTTACAGCCGGTCTTGTCGCGATTCTCTCGGAGCGACACCGCGAGAGCTCGAAGAGACGGACGAAACTGGGTGTGAGGTGTGAATAATGGAAAATTGATGCACGTGTTTGACAATCGGATTATTGATCTAGCGGTTATTGACGTGAGTCACAATGATACAGGTGACAAAGCTGACTTTCGCCACTCCTTCTCGTTTATGTAAACCAAGCTATCGATCAAGCCTACTTAGAACTTGATCCGTTCACTCGTTATTAAGATCTCGAAATCTCGGGTACTCGCAACTCGTGCGTTCGCGTAAAAGAGTCACGGTGCGGTCTCGCTTCGCGTGTACTTGGCGCGAGACACTACCGTGTCTCTTGATATTTCCGTTATATAAATACATTACCGTTCAAAAGTTTGGATTTTGGAAGCACTACCTTTTTAAGAAAAACACCAGTGGTGCCAATACTTCTAAAGAAACATGTTATATATGAGAAATTTTACTGTGTGTTTTAACTATTAAACACAGCATTATTTGTTTCTAATTTTCCAAGGAAAATTTTGTTTCATTTTCCAAGGAAAAATTTCATTTAAAGAATTTTATTGGCACCACTGTAATGTTTTTCTTAAGAAGGTAGTACTTCCAAATTTTTGAACGGTAGTGTATATATGTGTATTTATATATATATATAGATACAAAATAAACTTTAAACAGAATCTTTTTTTTTATATTAGAAAACCCTCTTGTGATTGAGAAATATATTGTATAAATATATAAATGTTTTTTCTGAAGTGTAAGCAACTGAGATCGGTTTAATTTGAATGAGATAGAAGATGCCCATTCGCCACCCGTTCCGCTTGTTCCCTAACGCGAGTAGCAAATCTCCGCGTAGCAGATTTGACAAGGTACTTTCGTACAATGACGTGATGATTCCCCCCGGCGCGCGCGATTGATCGTTCATCAATGAACTCCATTTATCTTCACGAAGATAATAATCCTCATCGTGGGCTGGGGACCCTCGTGTCCCAGGTGCGCGACGAAACCGGAACCCGTAAGGCAGCATCCTTTTGTTGCAGCGTCGCGTCGGTGGCGATAGATATTAGGGGGGTTCGAGAAGGAAAGTGGAACTCGAATGTCGGATTCTGGGAACTATAGAAATCTCAAAGTGATCTCTGTTTGGTATACCCTCCCCTCCCCCCCCTCTTAATATCGCGTACACAATCTAAGTGTTGTCTAATTTACTTCCCCGGCGAGAGGTGGAATAACCTCCCGGGTATCTCCCTCCTTATCGTCCCCCTCATCGCCCGACAGCCTTGCTTCCACCTTCTTCCCTCCCTTCTCGCGCTCCGCGCCAGAGCGCGCGCGTGTGCGCGACACAGCGTTGGACAGAAAATAATAAAAAGTCGTTGTCACGACTGACCATAAATCCCGAGCGTCACGTAGCGACTCGGGTTGCTCGGTCTCTGAAGGAACTATTACTTTCGTAGCATCATCCCCAAGGGCTGTTCGGAGGAGGTAGCGAAAATAGCGCAATAAAATCCTCCTCTTAACGCCTATGTGTATACATATATGTATACATCCATATTTTTTTCTTTCTTGAAAAAAAAAATATATATATATATTATTTATTAACCCGTGTATATACATATATTTCTTTCTCTTCTCTCGGAGCGATATATATTTTTTAGATGGCTATACATGTATGGCGCTTCGGGGAAAGAAAAAGGAAGCGACGAGAAGAGTAAAAGGGAAGGGGCACTAAAAATAAAAAGAGAGGGCAAGTTCGATACAGGGGTTGGAACGAGCCGAGTTTCGCGTAACGAAGGTAATTTCACTCTTCGTAAGGAAGGTTAGCTCTGACGGGTGGGGAGGAGAGAAAAGGGGGAAAAGAGCGGGAGGGGATGAGAACCGGTGATGGAAACGGGGTGGAAACCGGGCGAGAGAGTCGCGAGGGTTATGCGATGGGGAGGAAGTCGGGGGAGGAGAGGAGGGGGAAGAGGCTATTCTGACAAAGCAGAGGACTCAGCAGGCTGTGTCGAGTTTCTCGGGATAAAAGGAGACTTCTGCAACATAACAAACTGCGAGGGGAGGAAAATGGCGGAAAAGCTTAGTGTCGGGGGTAAAAGGAGTTGCGCGAAGTTGGCGTTATAGTAGGATGATAAATTGACTTTATGGACGATAAGATGGCACGTATCACGACACGCGAGAAACCCCACAGAATACCTGTTTTTAATCTAATTAATTGTTCTTAATATGCGATCTTTCAATTATTAATATTCAACATCTATTTTTTCTACCGCGATAATGTTCACGCGGTGATTTATGGTACAATAATAATTATACGTGGATGACTCGATGGTGGAACACGCTGTCGAACGACCCTTCGACGTCGGCAGTCACATATTTACAAACACACGTCACCCCACGTTAACCGTCGGCGCACCTTTTGTGTGTACGCCGAAAGCTTAACATAACACAAAACGCAATAAACCTGAACCTGGGAGCGCGCGATGCGTGCCGTGGGGTGAGAGGAACACGCAAGAAACGTTTCACGCTTTGCCGAGGCTAATGCGTGGACCTAATGCGATCACTTCCGCTATTTATGTTAAGCATTCACCGGTGCAATGGCGAATGATTTTTGTATACGTTTGAAATACCGCGAAATGGGGCGGAGAGGGTGCAGGGAGTAAAATCGATCCGTCGAACTGAACTGCCAGATCTGTTTCGAAATATACTTGCAGATAATTTACGCAAACTTTTGCGATTTATCAAGAAATAAAATGCTGTAAAATAGATGTAGCAAAAAAATGCGAAGACTCAGAATGCCATCAATTTAATATCTTTGAAAAGAAAACTTCAAAACCGCAAACTTTTATACATTATCCGAGGTTTACGAAATTCGAAAATTTTGAAGATCCGGAATTCATAATCATGTTATTAAAAAGCAATTATATTTAAAGGCCCAAAGATTTATATTAATATTTCCGAGTTCCGATAAGCGTAAAGAAGCATTTAATTTTTTTAGATTCTAGAAACCAGAAATTTCGAGCTTTGCGAGTGCAATAAAAAAATACATCGAAGCGTTCCAATCTCTGTCTCTCTCTCTCTCTCTCTCTCTCTCTCTCTTTTTTTAACTTCAAGAGTTAGCCCCTTTTTGCAAGCGTGTCTTCAATCGAAAATCCTATAGAGCGAAGCACGCAATCGGTCACGAAGAAGAGGGTGCTTGAAGAGGACGGTAGCCGGGGATTTCATCCCCGAGCGCCGGTCGCCGTCGCACCCCAATTAGAGAGGAACTTCGCTGAACGTGGTTCAACTCCCGTCCGTCTCTCTTTCCCTCCCTCGCGCGTCTCTTCTCGCGTTCTCTCTTTCTCTCCTTCCGCTTACCGCCACGGTGACGTCGAACGCTCTCGATTTCACTCAAAGCCGACGCTAACGAGCACATGGAAGTCACGTGGAAATACGACGTGAAAAATGTAGGTGGGTGCGACGTATTCGCCTCCGCCGCGGAAAAGCCGCCGGCGCGGGCGGTCACGTGAATCTGACAGGTGAGCGCGACAGCGACATTTATCCGACGTCGTGATTGGTCTCGCCAAACCAAATAAGAACGACTGCCTGAAAAAGTATCAGAATTATTGTTGCGCGGTTTTCTTCGCTATTCCGTGAAGAAAAGACATACATCGAAACGATAAAAATAAATCAAGAATTTACCGAAAATATGAAAAAGAACGTTTCAAATGCTTATAATTCGAAGATACTTAATTTATGCTTCGTGATTTCAAGTCGAAGAAAAATCGATACAAAATTGATTAACTGCTAAGAAATTTTGAATGAATTATTTTCACAGAATAATAATCTTCTTGAAATTTTGGAAAAATAAATAACTGCGATTTATGATAGCGTAACTATAAGATACAGGTTTATCTATTACACGCGGATCGAGTTGCTCGTTTCGATAAAAAAGGAGCTAGATGATAAAGACAGAAGGGGAGAGAGAAAAACATAGCAGAAAGAGAGAACCGTGAAGAGCATATGTTAGGGGTTTTCGTCGTCCCTCTGGGGGTTGCGGGTAGAGTGGCCTACCCCCCAATTACTGGCTCCCCTCTGGCCTCGTCTTCGCTATGTTAGGTGGGACTCGACCCTCCAGAAACTACTTCATTACGCAGACAGCCGTGTTGACTTGTATTGTGCCCCTGCTCCACGAGGGAGCCCCTTCAAATAATATCTGTGACGAATCGCTTGCACTTCCCTCGCGCCCCTTTCACGCTCCTCGTTTTTACACCGTTGCTATCTGGTCCGTCGTTTTGCCGATTTATCCCGAGGTTGAAGGACGCTTACGTGGATTTTCCAAGGCTTTTAGTTTAGTTACGTAAACGCATTTGCGCTTATATTTTTAGCAAAACATT
Organism: Temnothorax nylanderi; assembly: GCF_030848795.1. NCBI lineage: Eukaryota > Metazoa > Arthropoda > Insecta > Hymenoptera > Formicidae > Temnothorax > Temnothorax nylanderi. Next base: position 1,515,257 of record NW_027249088.1, on the reverse strand, counting down.
TATTTACCGTATTATTATTAAAAAATACAATAAATTTATAGATTTGAATTTCAAAGCTGCTAAAAGATCAAGATTAAACAACTGAACATATCGCTCTATTTGTACAACCAATCTTGTAAAAAATTACTTTCTTTGTGCAAAAAGTTTAACAAAGCTCATATTATACAGTATCAGCGGAAATATAACTTAGGCTTAGGATAACATTGTTATAATCAATAGAATAATTAAATTCCATTTAAATCCACTACCACGCGATTGCATTTCTTCGCAATCCATCAAGTACGTGCCACCAAATGGCTGCAAAAATCGCTTGTTTATCCCTCTTCCGATATCGAGCCGGCGGATCGTGAGCCGCATTATGCCACCCTCGTGGATTTAATGCCGAAGAGCGACAGAGAGACAAACAGAGAGAGCGGGAGAGAATATGTCGGGCATTTGTCCCAGCGGTCCCCAACCCTTCCCCGATTCCGATCGTCGCCATATGAAGACATTAAGCGAATTTATGGTCGCCGCAATCAGCTGTACACCCCACACATGTAGGTACTCCGTTTTTTTCCCCGACGGACATCCATCGGGAGGTCATGATCCTTGATTGTCGCGTTTAGATCCCGCTCTGCGTTTCACCAGCACTGATTTAATTTTACACGCGGGTAAAAAAAATCTGACACCGATTAATATACGCGGAGACGTTTCTCACATTAAGATTAAACGACGGCTAATGAATAAAAATAATCGTAGCCATTTGAAGAGGGGAAAATCAATACGGAAGGACAGAAGTTCAATGCGTTGACAGGGATCGCGCCCAAAAAAAAGGGAGCGATAGCCATCGCGCCACCTGTTCTCAAACAAAACGCAACGCGGAGCGCAGATAAAATCCTTTGAGCTGCGCAAACGGATTGCGTTACGCGCGCGTTGCCCGTCCAAGTCAAATCCTTACAAAACGGCGTCGATCGGCGCATCGAGCAAACAACGGGGACCCGATAAACGGATAAACGAAACACCCATCTTAGCGCTACTAGATTAGACGAGCGCGACTAAGTATTTAACCAAACACCGTTTGATCCGCCGTGCAAACATTGACACAAAGGGACTGGTGTGCTCGGAGAACGATTGATGGCGCGGATTGCTCGGGTTCGAGTCACGGATATAGCGAATTATCGTCACTTTCATGGCAACAAAACAGAATTTGTTAGTGGGTCAACTTGAGCGGATAATTTTTTAAACGGTCAGGATTGGATCTCCGTTGCCTAATATTATTATTTTTGCTAAGGGGAATTAAACGTAAAATTCACTCTAATAATAATATTAGGCAACTAAGACGGCCTTTACCTTGATTTGATTGTATATCTTATCGATCGTATTTCACTTATTTATTGGATGCTTTTAACCTTGCACTTTTATTTCGCAGATGAAGATTACAGTCTTCCGCGATCTCGCATGTGCATCTCAAGCGAAATATTTCCGACGCGTTATCAATCGCATTTGTAACACCGTGGTCGTCATATCTCGAGACTCCTCTCGTCGTGTCCGTCTCTACGAGACGGTGAAAAATGCACGAGTCCGCCCATGGAGATAGAGAGACAGAGAGGAAACGGGAGGGAAAGGGGGCGAGGGGGAGAGCGATCATCAATCATCACTCGACGATTCGGGATTTCGCGAAGCGCGCACCGATTCGCGGCGCGTCCCGATATATAATTAGACCAAGAAAGGACTCAATTCCGTCGAGAGGGAGAGAGAGCGAGAGGGACGGGGTTCCGCGTTAACGTGGCGCGAGAGGTAGCGCGAGACACCCCGCTGATTAATGATCCGCAATCAGAGCCAAAGGTGGAGGTTCGGCGCGGCGCGGCGCGGCAGCTCGTAAAGGCGGCGTTTAACGTCGCGCATCGCCTCATCATCCCCTCGCTATAAATCAATTTAAGCGCACGCCGAAGCTCTTCCTTTTCGACTAGTTCCGACTAGTCGTGTACGGGAAACGTTCGGAGAGCGTTCACCGCGCCTGGGAACCAGCCTACCGGGGATTGTTCCCTATTCAACGAAGCCGAACGCGCTCCGTCTCTCCGCTCCGCTCGCTCGTCGGAGGACGTGTCCGGAGGACGATTCGCGATGAATGAGGTAAATCAGGTTTCGCGCTCGATTTTCGATTCCGCGGAAAAGCGACTTTTCCTCGTGTAAAACTTCTTGACAAGTGCCGACAAAATCTGGGCTTCGGTGACTTTTTCTCGCTGTTACGTCGTGGATTAGCTAATTCTCGATCTCGGCTGTGTTAACCGATTGACGATTAGCTAATAACTGATTCACGATCAGGCATGGCGTATGCGCGTCTACGCAACGTGCATGACGACGTACGTATGAACATTCGGACGAACAATCGGGGACTAACGAACAGCGGATCCCGAACGCTTGTCGCGCTTATCAGCTACCAAAAGCACGCGTAGCCCGGTACAAAATCGTTAAGAGCATTATGCCGCGGAATTAAGACGTGAGTGTTGCGGCCCGAGGAGCGGCGGCGTAGCGGCGACGCATTAATCATTCCGATGCACAGCCGCCAACGATGACGATGACGACGATTCTCCTCTCTATCGCTATTGTGGCGATATGTGGTTTCAATGCCGCGTGATTATACCACGTGTTATTCTCTCTCTCTCTCTCTCTCTCTCTCTCTCTCTCTCTCTCTCTCTCTCTCTCTTCTCTCTCTCTCTCTCTTTCTTTCTTTCTCTGCACGTGGACACTCTCTCTTTCCGTCGAGGAAAGGCTTGGCTGCTCGTAAGCCGTCATTATCGGCATGAATCGTCGGCCAACTCCGCGCGATAGCGTGATGTAAACCAGCAGGTGGCGGCAAGAGGTTTGTTTCCTTTCGAGGTGTCGGCGAATATCGAATCCCCGAGTGGGAGATTAGGTGTATTCTTTAGGAGCAATGATACGCACCTCCTGAATGCGCCATTTCATTGAACGAGTGATTGCGAACGAAAGCAACGGCTTTTATATTACGCGCTAATTGAAAAACCAAGACAATAATCATTTTTCTCTATATAGTCGGACGTTCGCAATAGCCCTATTTATTGAAAAATCATTTTATCATTGCCATGGTCAACTTTATAATAATTAGAAGACGGAAGTTTGTGAAGTTTTACGATTGATCTTCTGAGTCGTATTAAAACATTATGATTTTATATTAAAAAGGACAATGAAATACTTAATTTATATATATATATATATATAACAATCACTTAATTTATAATATTTACATCTCTTTTTTAGATATGGATTGAATTTATTGTATTGAGTTGCACAAGAATATGATATGTGATATTTATTTGATATATGTGATATTGATTTGTCGCTCCATAATGGTCACCAATAAGCGATAAAAAAATCAGGGTTAAGGTCACAGGTGATTAATTTAATGTTTGATGCTTCTTTTGTAATCTACTTGGCGTCGTCCAAAAGATAATACATCTCTCTCTCGCAGGATGGATTAATTACGCCCAAGTAAGAAAATAAATTTTCGCGTAACAATCTTCAATTTTATACTACTTCCGACGCTCCATTTTTGAATACACGCACATACACACATATATCATTTCAAATACTATTTCAATTCTATTTTCTCGCATTTTCTCAGCACATCTCCAATGCCACCTGCAAGAGCATCCTTGTCTCCGCGTTATTGGCCGACGAAACGTTTCTCCTTCTCGTTCAGTTCCTAACGAGTGAAGATTAAAATGTAAGAGCGGCCTGCGGACGTGATTGATGCGCGTAGGTAGAGCATCGGGCCCCGGGCCCTCGATGCGGCGCGCTCGAATCGCGGTTTGTCTCCCCGATTCCGCCTGGATCATGCCGCAACAAAGAACAATGGCGCACGGTGGCCGCGCGGATAGACCGTCATTGTTCCCGCCTGGGAGCCTCGTCCCAGGACTGCTCGGGACGTTCTGACCCCATCGCGAGATAAGGGGATCGCCGGCGGTCCCTTTGAGTACCAGCCCGGACGCGCACCGGATCGCCCAAGGAAGATGACTGTTCGACCGACTTTCCGGCGGGACGATTTCTCGATTCACGGCCCGCGCGCTCTCGCCGTGGCAGGTCTTACTTTGCAGATATCGATACCGCCGCGGAATTGTTCTCGGTGCGCTCGATCCCGCTGCCGCGAAGGATTGTTCCTTTATCGCTGACCGAGATGCCCGCCCGAAATCGTCGGCGGTAATCTGCGACTACGACGATGATAATTTCAGATAAAGTTTCACGATCGCGCCGCGCGCCGGCGCCGGCCGCCGAGCGGATCTCCGTCGTTGCGCGCGGCTTTTAATCTACCGTAGCCTGCATGCGGAGACAATTACACGTGTCAAATTGCCGGTACTTTAAATGTATTGGTAAATACTTTCGAAACCTGGAGTTGTACGTCCTTCGGAGAAGAAACTAGAAACGCTAGAAAATATTATCGATAACAAAAATATCGGAAATAGCTATGCATAATACATATATGTGTATATCTAATTTATCTAATCAAGATAATAGCTTCATCTTAAAAAGCAGTCGTCATGCCGATGATTTAGGTATTATAACTTACCCTCCAAGTGTTAGCTTCCAAATTCATTGATTGCAATGTTGAATTCAGAAGACTTGAGTTGTTTGATTGTTTGGAATTTTTATTTTGATTCATACGTAGCAGCTGTGCTCTTCTTTACTTCTAAATAGATTAAATATATCATATCTATATTTCTTCGTGCGCTTTACACTCGAAACTTTAATCCTTTATAAAATATTATAATTGTGAGATATATGCACCATGTATTTTTGAAGTCTGATCTAGTTTTTATGCCATTGTGTTCCAGTGTGATTTGAAAGTCAAGATATCGCTATTAAACAGTCCCTTTAGAGAAGATATTAATTCTTTACGCACTTGTTCACGTCAGAGTAGGTATAAGATTATTTATTCGACAAACAATTAGGTTTGCAGAAGATTGGGTAATTATTTAGTAATACGGACCACCCTCCGATGACCTTGACCTTGACATATGTTGTCAAGGTCATCCTCCTGAGTGACCTTCAGAAGTTTTTAGCCGGCGGTCGTTATTCGTTAAAAAGTTATTAACAAAAAAAGGTTCGAAAATATAGCAGCTATTTTGAGTATTGAGAGGCATAAACGACTAATATTACGTTTTTTTTAAAGCAGAGAATACTTTATTTCGCGAGAAAGTCGCTGCTTTACCAAAACACAACATTTAAAGCAGTAAATTGTTGATAAATTGAAGTCTTTGTTAAAGCAGAGAATACTTTATTTCGCGAGAAATCGCTGGTTTACCAAAAAAAGAAATTACAGGACGAAATGATAATAATTACTATAACATTTATTCATTTATATTTTCTGTTAAAGGATACATAATAGACATTATTTCGAAAAAAACATCTAATCGTTCATAAAAATCGTATGCTTTTTTAAACATAAATTCCGCTAAATAATATTAAAATGGTACTCTCTACGATCATATCGTGGAATACCTTCGCGAATATCTCTCCATAAACGTTCTATGTTTTGGGTATGGACACCCGTATTTGGATCAACAAAATTTTGAGACCGGTTGACTACGCTATGTTGGTATGTTTTTTTGTCGATTTTCTCGTAGGCTTTCCAACAATCGCTGTAGATTATTGACCCAGGAGCAATGTATTTTTCAATCAACGGCAGTAGCACTTCTGCACTACGAGATTCAACTGGTATGACAAACATCTTTTTCGTGTCCCGTTGTACACCACCAAAGAGCCATTGTCCTGTGATCAATCGTCCACGATGGTATTTGCGACGTCCAAATTTAGCTTCATCAATTTCGACGATGACTCCATTTCCACCAATTTGATTTTGTTTGTGCATCAACCATTGATTCATGAGCTAAAATGCCACATTGTTGTATTCAAATATTATACATGTAGATTTACGAATAAAATCATTAGGACATAAATTAATTACGTCCCGGCAAAAGTTGACCCAATCAACTGCTGTTTTTGATGAAATATTGAGCTCCTTTTGCAGAAATCTTTGTCGAGGGCTATTCATCATCATGACATAGCTATTAATCGACAACTTACAGCAATATTTATAAGGCCTTGCGCAAACCAAGTCCCGGTTAAAGCACTTATTTTGAAATTGCAAATTAGTCTCTTGCGCTTGTGTTTTTGCATTTGTTTGTAATAATGTTGTGTATAATGTATAATTAATGGTTGTCCACCTGTCAATTCTACAACATTATTGCAACGAGGACACTTCACTTTTGCGCGAATAACATTCTTTGCGCATAAATACTTCAACAACTCGTTGTAATTTGTTGTTAGTGCGAGGAATTCGTAAAATTTCATTTTTAGACAGTTCAACAAGTTATTTGTACGAAAACCTATCGTATAGGTACTGGCTCATTTTCGAAGAGTACAGTTTGAAATTTGTAAGAAATATCAACAACAGTAAGAAGGATATTCAAGGATAACTTACAAGTATGCTTACAAACAAAGCTTCACATGAGATTCACCTGTACGCAGCTCTTGGTATGTCACTCACAATCAGTATTACTACGCGTAGCCAGTGTGTCGTGTAGCCAGTGTGTTAAAATAGTAATATCTTCCAATTTTAATTGATATTATGGATATTACATATTCAATAGAACAAATGAATAATAACCCTTGGCTTGCGGTACAAGATGTCGTTGGAAATGCGAATACTTGGCCTAAATTTATTCGAAAAATGTTTTGGGATAAAAATTTCAAAGATCATAATCGAATGATTATAGTAAATTTTGCGTACTTAAACGCAATTTCTGAAGAATTTTTACATGACATTTTGACATTTACTTTAAAAGAAGCGTACACAAGTGAGCGAAAACGAAATGTCAAAGATATTATAGGTTTCGTTATTTAAATCACGAGGTAATACTTTTATTTTTTGATCACTATATTAAATATGTATATTTATTAAATATTTTTCATAAATTTGTAGGAATTTGGGCGAATTCGACGTAGTCGAGTTTACAGCTACAGTGTCTATTTCAAAGAAATGTTGGATTTAAATTTTGGACCGCTTAAAAATTATTAATAAAGTAATAATTATTATAATATATGTATACTATTATTTCGTCCTGTAATTTCTTTTTTTGGTAAAGCAGCGATTTCTCGCGAAATAAAGTATTCTCTGCTTTAACAAAGACTTCAATTTATCAACAATTTACTGCTTTAAATGTTGTGTTTTGGTAAAGCAGCGACTTTCTCGCGAAATAAAGTATTCTCTGCTTTAAAAAAAAAAACGTAATATTAGTCGTTTATGCCTCTCAATACTCAAAATAGCTGCTATATTTTCGAACCTTTTTTTGTTAATAACTTTTTAACGAATAACGACCGCCGGATAAAAACTTCTGAAGGTCACTCAGGAGGGTGACCTTGACAACATATGTCAAGGTCAAGGTCATCGGAGGGTGGTCCGTATTACTAAATAATTACCGAAGATTGAAGCTTTTACTTGAAGTTTGCCTTGAATAACATAAAATTTTTCAAGATTTTTGGGTCCCATAACGATCAACCTTATCGCGTCTGGCAGAGATGGCACCCAGCTTCCGTTCACGGAAGGTCTCTCACGGCCGACGCGACGGGACTTGCCTAAAATCGCTATCGCTTCGTCACTGTACAGGTCCCGACGGCGACGCTGACTGGCATATTCTTGTCGATGTCAACGGGTCTCAGGAAGATTCTTCTCAAGCCCTTCTTCGCCTCTTCTTCGCCGCGGGAGAGAAAGAAAGGCAGGGAGACCGAGAGAGGGAGAAAGAGAACGTAGAGAAACAGAAACAGAGAAAGAGAGAAAGAAGAGGAATACAGAAAGCGATCGTCCTGCCGATGGCTGGAGTGTCATGAGTCATCGTCCAGTCATCCTTAAACTGCCTTTTAATATCCCGGCTGCATCCGTGGTGACACGAAAAGAGGTGAGAGGGCATACGGTGATTGTGACGGCGACTACCTGACTCCTCGGCGCTTCGTGCCACGACGCCAACTGCAGCCGCCTCGTTGACTCGCGGGGCACGGCGCACGGCGGGGAGATGAAACGGTGGAAAGCTTAATAATCGGAGGCTCGAAGATATTACGAGGCGAATTCTTTCGTGGTCCAACACACGCTCGCGGTGTACCGGTCCCGTGATCCCGGTTGACAGTCATCGCCATTGTCCTACCGTCCGGTCTACTGCGCGTGTGTCTCCCTTTAAATCACCGCAAAGAGCTCTGGGTCCACGACGTTCTCAGTGCGTTTTATTTGCGCTTCACGAAATTAGCTCGCAGTTCTACATATATAAAGTTAAATTTATGCCAAAAAATTAGATAAGAACGCATTGCATTCAGAAAAATCATTTTAAAAAAATGAAAGGATCTTTTTAAGTAAAGTAACTTGAGAATTTTTAATCCAACTAAATAATCTGACGACGCCAGTGAAGAGGAAAGAATCGGACGAGCTGTTGTAAGTTTCGATCGCCTGTATCGCGGCTGAAATTAGCATCGGAAACGTTGGAAACGCGGACCCGGGAGCGACCGTGACGGATCGCGTGCGTTGTGGTCTTTAAACGCCCGCCGATTCGAAATAACCGCGTCCTCGGAAAAACCTTGTACTTATGCCCCGCGAGAGTCAACCTATTCTGCGACAAGGGGGCCCCCGTACTTTTCCGGTTGCACCGGCAATTACCACGCGCCCCCCCGCGCAACGGCATCGACACATTAGACGCGCGCGCACGCGATGCACCGCGCTGTAATCCCGCGTGTATCATTAGTATCGTCTTCTCTGTCTCTCTCTTTCTCTCGCCTCCTCTCGGCTTGAATTATAAGAACGCGCGTTCCGGGAAGCCGAGCGGGGAGAGAGAAAGAGACGAAACCGGGACCCGGGCAAATTTTCGGGAAAGGAGGCGCCCGGTCGCGTCTTCCCTCGGAGAGGCACGCAACGCCGATTTCGATGGGGAGGCTCTTTCGAGAAGGACCCTTTAAAAAATACCTAAATCTACCGGAGAATGGGCCCCCGCACCGGCTACGGTAGGTAAACAAACTGCGTCTCGGATCGCGTGCCTCCTCCCTCCTCCGCCGCTAATTTGCGAGAGCGGAAGGGGGAGGAGGGTGACGACTATCGTTATCTACAACAATGTGTGTCGGTTAAGAATAGGGTTACGTCGGACAGATCGGAAGCATCGCACTCCCTCGAGACGTCCTAGCCGCAGGCTCACCACCGAGGAGATCCATGATGTTCCTAATGTAGGTCACAGGACTTCTACCTTCCGCCTCTGTTCCCGCCACCCCCCCTCCTGCCTCATTCACGGTCCTCGCGCAGAATTGGCTTCGTTACGCGCGATTGCCTCCGAATAACGTTTTTCGATGATTAACGTAATGATTCGTGGAAGGAGCGAATCGGTAAAAAAATATGGCAAAATATGGGTAGAGCGAAATTATTGGCAATCTATAAATTAGATGTCGTCTCTTTTCTTTATTTATTTATTATTATACGTTATATTGTACAATATATATATTATTATGATACGTAATACTTTATATATTCTACTTCTTTCAACATTTTTCAATTATTCTTCCTAATATTTTATATCTCTAAGTTAGGTAGCAATATGTTAAATACCAAGTATATTTTCAGTGTATTTGTGAACTGTGAACGACAAATTCTACAGTCTCATGTTATTATGATACAAAATTCACCTTGTTGAATTAAACTCTGCTACTTGGAACAGTTTTTAGTCACAAAATTCTTCGTTTTTTTTCGAATCCACTAAAAGAGAAGCGCTTGGGGGCTTCTCCGTGATTTCCTCTTTCTCCGAAAAGCTCAACCGGCTGCAACAACGTCGGCAAGATAAAAACAGATTGTAACGGAAAGGTAAGGATTAACAGAAATTTTTGTAAATGATGAATCCTCGTCTATTTCTTTGACTCCTATGCCGGTTCTAATACTTCGCTAAAGCGAATACTTTAAAGCGAATACTTTAGGTGGAACTTTTTTGAATAGAAATATCTCTAATTAAAGAGATGTCAACAAAGACTAGACACCCGTCAGTTACCAAAAAATAATTTAGTTAAAAAATTGTCAATTTAAGTAGATTTCCATAGCAAATTTCAGTTAGTTTTTCGTCAAAATTTCATTCAAAATCCCTCAAAGTGGTGACAGAAGGATAAGTCTATTTTTCACAGAATAAAACTACAAATACATCTATGCCTTGGAAGATAGAAGAATCGTATCTCTATTATTATAAATTTAAAGAAAAGGATTTAAAAGAAGCATTTTTGGTAGTTTCTGAACCCTTTTCTATACGGTTAAAATGTGGTTAAAATTTATAGTTATTATAAAGATCAAAAGTTGTTAAGAAAGTTTTTTCTGCAGAATGTGCAGGAGAGGACCTATTGTCCTTAAAATCCTTTGTTAGGAAAATTAATCTTAGTTTTGTTATTAAAAATTTATAATATTTTTTTTATGTTATCCTAGATTTAAACCTCGGTAAGGCCCCCCCATTAGGTTCTATCAACTGCATAACAATGCATGCTTGTATGCTGTTGGTACATGCTTGTCAGTACCTATTCTACTTATTCTTAAATGGTGCTCTATGTATTTCATTTACTTCATTTATCACTATGCGAAATATTTTTATATTGTTACTCAACAATTCTGACAAGGCCCATAATGAGGACGCCTCTGTGGCGACAATAATAACAAGTGTTGATTCGGCTTGGGCTTAAGTTCTTGAGCTCATTGTGTTACTTCGCCGTCATGTCATATTTCAGATTTTAGTGACATCGGTAAATTTCCTGTAATAAGGCCCTCCTCATGAGAGGGAATAGAACGAGCGTATATGGTTACATACCCGAGGGGACCAGCGGGATCCGTGCGGATTCAACCCGCAGAAACAGAAATATTATGCTAAACACGTTTGCCACTTAAAAAGTATGACAGGAGACAATAGAATCACTCGAATCCGAATACAATCACAATCATTCTGGAAATACAAAGTACTTGGTTTATATCTTAATTGTTAAGCCGAGAAGCCTTAGATGACAATAGTGCCGCTATCAGTGTAAGAATGATATTCGCAGTGGGTTGTTGCGCCCACGTGATGACAGTACTGTAGTATTCAGGATATAGTAGACATTTCTCATCTATTCCACTGCCAGCAAGCTTTCTGGATGACGTGCCTGCAACCGTAGAAAGTAGTGATTCGAGTGATGAGGAAAGCGTTTGATAATTCGTACTTCGTCCTATTCTAATGTTCCTAACTCCTCTCCTGCATTGGCTACAAATTTAAGCTACTGGTTACGTTAATCTTTAACATATGTTTTCGAATAAACCTTATTTAATTGTGTTTAAAAGGGCTCAGAATGGTTTCCTTTCAACACGACATTTTCTAAACATTCTATCTTAACACTAGCTCGCCACGTTCCGGTCCACTAAATGTTTTTGTCTAGTTTTCACACAATAATATAATTTTCTAGTTTCTTTATAATAAGTTCAGTTTTATTTCAAATAATTTTCTTGACCTGATATTATCATAAATATCTTATGCATATTCTGTATTTCCAATTCCTATATCACAAGTTTAAAAATATTAATTAGTAATGAGAATAACGACAAAGTCTAGCGATCTCACGGACCAGAGTGTGACGAATTTAGGACTCGAAAATAAATGGCTAGTCAGGGTTAAGAAGTTGTAATAATAAACATACAGTAATAAGACCCTTTACCATTATACAATTTAAACTCTTGATAAACTCTTGATAGAGGCTCAGTATATAAAATATTTGAATAGATTAGTCAATAAGAGCCAAGCGTGGTTACAATCGCTAAAATTTATTACATGTCAAAGTACATCACGAGTCGTACAAGGAGAATAATTGCGATGTAACTAATGACTGCATTATTGTAAGTAGCGTTACGTATCTCATAACTTGTTATATATATACACAATCCTAGGGTAGTTGTCACTCTGAGTATCTATACAGGTGTCTTTTCAATCGAACCATGACGAAATATTCTGCAAACGAGTTTCCTGGCGCTCAAACCAGGAAATTACACACTAAGATACCTGGGGAGGCTTCGGAGTGTGCATCTGCCCAAACGACTGTTAGGAGTAACTGATTCGCTAAGAGGCTTACGGAAAAGGAAGGTCCCATGTAGATATAGTTTTATGTAATATATAGACAACGCGCTGAGGATGACCAAAAAAAGGGTCGAAACGTACGTAATATTGTAGTTGACACTTTAATCGTGATGTACTTTGACATGTAATAAATTTTAGCGATTGTAACCACGCTCGGCTCTTATTGCCTAATCTATTCAAATATTTTAAACTCTTGATATATTGGAAAAAGTATTAGGTAGGTAATTCTAATTTTGACACAAACTGTAGATACGATTCCTTATTTCTAAAGTACAGATATAAGGAAGGAGAGAGAAGAACACGCGATGCCTTTGTTAACGTCCCGATCGTCGTAGCTACCTTATTTACAGTCTTACTCGCTCGAGGGTGCTCGAAGTCGCTCATTGTTTGCGCCGACGATGTAATAGCCGTCGTTAGACCGCGGTGCTAGGCGGAGGGGATGGCGACGAGAGGGTGTGGACTTGACAGCTCGGCGATGGTGCGAATCGACGTGGCGAGGAAAGACATCGGCCACCCCCGCGGCTGTACAAACACGCCGACGTTTTTCCGCTTGACACCTTCCGCGCGCGACACACGTCGGAGGCGTACGACGCCGATGACGCCGCTCGCGCGGCGTCGGCATCCCTCTGATGTCGTTCCCCCTACCGTCGTAATGAGCTACGCTTCGCCGACGTGCACGTCGCTACGCAAACAACGATCTTATTTTCAGAGAAAAAATCCACTGTCAGCCAGCTGGATGGATCCCCGAACATTTACAAAAGTCGCGTACAAACGTAGAGCACGCGAGGTATATCTTCGGTCTTCGGCAGAGAGCGGCAGAAGAGAGTCGTGAGACCGATCGAAAGTGTGTTTTATTCAGGTCTGTCCTTTTTTTTCTCAGGACTTTACCAACTGGCGGAGCCACGGATCCTGAATCATCGTGAGTCTCGGTCTTGTCGCGCCGGAGCTTGTCGGAGAACGGAGTAAGAAGCCGCCGAGAGGAACTTCTCGGCCTTCGCCTTCGCGACGAAGACCTGTCAGATCGCGCGGCTTTCGTCCGCGGAATTATCGGTTTGATAATTTTAAGTCGCACGCACGCGCGGTATCCCCCTGAGATCGTTACGGGACTCGCGCGAGCGTATCTTATGCGCGTATGTCGTTATGTTACCTACCGGGCCCCCGGTGGAACGGGTTCGGGACGTTATATCCTTCGGCGCGATTAAAGGACCGACGATTTTAATCCCGGCGGGCATCCTCTCGGGGCCGAGGCGCGTCGGAATACGATTCCGGCATAAAGCGGCGACTTTATGATTATTCGTCGTACGATTCGCTGACGGGCTCACTTTGTGGGAGACAGCTACGAGAAAAGGGAGAGAACGACGACGACGACGACGCGAGGAAGAGGTGGCGGAGGTGGAGAAGGAGGAGGATAAGGATAAGGTGGAGAGAACGACAAAATGCGGCAGCCGCGCCGGTTTCTGCTACCTGAAGCTGCGCCGAGCGCACGCAAATTTTCTCTTTTGTAACGTGCATGCGAGACGCGGCATGATTAAGTCCTTTTTAGCCATTTGTCGATTTTAACGTACACGTGTTATTTTCGAAGGATTCAATTTCGTGCTATTTTTACGTATGCATATTTTGGCGCGGCGTCATTTAATTGTATTTGCAATTAAAATTGAGGAGGGACGAACGATGACTGAATAACTATCGTTTTAAACGCAGGTTTCACAATTAATAGCGTTTCGTTCAAGCAACAGTTTCTCAACCAAATTATTTTGTCACAAATAAAATATTACAAAAAAATTTATCAATATTGTGAAATTTTTCTTATGAATGTAAAGTGCTGTCTCATCTGCGCGCCAAACAAAAAATTTTTAATTTAGAAAAATGAGCACTGGAAAGTTAAATTGCTTTCAAGAGGGACACCAATAAATCGTCGCACACACACATACGTACACCCGCGTGACGTCCGTTACGAGGTGTAGGTTGCGGAGAGAACTTGCGGCGTTAGAGAGTTGATGTGTGGCCTTTGTGACGGAATTTTGATAACGACAGACGGCACCGCGGGATATCCCGCGGGATTCGGACCTCGGGGATAATTCTCGTAAAATTCTCGGCTTTATGGTAATGTATCTCTCCCTCCCTTCGCCGTCGCGCCTTTCCTCTTCTCCCTCTCTGTCTTTCCGCTCTCGGTCCCCGTAGATCTCACTCCGAATTTTGTTCCTCGTCCGGCGGGCCCTTCGAAACCGCCTGATATTTCTTTTTCTCTCTTATCGCGATCACTAACCGCACGGCGGCGGCCGCCGAGATGGCACGCCGGTGGAGAACGATTTTCTCGTAAGCGGTTGTAATTTTCACGGCGGTATTTGCCGTTACGTCTCGTAAGTTTGTCGTAAGTTTGTCACCGCCGGGGCCCGCCGGACCCCCGATTTTACGTGCTGATTAAGCGCGAGGGTATCGCCACGACGGGCCGGATTGTTATCTTCCCGAATTTCGGACTCGGCACGAAAACGGGATTTTCAAATTTCGGACACAGCTGCAAGACCGACCGAAGACATTCATATGCGCGTATGAGACAGACCGAAAAAGAGGAAAAGAAGAAATGGAATAGGAAAACAAATTTACTTCTTTGTCTGATTATTACGTACATGCGATCGAGAGAGTAGTTTTCCAGTCAAGCGTACAACAAAAGCCGAGGAAATTGTAATTATTATATTCCGTACTTAAATTATCGTTATAAAATCGGAAGGATGAATCGCGCTTCTAAATTTAGTTTACCCAGCAAGCAGGTCGGCGAAACGATCGCTCGCGTTTCACACGCGAGGATTACCTCGCGTATCTATATCTCTGCTGCTTTTCTCTCTCTCTCTCTCTCTCATCTCATCTCATCTCTACCAAATTTCTCACAATCGCTCGTCTACGACGAGCTGTGTTCTCTACCACTGTGTGCACCGTTACCAAGCCCGATAAGATCACTCTCGCGGTGATTACACGTAATGCTGGAAAGCCGCGCGGGCGCGCGCGCGCGCGTCAGCGGTCTTAAGCCAGGTAGTATCAGCTCCATCTTTATCATCGTCCGCGCGGCGACACCGCGGGATGTCGAGCCCCCTTTCGTGTTCTAATCTCACCGGGTCCTTTTACGTAGAGAGGATCGCGCGGGGCGCGCGGGGGCAAGGCTCTCTGCCCCGACACTCTCACGGCTGCTTCTTCCGGCGAGAAAGCGAGAGACGAAGCGCTACAAAAATTCTACGGAATTTCTGCTCCACGGAATGCTGTAACGCAGGATGTTTCAATCTTTGACGGTTTTAATTTATGGGAATGTTTTTTTCCTTTCTTTTTTTTAATTTTTGAAAGTGTGTATAGAACTGTTTGTTTCACGAAATTGCGCGATCATAAATTTTCTTAGACTTTCGAGATATTTGACGTCTCTATTTCGGAATCTTCACGTTTTTTCCGATAAAGTTTGGAACACGTGGATTTGTGCTATTCATCATAAGGTTTATGAATTAATCATAAGATACAATCACGCATGTTTAAAATAAGCTATAAATAGCGTACAGAATCTTGTCTTCATTTTTTTTCGATTCTTTCTACAAGTATCTTGAGAGAAAGAATATTCCAAGTTAAATGGATCTCGAAAATCAGCAGAAACGTGACGTTTGCAATTCAGGGTGCCCGTTCCGCCACCTCGGATCTTGAATCTCTCGGCCGTTCCGGCGGGGCACGAGGCTCTAGGACGTCTGGAATCCCGTGCACAGAGCGCGGAGCACCATATTCCGCATATGGTTTCGAATGGGTCGTGGCGCTAGCCGTGGGTTTTTTGCGTCGCTGAAAGAAGCGGAGCTATTTATCAGTGGGCCCGCTCCGCGCATACAAAACGAGCCTTAATCAGCGCGCCGCTGATTTTCCCGACGCGCCGCGCGCGAGAAAAGGCGCCGGAAATGAAAGAACAACTACGAAATTTGACAGAAAAGCGTATATGTATATTCATATCTATGCGTCAAGTGCACTTGTGCATCACTGTTATGTCATTAATATTAAAGCAATCTGTATTCTTCCCCAACATCTGCATCTTTTGATAACATTGACTTATTTAAAAAGAACAATAGTTTATTTCAAAAACTTCTCTTTTCTGTAAAGATACGCTACCCCGCTGCCGTATCTCTTGATTGCCACATCGTACGCGATAACTGTATAGTCCTGAAATCAGGTCGATCTCTTTGTTTAAAAAAATCGACACAAAACCAAATTGATCTTTATTTTTTATTAAGGTTATATAAAAGTCAAAGTCAAAAGCTTTGAAGAACCAGGATGTAGAAATATTTGTGCCAGAAAGTTAATTTCCTTTATGTTAATTAATAATTTTATGTCCATGTTATACTTGATTATATTATTTACATTTATAAAGAATGTGAAGGTAAGGATTTAATATACGCAAAGTGAATCGGATTTATTAATACTACAGCGATTTTAATTGCATGTGATTGCATAAACGATTTCTAGGAAGTTGAATGAGTTTTTCTATCATTGCGACAGTTAGAAAATAAGTCTCTACTACATAACGTTGAACTTAATATATAAAAAAATATTAGAGAATTATTATGATGTCTCTATGCTTTAATTAATATCGCATCAAATATTAAAATTTTTGAAGACTTTTTTAAAGGAATACATCTGCATTTTTATACTAAAGTTTACGGACCTTTAATTATATAAAAAATAATTGTAAAAAATCATATCTATTCTCGAGACGCGGTACAGGGGGGGCTGGATGAAGAGAATATAAGAAAAAAACGAGGACTCGGTTGGAAGACGGGTCAAAATCAAAACGCGTGGAAGTTCACTCCTGCGCAGTAAAACGACGGAACGGGACACTGGGTCTCACTCTTTCCTGCGAGAGGCTCCGAGGCTAATAATTAAAATGCATTCAGCCGAGTTATAAAGCCTTAACGACGTGTGTGCGCGACCGATTTTTTGCCACGTACCGGGGACTTTACGATACAATTTACTGCGTATTTAATTTTACCTTTCCGCTTCATTGATTTAGACCCTGCCGGTAGTATCGGCCGGCGTCTCGAACTTTTAGAGAAACGCCATCTTCCCTTCTGTCCCCCCTATGTTCCCTGACCACCCTTTCTGGGACAGAACGGCGGTAGCGTCGCCGGAACTCTCCTCTTTAGAATCTCGAAACCCTTCATCTTTAAATTACCTGCTGATATTTAATTTTAATGTTTCCTCGCAAGGAGGGAAGGAATATATCGCGAGAGCGTCACTCCGGGGCCTCCGCGCACTTTTTTTTTGCGCGCGACGACTTTACGACACGTGAAAAAAAAATACAGCCCGGACGCTTCCGTTCGCTTCCACGAAAGGTCTTTTTCGGAGAGAAGTCGCTTCGAGGAAATTAATACCGAACCCCCTAATCGCTCTCCTGCGGTCGAAAGGACAACCGAGCTCTTAACTTGACTTTGGGCTTAATGGTAAGTTTTTAAAGCTAATTTTCAACTGGACGATTATCAGGCAGCCAAGTCTGTTTAGTCGACAGCTATTTCGAGCGTTGCGCATTCATTTGGCGATATTAACGCGGCGCCCTTGTTCGCGCCGCTATCTTCCCCGATATATTTTTTTTTCAATTCTACTCGCGCTTGAAGCGGCACGACGCGTAGCCTAATGCATTGCGCGAGAATTCACGCGAGCTTTAATCGAGGCCCTTAATAAGCGGACAG
This sequence comes from Temnothorax nylanderi, assembly GCF_030848795.1. Lineage (NCBI taxonomy): Eukaryota > Metazoa > Arthropoda > Insecta > Hymenoptera > Formicidae > Temnothorax > Temnothorax nylanderi. The sequence continues at coordinate 1,497,403 of NW_027249088.1, read as the reverse complement.
ATAGGACGGATCTCGCGCTGATATTCCGAACGAATATGCCTCTTTCCGCTTCTTATCTGTATCCTTTATTAGTTCACTGATGCGGCTTAACGTCAGCACGCAGAGCGAAACGCCGCATAAATGAATTCCTCGGGTCGTAATTATTTAAAGGCACACTGTGGATCCGAATCCCGGATAGTGTTTCTGTGATAATTTCAGATGCAACTTACTTCGACGATTATTTGACTCTCAATATTTCGGTCTTATCTCATTCGTTCTGCAATTCCCGCTTCAATAAAGAGCCTCGAGAATTTCGGCTTGCAAAAAGATACGACGATTACGTGTTATAAAACGATACGTAAGAAAATACGAGAATCTGCGAGTTTCGTTATCTAAAAACTCAAGTTAGAGGAATATCAGAATTTCAAAGCTTTAAGGCTTTAAATGTTTCACAATGTAGATGTTTGCGAGTCTAAAATTATAAAAATCTGTGAGGTTTACACTGTTAAATTCGTACTGTCAAATTATACTCAATCTGAGTCATTTTGAACTATTCATAAGTCGTCACTGCTCCTACTCAATATGTCATTAATTTAACTAAAACAATGTTGATTGAACTAAACCAATGGACTTAAAATAATACTGTTTTGTGTTAAAATAATAAAATTTGGCACACGTGGTAGTTAAAAATAACAAAACGTTATTTAATTCAAGGTATTGATTTAAATTTTATCCTTCAATATTTAACAGTGTAAGGTATATATGGATTTGAGAATTTATTATGAGATACTATATATACAGAGATTTGAAGGATATATATATTAAATCGAAGTAAAGAAATTTGAAGACTCGCGTTTTGAAACGTAACAGTTAACTACCACAGCGCATAGTTCCAATTTCTATGATTACGTGGGCGACCTGTGGCGTGCAGTTATTACGAGCATGCAAAGCGAAACGAAACATCCGAGCTACAAGGATCCCGAGATATAACGACAACGGCGGGCATTGCATTGCCGATGCGATGCCCGGGCGTCTCGCGGGATGATAAATCAAGCTGAAAGCCTGATCGATTCGAGAGAGCGGTTGCGCGGAAACACGAAGCACCGATATTCCCAACAGCATCGAACCAGACGAGCCACGTTACTCCGGGGCCGGCTTGGTTTCGTGCTCGTTTTTCTTATTCCTACTGGTCCCCCTGGTGCCTCACCCTCTTCCTGGTCGCCCCGCCTCGATTTCTTACGGATACGTCTTGAGGAAACGATAAATCATCTCGTTGCACGGACGGTCCGCAGTTCGGTGAGCATTTTTATTTGACGGCGGCGACCGCCGCCGCGCCGCTGGAAGGACTTTTCGAAGTCGACGTTACGCGCACAGTAAATTCAATGTACACGATTGAACTATGAAGCAATGGCGAGATAAACGTTTCCTTCGATCGCAGAATCGCATGAAATAAAAGATTCGAGTTTTCTAGGTTTAACATGTTCGAAATTTTAAATCTTTAGAATTTTATATAATTTGGAACTTCTCTTGACATCGAATCACTGTACAATTTAACAGCATGGTATTCTTTCCAAGATTAGAAAAATTAACCCCCAGATTTATAAATTTTGAAGAAAATCGAATTTTTTTTCAGATTCCTTTCCAGATCGCTTCAAAAGTTTAAGAATGGCTAATTCTTGTCAGATTCATTTACGAAGAGGGAACTGCACGGTTGTTTCGAGGATGAAAATATATCAGGACGGAATTAGCGGCGTGCGAAATTGGCGGATATCGGCACGCACGCAAGTGTATTAAGAAGAATTTTGACGCTTAGGTATGCGTGTTGGGGATGCACGGTCTGCTTCGAATAACTTCTGCGGTGGCGCCTTGCCGCATGAATGACTAACCTTTGGCCCCCGTGAACCGGGGGTCTTGACACAGTGTGGGTGGCGTTGGCATTTTTTGCGGGAATATTCGTCGGCATCGGTCTCGGAAACTGTGAGCCCAGTAGTAGTTATTGCCTTCCTGCCCCCCATCCGCCTCCCCTTACCCCGATGTGCACCCAGCCCCTTTCATTTCCCACCGCTAATAGAGCTTCCTTTCTTCTTTTTAATGCTGGCGAGAAGCGGCGCGTTCTCAATTTTACGCGAATGCAACAATACAAATAGTGTTCTTGTTCATCTAAGCAATTGGATTGAAAGTGAGTTTACTTTTATTGAATCATTTGGAAAACTGAGTATTCTGAAAGTTATAGATTATTTTCCTGTAAAGCGACAATTGATTGAAAGAATATCGATATGAATTGGCACGTTTATGGAATCTTTTGTCGCTGAAATCTGCCTCTATATCAGCAATTTGAAGTAACCTTTAATACAGATTCGAACTGCGAGACTTAAAAGAAATCAGCATAGCTTGACTATTGCCTCATTTTTATTATCGTCAGAATAAATCTTCCTCGCGCAAATTTTTCGCGACAGCTTTTCAATCCGTGCAGATTTCCATAACGACATTCCCCCTTCACGTCTTTCACGTGAGCAAAAACAGAAAAAAAGGTACATGAAGAGTCTCGTAAAACGGGCGGAGGGAGGTGGAAAGGGGGAGAGGAGGGATGGGGTGTGCGAGACAGACACGGGAGCCCGAGATCACGAAGGCAGCGCGGCGCGGAGGCTCTCGAGGTGAAAAGAGAGAGAATCGCGCGGCAGCGCAAAAGTGCCGAGTAAACATGGCACTGGAATGACTAGGAATAGCGCCGGTGTGCCGGCAGTGGCTTTCCAAGCCAACGTGATGAGATGCGAGGCAATCAATGCGCCATCAACTCGCCTCGATTTACGGCTACATCGTCACGGGGCCTATTCCGCCGCGCGTCCATTGCTCGCCTCTCCTCACGCGCGTTTAAAGCACTCCTGCCAGCCCGTCCGATTCCACTTCGGACTGCCCGACGGCTATTCTCCTCGCTAAGAATTATTTCAATTTACTTTCCTACCCCTTGTCCCCCCCCCGTCCTCCCTCCCACGGTCCACCGTCCTTCCTCCCTTCGGCCCTTCACCTTCGGATCCTCGTCAGCGTGCTCGAACCCAACCGCGAACGGGGATGGATTTACTCGCCCTTTTTCGCGATCTTTTTTCGCCCAGAGCACGTCGTGATTTATGGAGACGCGTCTATTAATGTCGCGACGCGCCGTTTTGAATATTAGGTTGTTACGAGGGTCTTGTAGGTTTTTGCACGGCCGTGAAGATTGAATATGGTCAGGGGAGGGGAGGCAGAATGAGGATCGGGCAGATAAGAGACAATTGCTTCGATCTATGAGAGTTCTGATATTTAATTTAACACAAAATTGAGTCAAGATGACAAAAAGAATCTGCAAATTCTCAAATAAAATTTAGAGATTTTAGAGACGTTGCGCTCTGTGTACAACTACACTGTTAAATATTAAAAGATTTAATTTAAACCAATACCTTGAGTTAAATAACATTTTGTTATCTTTAACTATCATGTGTGTCGAAATTTGTTATTTTAACATAAAGCAGTATTATTTTAACTCTTTTGCTTCAATTAAATTAACATTGTTTCAGTTAAATTAACGACATATTGAGTAGGAGCAGTGATGACTTATAAGAATGATTAAAAATGACTCAGATTGAGTATACAATTGACACTACAAATTTAACAGTATAGAGAGGCGTATTTTCGATGCAGGCAACATTATAGTGATATCCTGCTGAGTTTTAGTTTAGTTTTCCATGAAAAATGTGCCGTAGTCGCTCAGAGAAGCATATCTGAACGACAAACGACAAGCTCATTAATGGAATTATGCACATATCGCGCGTAACAGAGAAATGATGCTCGCGCGAATGAGGGAGGGTCCGAATGTTGAAGCGGCCCCACCCTGTCCGGGGTACCGCGCGAAAAACTCAGTCTCGATTACCCTCCGACGACATAAATAATGGTGGATAGACAAGCGAGCGAGTTATTTACTTTAGCGATGCTCCTCGTATCGTTTAACTCATTTCTGCATCCTGCCATCAATATTAACCGTCGAACACCCCGACGGTCGGCGAACAGGCATCGAGCGCGCACACACGCGCACGAGCGCGCAAACCCACACGCGCGTGCAACCGCGAGCGTCTAAGCGCCTGTCAGCGTCCTCGCAAAGAGGAATATTTAGTGATAGTCGCCCGGAGCGAGAGCAACGGACGTTAACTAATACACTCCGGGTTCGGCCCGGGACCCAGTGACGTATGGGCCTCGGTAAATAAACTATTAATATTATGGTAACGTCACGCATTCCTATCCATATTGGCTGGCGAGGTCCTCCTCGGCGCCTCCTCCTCGTACCGCCGCGCCCGCGCCGTCGCGGAAGGCCCCGGCGAGATTTACAGGCTCCAAGAACAAATACGTAAATTACTGGGCCCCGGAGGTTAACGGCCGTGAGTGTTAGAATGACCGTTCCGGTTAACCCATTCATACTACCGAGCTGTTAACACACGATCGCGCTTTGCCATCGGCCACTTCCGATCGATTCTACTATTATATTCTCTGATGAATGACGATCGTTGTAATTTGCTTTCATTCTTAATGAGAAATCGTACGACTGTGATAGAAACGTCATTTTTGCTTAGCAGGAAGATAGGCTCAGCAACACTCGCCTAGTTATTTAACAACGCATCTTTGCGTCATGTACACGTTAAGGCTCTTAGTACTCGAGAATTCGAAGATATTTCGTGATCCATGCTGTATACTGAGCTGTTCCAGAATTATGAAAGACGCGATTACATCAGTACGCGAGTTCAAAAATATTGCGGCTGCGTTGAAGATGTCCTGTCATTCGATCTCGGTACACTATTAAATTTATATTGTCAAATTATACTCAATTTGAGTCATTTTTAACTATTCCTATATTTCGCCACTGCTCCTAATCAATATGTCGTTAATTTAACTAAATCAATGGAGTTAAAATAATACTATTTGTGTTAAAATAATAAATTTCGACACACGTGGTAGTTCAAAATAACAAAATGTTATTTCACTCAAGGTATTGGTTTAAATTTCATTCTTTAATATTTAACAGTGTAAATTTGATCTAAATTAATTAGTAAAACAAGAAATTTCGTCGGCCTAACTGGCAGTAAAGTTAAATAGTTTAAATTTTCATTGCGAAAAAATATTACCCCAGCCAGGGTTTGAACCTGGAACCTCCCGTATACCGTGCGGGTGTCGTGCCAATTCGACCACTGGGGCTGTGGTAATATTTTATCGCAATAACAATTATAAAATCGACCATGATATATAACGTCTTTGGGGTAATATTTTTTCGCAATGAAAATTTAAACTATTTAACTTTACTGCCAGTTAAGCCGACGAAATTTCTTGTTTTATTATTTGATCACTGGCGAGGAATTATTTTATTGAATTTGATACACCTGGCCTAGTAATGGTGTCCCAACGGAATGGAAGGTTTCTAGAAATTACATCAACTGACCAAAAACCCATGGTCGAAATTAATAATGTCTCGATGTTTGATCCGAAAAAGTACTGTGTGAATCCGACAAAGCAAGTTGGCTCACAGTTTTTCTATGTTCATATCGGAAAGACGTTATATATCATGGTCGATTTTATAATTGTTATTGCGATAAAATATTACCACAGCCCCAGTGGTCGAATTGGCACGACACCCGCACGGTATACGGGAGGTTCCAGGTTCAAACCCTGGCTGGGGTAATATTTTTTCGCAATAAAAATTTAAACTATTTAACTTTACTGCCAGTTAGGCCGACGAAATTTCTTGTTTTATTATTTGATCACTGGCGAGGAATTATTTTATTCAATTAATTAGGCTTCTTGTTACATTTTTGAGAATCCGCAATGTCCAAGATTTTCACGAGACCGCGTGCACACGATGGTCCATCACTCGATAAGATCGACAATCTTCCGCCCATCTCAGATGGGGCTTCCGTAATACGCGCTCGTTTGCTCGCTCGCGTGATAATCGAACCGAATCAATTACCGGGTCTGTCCTGGTTACAATTATCGCGTGAATTGGCGCAGTGACCATACAACACCTCGGATTGTTCGGCCGAGACTTCGGGGTTCAGGCAGGTGAGACGGCGTTACGCGAGGCGTCTCGCTTCATATTAAACGGATAATACGGGCGCCTGTGTTCGCTCATTTAGACAGAGTGCGATGAGGAGCATGCGATTCGGGAAAGGAATCATTCTAGTCGGCGGATGTCTTTCCTTCTTCCTTCTTCCTTCTCCTTTTTCCCCTCTTGCTTCCTCTTTCTCTCTCTCTATCTCCATCTCTCCCTCCTTTTCCTTCTTCTCCTCCGTTCGTTCGTGTCGTTTTTATTGCCTGGCGAGTACTAGCCGAACGCTCGTATCTGCGGATCTCATGAATCTTACATGCACTGTATAATTATTCGTGTGTAGAAATACAGAACGCCCGTCTGATCAAAGATGGCGAACGCCGTTGCCTGGCGAGAGCGATCCGCGATTTCTCCGTTACCGATTAAAGTCCCCCCCTCCCCGGCTGTCTTATTTCCGTGAGATATGGCCGATAGAGATTAATCAGCGGTGTAGATCGAATTTAAAATACGTTCAGGCGGCCGATAATTACTTTATTATACCGGCGAACCGATAAAATGACCGTCACGTATCGTTAATCTTGACGTATCGAACCATTGCGACAATTACATTTTCGATTACGATACAAAATTATACCAAAACAGCTTTTTTTTCTCTATTCGTCGCTCCTTCAAACCAGGTCATCGATAAGCGAAGCGTCCAGGTTTAAATAATAAAATGGAAGTTCTTCTCCCTTTTTTTTCTTTTTACTCCAATCGTCGCGCCTCTTCTCGTCTTCGAGAAGTCGGGGCGTTAATAACGACAAAATGAAGAGCGGGACCGTGCGTCGACCGTGTGGCATCGTGGGATCCGCGGGCCTTCGAGCATCCCTCGTCGACGTTGACGTGCGCCTCGCTCGCCTTTACCGAGTGTGAGATGCGTTTTTCAGCTTCCATTTGCAGACAATCGACGCGGTAATCACGGGTTGGGCGCCGGAAGCCCGAGAAGATATTCGCGCGCTCCCAATCAGATAACCCTTCCTCTAGCCTGCCTTGCAAAGTCTGACCTACCTCGCTTCCCCTCGCCTCCTCCACTCCGCCCCCCTTCCCCGCCCGCTTGTCGATCCTCTCTTCCCTCGCGTGGATTATGCGGGAGTTATGCGAACAATGAGAGACAAAGTTAACGCGATCCCATTCATATCAGCTACCTCACTCTGCTTAATTTACTTATTATTATTTTGCATAATACGCTCGCTCTGCCAATCTTTTTTTTTTAAAGATATGTATTTTTTAAAGATATATTATTTTATATATATAATATATGTTAATAACATCTAAATAAATAAAATCTACAATTAATATATTAATATATTATATTCATATGTTATAATAAATATATTATTATATAAATATACTATAAAATAACATTCAAAAGAATGTTTATTAATCCTTTCGTATTGGACGTCGATGAAAGCGGTACCAAATATATCGCGCGCTGGACCATGAATTAAAGAAGCTAAAGTACAATTGAAGCTATCGTAGGTTTACGGGATCGCCCTTATACAGCCGCAACAACGCGTGTTCCGGAAGACCGCGGCGACTACCGGAACAGGCCGTCTGACATTCGCGCGGAACGCGCGTCTCGTCTTTTTGACAAGATTCCGCGTAAGAGCGAGGAGGCCGAGAAAGGCGGGCCTTTTTTACGGGTGCGCATGTTCTCGCGATCGTCAATTACCCGGACGACAAGCGGCGCTGTTTTTTGCGAGAGCCAGCCGTGGAAGAGCGTCGCCGCCGCCGTCGTCGTCGTCGTCGTCGTCCTTGTCGTCTTCCTCCTCTTTCTCCTTGTCCTTCCCCTCCTCCTCCTCCTCCTACTCCTCCTCTCTTTCTCTCTCTCCCCACGTCCTCGTGATGCTTCCTGAAGATCTCTCGCGGCACGGAGGGCCCGATCGGCTGTTGCACCGAGAGCCCGGAAGATCGCCTGGGCGCGCGTCTCCCGCGGGGAAACGCGCCATTTATCCACGTCAGCCTCATTCACCGACACGCACGCCGGGGCCGGCTCGCAATCTACGATCCTTACCCACGTGACGGTGCCGCGCATAAATACACTTCATGCGCACGCATTTGTGCCTCCTCCTTCCTTCCTTCCGTCCTTTCCTTCTTTCTTCCCTTCGCTCTTTCACCTTCTGAGAAGGCGAGGCTTTTGCGTACCGCGGAATAAGCGAGGGGACTTGGGGAAAAACTAAGAATAGATTTGCGGATAATATACGGAAATATTTACACGGTCTCGAGAGGAAACAATATGCTTTTGAGCGCGCACACGAAACGGTAGGAAATAATTGAAAATGCTGCTAGGATGAGATGTCTGACGCATCAAACGTACCTTACTATATATTTTATTAAACGCTGTTATAAATTCCTAGCAAAATACTTTTGAATTTTTTATTACTTTCCAAAGATCTTAACATTTCACATTGTGCCCAATCTGATCTGAAACCCGAATTAACCGTTCCAGAATATCGAGTATGTTCTTTCGCATTTTTTCCAAAATATACGTAGAAGTCCTATACATTTTCTCAAGGTTTGCATATTATGAGAACAAACGAGAACAAACGTGAACGGGAAACGGGAAGAACCCGGTTAACACCCGTTTCGATTAGTCGTGTAAATTTTCGAGGGCAGTGCACGCGCAGGACGCGCGTTCCGTTTAACTCCTTCTGACGTACCCGCACGTAGCGTCTTCTTCAGGAGTTCCCCTTCGCGCCCCGTCGAGCCGCGTCCTTCCTACGCGTGCGTGCGAAACGACACGCATACGCTGGCGCGGCGAGCACACGGCGAATTCACGGTGGAAGCAGCGGGGCATCCTGCCGCTCGCCGCGCGCGGATAGAGCGTCGCGATAAAACGCGGTTAACGCGGAAATTAACCGTTATATCTTTGCACTTATTTACTCTAACGCCGAGAGATAACCTCCGCGCCGCGCCGTACTTAACATAATGCAATCGAGGGGCGGGGGGCCGCTTCCCGCCCCCCATCTCGTAGACGCTCGCCGAGGAACGATCTTAGGATCCGTTAAAACTATTCCCGCCAGGTGTCTTGAATTACTTTCGTGCCGCGTGCGGCATGAGGGAAAGACCCACTTTTGTTCGCCGAACGGAGACTGTAACGGGGAACCAGAGCCGTTCCCGCGCCGCGCCGAGGCTCCGCTAACGATGCCCGACAGCCTCCATTTTGCGGTCGCGCTAAGTTCCTCCGTTCGGTGTCGTCCCTCGTTCGATGATCGATGGCGTCCTGGGGATTCCGCGGTGACGCGGCCGATCTTTTTAGCGGAGCTAAAACCGGGGGGATTTCAGGCCCGGGCCTCAGAACGCCTAGAAATAACTTCGTTCGCGTCACGGTCGAGTGAATAAACGGACGACGGAGATATATCACGTCCGATTACGAGTGCGCTGCGCACTAGATTAATTATCACATCAATTCCGCATCGCGATAGCCCTAAATGATACGGCGAGCTCGATCGGAGTGCTAAGTGGGCCGCCGTAAGCGTAACTGTGGCATTGTTCGGCGTCTTACATTCGTAATATACCACCGGTCTATGATGGTGTATCAAAGATAATTCGCGAGCCGTCGGAGTAGCCGATGTGCTCCGGGAGGACCATCTTTTTTCCGCGCTGGTCAACTTCTCGAGAGGCTTCCACTCTCCATTCAGGGACGAGAGAATCGCGGTTGACCAACAAAGACCGATCCTCAATCTTACACATGTACTTCATTCATTCATAATACGACATGTCCCTCCGACACCTCGTCCCATCCGCCCTCCTTTCCCGCGTTCTTCTCGGCCGGAGAGAACCAGATCAGGTCCTGAATGTCCCAATCAGAAAGGAAGAGAGAAACACAGGAGTATAGGACAGGTTCTGAATGTCCGCCGCTCGTTCGTGCCGAACAGCCGCAGCCTCCGTCAGCGTTCGCCAGATGACTCCCATTCTCGGCAGGATCCTCTCGGTGATGCTGGCGGGAGCGTTACTTCCATCTCCATCCGACTCTCCCGGTCACCCCCCACCCCTGCGATGTCGATGCGAACCGGCCGCGTCAGCCAATGGAGTGACGGCCTCGTCGTCTCACGGCGATCGCTATTGGCCGGCATCGGGCGGGCTTCTATCGAGCGGGCGTCGGAGGGCCGCGCCTCGCGGAGGCTGCTTCCGCCGAGGTTACTGTACCCTTCGTCCACCCTCCCCTTCCCGCGAGAGGAAGACAGAGACGAGGAGAAAGAGAGAAAGAGGAGGAGGAGGCCGAGGGGGGCGAGCGGGAGATAAGCCAGCGCTTGGCTGCTGCTGCTGCTGCTGCTGCTGCTGCTGCCGTTTCTTCTTGTTCTATTACTACCAACTGCTTCTTCTTCTTCTTCTTCGTTAGTATCGCTTCCAGCCGTCTATCCGTCCAGAAAGTCTCTGATCGATATGACAGCATCCTCCTCCCTCGCCACAATGACAGCTCTCTTCCTTGGCGCACTGCGCAACGCGACCCCTTCACGCCGACTCAACCATCTGTGGACTTGAAGGGCTCTGGCGGGAAGGGGGAGGAGGGCGGCAACAGTATGTGATTGAATTAGGGTGGATTTGATTGAATTGGGAGGCACTCCTCGGAGTCGACCTCTCGCCGGCAGCGGAAAAGGTATTTGCCCGGAGATTCTTCAACCGGAAATTATGCACGACATTCAGATCACGATGACTGGTATAAGCTTAATTCAACAAAAAGAAAAAACATTTGGAAGTGGTTCAAATTAAATAAAGTATAACTTTCAATTAATTCCAAATGTAAAAAAAAATTTAAATAAAAAAATTATGTCTCTCTAAAGTCTAAATAATCCTAAATATTATTCTAAACAGGATAATCAAAGTCAAGACACTGTTTTAATTTATTGCACGTAATGTTGTGAGTTACAGTTTTTGCAGCTAAGAGATTAACTTGACAAATTCCGGAACGTTGCTCGCGCCTCGCTGCTTACGATCGCGAACACCGGCGCGGCACGCGAGATTAACGAGAGCTCGCCGTTTAACGAGGGGTTCGATTTGTAGCGACGGCCTGATCACGCCACCCGCGGTTAATGAGCCTAATGGGACATCGGGAGCGAGAGAAACGACTCTGTCGCACCTTAGACGCGATGGATTTTCGCTGATTCCGCGCCGTCGAGTCGCGTCGCGCGTCGGTGCGGCCAAATATAGTTGACCGCGCGCAAACCAGGCAAATCTAGAAGAACTGGTCGTAACGGACAATGTATCTGACTGTCACTCGCGTTCTTTAGCTGCAATTAAAAGGCGCTCACGCCGTGCGCGGTGAATTGCGCACGCGCGCCTGGAACGGAAGCGCGCCTCGCACAGTCGCGATTTGCAGTAGCATATAATTTACATCGTGCGAAATTGAAGCTAGAAACACAAATAGTTTTATCTCTCACAGATCTAAAAGTCGCTACGTGAAACTGTTGAAAGAGCTTCACGCAGTTCTAATAAAACTAAAAAAAAAAAAATATATATATATATATATATATATATACGATTTTATATTTTAAGAGTCTGAAGGTCTCATAAAAAATCAAAAGTTCTTAGAATCCTAACGTTTATCTCGAGTGCTGGACGTTGCAATTACGTCTTTGATGTAATTTCTCGCGCGGGGGAACTCTCGTTAGGAACGAGTCCAATCGACGGTGCTCGAAAAGACGGAGTGACAAACTGGTGGCGATATTAAAATCGCCGCGGGAACACGTTTTTCGCCAGCTGGCGTCGTTTAAGTAATAATTTGTACCTGTACGCGTGACTGACGCGTGACTAACCACTCGCGTGTCACGTCATTTCTCTTGCCGAGAGCGCCTCTCTTCCCATCGGGATACCCCAATTGCAAATTAATTGAGAGTGAAATGTGAGCGTGCGCGGGCGAGTGCTTTGCGGGCGAGACGTCGCGGCTAATCATGAATAATGAATGTCGCTCTAGCACCGTTCAGAATGTTTTCGGACGAAATCGATGATGTCACCGGAAGACGAGGATGAAGTGGAAAATTGGGAGGAGGATTCGAGACTTGTGTGATATCTCTTTTCGCACAAACGTTACACTGATTTGCTAATTCGACGTGAAAGATTTTTTTCCGAAAGCGAAAATTAATTTTCTTCTCGAGCACATTTTTAATTAATTAATAATGTGCTAAAGAATTTGACATTTGCAACTGATCTTATTTTCAGAAAAATTCATAAAATTGAAATTTTAATTCAAATTTTCCTTTTTTTACAGAGAAAATGTAAAATGTATTTCTAAATTTCTTCTATCGTTTCTTCTATCCTTAACTTTTTGATCTTTAAAAACTAAATTGTAAGTGATTCTGTGTTTTTAATAGTAATTTAAAATTAGAAATCCAAATCATTAAACATTGTATTCTCGAAATTTTTATTTAAATGAAATTTTAAAGTAATAGAAAACGAATAATATATAATGTGGATAAAATTGAAAGAGTGAGATAAATTGGATAAAGCAGATTGTACATAAAAATAAAAAAGTCCCACAAAATATTTCAATCGATACGTTTTTCAAATCTTTTAAGAAAACGCAGCGATGTGCCTGACAAACCACATTATTATCAACACCAATGCCATTATCATATATACATGATATCAACGACAACCACCAGCCGATACCAGTGAAAAAGAGACAGAGCGAACTATTTTCCCGCGGAAGACAAAGAGGGAAAAGAGAGAAAGTGCGGGATTGAGAAAGAAGAAGACAAAGGGAGAAAGCTGCGAAGGCGCCGGCGCAGCGCGCAGACGCCCGGCGTCCCGACGTCGCTACCCCTCGAGCCGGCATCGAAAACCCCACCCTGTCGCCACCCCGGCGAGATCGCGGTGCGAAGGGGCCAACCCCGCTTCCCTGTCGCGGCGACGTCCGCCCCTGGCCCTGGGTGGCCGTCCCAGGATCGTAATATTATGCCGACGGGGAGCAGCTTCCATCCCGCACGAGTCTACCGCGTCCTTCGAGCTTTCCTTCTCGCACTTCGGCGAGACGCTTTCGCGAGTTTTCGCGCACCGCGAGTTTCCGGCGCGCCAGTTTTCCGCACGCAGGTTTTCCGCGCGCTCGTGGAGAAATGTCCCTCTCTCTCGTCAAATTTCTATTTCGCCGCGGAGACTTCTCACGTTCGCGACTCTCACGCTCCCGTAGAGTTTTGTTTCGATAGTTTTTTTTCTTCCGAAAGTTTTTCTCGTGCTTGCGAATTTAGAAGAATCCTGTTCTTATCAATTTTTGACGGTATTGTCGCTGTTGGCAAGAATCCGTTTAATCGTCAGAAAAGTGTGAGAGAAGTGCTCGAAACCAATAAAACAAATCCAAGGTGGTGATTAGTATTGTGACGTGCTAATGACTTGCATCTTGAGATCCGAAGAAAGGAAAGATCAATGTGAATCGAAGGGATCGAGAAGTCTAATGAAGATGATGTGCCTTGAGAAAGGGATGAACTGGTGGGTGTAAAATATTAAATAATTAAAAAATTGAGTGGCACAGTTATCCGACGAATCATACTAATGACGATTGGAACTTTGTTGTGTGTTATTCCTCGTGAAAAAAATCCAGGATTCGAAGATAAGGAATTTAGAAACCTAAGATATCGTGGTTCGAAATACCAAAATAATGACATACGTTCTTCGATTTGAGAATTTAGAAATCTAAAGTTACGACGTCTCATTATCTAAAGCTCTTAGGTTCTATTGATCCAGAAATGTGAGATAAAAATAGATAATCTGAAGATTTATGGTCTCAGGGATTTGATTTAAAAAAATACAAAAATTCTAAGGTCGTAAGATTCTGTAAAGTAGATTTATAGACCCAGAACCGCATAAAAAATTCTGTTTCGCTTTTTTGGAATATTTTCAAGAAACTAGTTAATGCATATAATTATAAGGAAAAATAATACAGAGCGCCAGGATAGAATTTGCATCGTTATGCAACAGATTATATTCGATACGAATGTGCAACGGAAGTTAAATTCGGAAACTCTGCTAACCGCAATTGTGACTCAATCAGCAGCTGCCTCTAATTGTAAGAAAGGATTAACCAACAGTTTACTCTAGATGATCACTGTAGTCACTCTTTTGCTTAACCGCAATCGAAGCTTATCTCATTCAAGTTTTCATCACCCGAAAATACTGCTTTGTTTCCATTATTTTTAGATTCAAAAGTCGGTTGAAATCAGTTTAATATATACATTCCACTTAGGTTTAATATTTTAGAAATGGATGTTTAAGTTTAATATTATTCAACTTTAAAATCAGACCGTAAGAGTTGAGAATCTAATTATCTTATGCGGCAAATTAGTGTCAAATTGATCTGCTGATAAGTTTTAAATGACCGAATAGTTAGATGTATAAGAATTAAAGCTTCTCTAAAGAACAGTTTGACCGCGCGTTAAATTTCTTATTCGAAGTAATTCATACGCGAGCGATACTTTAGAGCAGATACAATTTTGCGCTTCTCTCGTCGTGTAGATTCTATTATCGTCGAACCGATGTCACGTAGAGAAATTATCTTCTCCGTCCATGCGGCTTTTCGCTTGTCCAGAGCATGATTGATGACCGCAACGACTGCCTGGTCGGTTCGAGGCAGCCGAGATCGTCGGAGCGCCGGTATATCCGGGGTTGGAGCCGCGCCGCGAGCGAACCGAACCCTGGAAAAGTTAGCAGGTCCAAGATGACCACGATTTAGATGAAAATAACCGAGCGGCAATAATTTTGGCCGCGGGTGCTTCGTTGCCGGCGAGCGGAGAGAAGCGAGGGACGGCCGACAGTAGGATTCGCCGTCGCGTTCCAGCTATTTAATCGATTGCAGGTGAGCAGAACATGGAAGATAAATTTAACAATCGTTAAAACTTCTCAATCCAAGTATTTTATTTTATCTGAAATTGGAGAATCAAAGGTCTTTTTATTTTGATAAGACATTGGCTTTAATAATAGATTTTAGAAACTACCAGCGTTAGAAGTATTAAATGTATAAACATGAATGCAATATGCTAGCAAAAATAAAATTTGAGCAAATTACTGAGAAATATACAATTATACAATTATCAATATTTACAGATATAGTATCATTATTGCATTGAGTAATAATTTATTAATCGTTTTATTTTACTCGCCGATGTATGTTATGGTACATACAAATATATTACGTTATATTTTATGTATTTTAAAGATTTCTAGAAGTTTATGGTTAACCTTTACTTAATAATGTGTAACAATTTATGTATTTAAATATTTAATAATTATTAAGGTAAATTTATTATCGATACTTATATTATCTTCCAATATTTTAATGGATCAATTTGTGTGAGAATTTTGGACATTAAATAACGTCATAATTTTCACATTGCACGATTCTTCAGTCGCTGCAATCTGCAGCAGACATTCTGATACAAATACAGTTGTTGATGTATGTAACCGTATATATATGTCAATATGTGTATTTCTCGCTACGGAGATTCCGTTATCGAGGGATCAAGCGAATCGATTTTATGGAAATATGGCTCGCGATAATATCGAATCCGCGTGCTATTGCAGACATAATGCCACCGCAATGCAAATCCGCGGGGATGGTAAGCACTTCGCTTTTCACCTCAAACAATGCTGTTTTCAAGGATGAATTAATTAACATCGACGAGTCGTATCGTTGCGATCGACGTTGCGTTACGCGCGGACAATGCTTGAGACGATGCTTCCGGTACTCGACGTTGAATAGAAATGACAAAATAATGTGTTACATGTGTGTATGTTTGTGTGTTTCAATATAAATCCATTTCACCTAAATCTAAATCTGATCAATTTTTTTAAATCAACGATCTCTGAATAACTGACCCTAAAACTTAATTTTTACAAATGCTACTTGGAAGTGGAAATATTATTTCTATTTGCGCGGAGATCTAACGAGCATCGTGACGATGGTTTTGCAAGCGAAAGGCATCACCTCGCGTTCGCGTAAATCGTGATTCGAAGGCGAGAGTCGTTTGTTAACGGATTCATTACCGTCGATCACGAATTGTTTTCATTCATCGGTTTCTGCTTTCGTCACCTGGGCAGCGTGTCCTGAATGAACTCACCTGCGCGCGGTAAAGGTTCTGATCCTGAATTTTCGAGTTTTCACCTGGCGATGACAAGAGGAAGGACTTGAGGTTTTTTTTCTACTCGCGATTATACAATGGGGTTTATTATAGGAGGGGGATTTTAAAGTGCTTGTATAACTGTAAACTTTCTTTTATACATGATAAAATTAATCTGTAAGAAACATGAATATTACAACTTGGCTAGTAAAATTTAATATGTGTCAAGAGTAATCTTTACGAAAATGTTTTTCCAAGGGTTGGAAGAGATGGACTAAAAAGGGAAAAAAATGTATTTTAATTTTACATACATTTATTCTTGATTATCTGTCAACATATTTAACATCATTGCGTATACAAATCATGATGTGATTCTGAAATTCTACGTTTAGCAATTGATATGTTGAATCACATTAGCTATCCCAGTCTACAGATCATTTACAAAGAGAAGTTTTATTGAATAAACAATACAGGTGACGCGTGGCTTTGCGTGAGAGCGGTCGATTAGATTGTGAATAAAAGAGCATGAGAAATAATTTCTGTTTTAGGAACAGATTTCAATAATTTTAATATGTTTCCCTAGAAAGAAATTCAAATAGGCTCAAATCTGATAAACATGGCTAGTGGTCAAGCAATCGGACTATCTCTTTTAACTCTTAGAAAAAGTTTTTCACAAAGATTACTCCTTAATACACGATATACTTTATTTATCAAATTACAATTCTGATATTTTCTGGAAATTAATTTTGTCATTTATAGAATGGAGAAGTTGTGATAGTTCAAAGTTGCACATGGATTTTATAACTTGAAGAGTCGACATGCAAAGGGCTAAAAGTGCCATATATACTACTCAATCCTGCGTCAAGGTCGATGATTGCAGTTTCATCATCCATGAAATTACAATGTAATACAAACGCGTATAGCTTCCGTCCTATTTTCACGCGAGTATCATTCGGAGAAACTCGAGATTGTCATTTCCAGAAAATTTACTAAATACAATGGTCGATCGCAACTTTCTTCGTACCCATGGAATCGCGCCTCGTCCAGATAACGTCTACGGTACCGTCATACATCACGAAGACTTGCGATAACCACTTTACAGAATGCAACGGCATGCGTCGTAGCGGCGCGCTGCGCGCGTGAAGCGAGATGCTGAAGGAAGTCGGCTGCACCACACCCCCGCCGAGGGACGGAGGCGGCGGGACGAACGGTCGGCAGATCGGTGCGAACGAGAGCAGCGGCGGCGGGGGCGGGGGTGGCGGTATCAGCGAGGGTGTCCTGAGTTGCGGCGGCTGCGGAAGGGAGATCGCCGAGCGTTGGTACCTAAGGGCGGCCGATCGCGCATGGCACTGCGGCTGCCTGCGCTGCTGTCACTGCCGGGTCCCCCTGGCCGCCGAGCTCACCTGTTTCGCCAGAGACGGTAACATTTACTGCAAAGAGGATTACTACAGGTTAGTTGAAGCACGAATGATGTAAAAGAAAAATCGTTGTCTTTTAGAATAAGTGAAAATAGCAATCACGCAATTGAAGTTTATTTTCTAAATGTAAAGTTTATTCTCTCGTTGTATATATTTGCCGGAAAATTTTTTTATTGTCGGTTTCGCGGAAAGAAACGAATTTGACTTCACGTCAGGATGTTCCGCGACGAATTACTTGAATGACGCGTATATGGAACTGATGCAGGATCCATTAATAGATGCTCCCTTGTTTCGATATTTATTGGGATAGCGTTGAATTTACATACGAAAAGCGGTTCTCTTTTGCTCTCTTTTACTAAAACGCCTTCTTCCTTAGACCACACAAAATGTCCACTAATAGTCGTTTCCAAATACACAGTTCTAGTCGTTATTCAGGAATTGGACCTTGAATTCCACACTCGGCGCGGCGATATACTCGGCGATAAAGAATGCGGGTAGTCGTAAGAAGAACGAGAAGAAAGCCAATTTCAAAGAATTAAAGACATCCTGAAGACTATTGCTTATTAAGTTATTATTACATTCGAAAGATTTAGTAAACTCAAGTTCTAAAGATTTGACAAAAGTTTCAACATTTATAGCTTTGAAATCCCTGTGAGAAGCTGAAAGTTGGAACGCGAGTCGAGCGTAAGCAAAGAAATAAATATTGTTTATCTTGCGAAATAGCGCGCTTACGCGATGACGTCCGACATTTCAGGACGAGAGAGGGTGGAATGAAAGGCCGAGAGGCGAGTTCGTTAGAGCGAGCAGGGGAGGAATTCAACAGCCGTCCTCCATGCAATATGCAACAAGCCCTTTGTTTCCGTCTACGCGAATGCGAACGGTCTGCTTCGATCTCTTGCGAAATTCACCTCAAGCGGGAATTCGCAATACGTTCGCGAGAACGTTCAGGAATACAGAATTCACAGAACATATAATATATCGTTAGATTTCCAAGCGTACAGTTTTTCCAATTTTTAAACAAAGTTAATATAAAATTAGGAATGCATGCAATAGATAAAAGAAAATGCAAAAGACTTTGAGATTTTTAGTACTTCAGTCAAATCATCATATTGGCGTCAACAGAAATCTTGCAAAAATAATAAAAATGTACAGTTATAAAGTTCATAAAAAGCCATAAATCTTTAGGCACGTACGTGTCTCTTAGATATTTTGTGTAACAATATATTTAAGGAAAACCAAATATATTTCGGAGAGTTGCGATATGTTTCTTGTGAGATGGTCTTCCGACGACTAGAGATATTAAAGAAATTCAGCGACATTTCCCGAATTTGACGATCTGTATACCGAAGGATAACTCTTTAACTGTTTTGATTGCAGATTATTCGCGGTGTCCCGGTGCTCCCGATGTCGCGCCGGCATTTCCGCCTCGGAGCTGGTGATGCGAGCGCGCGATTTGGTGTATCATGTGGCGTGTTTCACTTGCGCCTCGTGTGGCACCCCGCTGAACAAAGGCGATCATTTCGGCCAGCGTGACGGACTGGTGTATTGTAGGTGAGAAACAGGAGTGTCTGATCATTACTATCCTTCAAAGGCCGTCTCTCCTTGTTATCAACGAGTTCGATGACGAGGTTGACAGGAGCACGAGGCGCTTTGTCGCAACGAGTCATTCTTCCCCTTTTACCTCCCCTACCTCCGCGCTAATGACGGTTGTTGAGTGCTAATGATGGTCATTGGAACGAACGGGATTCGGGTCTCGGGTTCCGGGAAGACGATCGCGACGACAGATATACCGCGAGATGTGAGAATGAGAATTTACGAATGCCGAGAGACTTGTGAGAAGGGTTTCGTGATTTCCTCAAACGTTTACGAAATGAAATATTTTAAGATTGTGCGCACTGTATATAGAATTTTACGACGATCGAAAGATTCCCTGCAACACTCCAAAGATCGAGAGATTTCACCGCGATGGAATGAGGAAACCGGATGCCTCGAATTCGTACCACCCAACAACTCGCCGAGTTAACCGTCTTATCCCCTCGACTAACCATAATCCCGCCGCTCTCGCTAAATTCCGCCCCGCGTGGTATCCGGTGTATAAGTCGAACTCGTTCATCGAACTCGAACGCATAACGCGGAGGTCAGGTCGTCTATCGACTACTTGACAGAGAGGTTGACGACTGACGAGCACGTCGCTCCCAAGACCACACTACGAGTTGCTGTGCTGCGCCGGCGACTACGGGGGTGCCGCCGGCGGCATCGAGGACCTCGGCTCGCCGGGGGTGTCGCCGCTACCGGCTTACTACGAGCAGAGCGGGATCGCCGCAACTGGCGCGGTGCAGAAGGGCCGGCCGCGGAAGCGGAAGCTGTCGGAAGTCACCGGCTCCGAGCTTCCCGTCACGATGAGACTGGCCGCTGGAGCGCTCGGTGAGTCAAGCCAATGTATGTTCCGCAATCTTGTATCGATCATGATCTTCTTAATTTCGCTCCCCGTTCCTCCTCCTCTTTTCAAGAGTCACCTCTAGACTTTTCAGTTTGGCATTTGTTTTTTTAAACTTACTAGACTCTCTTTCTCTCTCTCTCTCTCTCTCTCTCTCTCTCTCTCTCTCTCTCTTCTCTCTTCATCCTTTTCCCAGTCTCTCTTTCTCTTATGTCTTCTCTTTATTCCACGCTACAGCAAACGAGTTAATCGGCGGAGTTGCATTATTTACCGAGCAACGGGTATAATGGGGCGTTCCTTCGTGCAAACATTTGCTCGGGCCTGCAAGAATCGCAGATGTTATTTCATTTCGCCCGCGCGATTATTCGGCTCGTTAACTGGTGCATTCGACATCGGAGAGCGGGATTCTTTGACGAAATCACGCGCGCCACGCAGATGTCTAATTGCTCGATGATTTAATATCCCCGATAACAAAGGCTTATCGTGATCTCGAAGCACTCGTTTCATCTTTAATAACTTCATTTTTCGAAATAACAAATGGTAGTGTAAAGTTACAGCGCGATGAAAATCGTCATCGTGCGAGAATGATCGTCGATGCTCCACAAATCCTGGCGGTAATACCATGAGTTTAGACACACGTAAATCGCGAAGTTAATCATCGCACTTATGTCGGCATTACGACCAATGAAACGCGGACGGGTGGCTCGCGGCACTTCACGATCGAGAGAAATTAAAAAAATAGTGATTCTCCGCTCGACTCGTGTCATTTGCCGGCCGGCTCGCACTCGTATCGCGTTTCGATATGATTTCCGCCGGATTTTACGATCGTTTCGGCTTCGGGCGCAGGCCAAGATGGCGATCGACCGGTGATTCCCAGCCGCGCGTGATTCCCAGTTATTTTATAATCGACGAAGAGCGAGGATCACTCTCCCTGGACTACCGACCGGAATTTACGACCAACAGCCATAAAATCGTCCATGAAGTCCTGCGTGCGCGGCCACGGGTGGGAACGGCCGGCCTGGGAGAGAGAGACCATCTCGCGGTGTTTTATTGTCTTTATATATAATTGGGACAGTTTTTGTGCGAAAGGGACACGCCGACGACGACCGGAGCGATTCCATGGCGAGACGCCGAGCGACCGACGGCGGATCACAGAGGCACTCTCGTGATAATAGTACAGAAGCAAGAAAACGATAATCCGGACTATTCCCGAGCCGCGAGACATGCCACATCTAATGCCTGACACCGGAGCAGTTGATGTATTAGATTACGATAAACGGAAAATTAAAGTCATTAAAACAGTTCTAAAGAGTCAAGAATTTTAAGCTTCCCATTTTCTGAAACTCTCATTTATATATGAGAAATTATAGTATACAAATCCTGAAGAAAAGTACATACTTTTTGTTGAATAATAAAAATCAAGAAATTATATATTAAATGTTGAAGGATATACAATGTACTGCGATTATTAATTTCTGTCAAGACAGTTTATAGCGAAAATGTTGGCACAATCCTTTCAGCGAGAACATATGTTAGTCTATCTTGGAATTAAGAAGATATTGTCCTTTCTTGCGAGGGAAGGACCACATGCGAGCCCTGGGAAGTTTCTCTCTCCCGAGCGGCTCGACGGCGGGAGGGTGGGTGGGGGCAGATTTGGCGGTTTAAGAATGAGATTACAATTTGTCAGGGCGAGTTAGAAGCCAAAATCGCCGTGGACTGAGAATCGACGACGATACGAGAGAGGGATTCCGATGCCGGCAGCGCGGCAAGAAACTCGCGCAGGCGGCATTATAGCGCACCGGCCGGCCATTCTGCTGGCAGCGGCCACGCATTGGCCGCAGCAGCATTCTTTTCCGGGCAGATCGGCCAATCGATGCATCTCCCGGTGCCGATATCTATCTGTCACTGTCCGCCGGTGCCCGGAGCCGTTCCTCTTTCTACAGAGACAGAGAGGCCCCGCCGGAGTCGAGAGGCGCGCTGGGAAAATTCTACTTTTGATTCGATTCGCGTATAAAATCACGCGCCAGAACTGGAGGCCTCTTTTCTCCCTTTTTCTTCTTGTTTGATTGCTCTTTTTTTTACATGCAAAATGAAATACCTGGAATTAAGACGATAGATTTTCGTTGGGATGGTAGAACGTTCATGGTATTTTTTTTCTTGGCGAATAGACTCGCGAGAAACGAGAATCGAATCGAAATTAGGACTTTCCGGGTACAGGAAGAGGCTTGCGACATTTTTCGGACGAAAATTTCCCTCTTTAATTATGGAGGAAGAGTCTTAATTGATCAATTAGCTGTCATGCCATTCCGTATGAATTTAACTGAATTATGATGGACGAAAATAAAGAAGCGCGGAAAGGGAGAAAGAGAGTCGGCGGAAAGACGAGGAGCGTGGCTGCGGTTGTGTGCGCAGTTGCAGTTGTTGCGCGCCGGCGGAGCGAAGGAACGCATCCAATAAATAAGACGACGAGGGTAACCATTGAATTCAATCGGGAGAAGAACGGGTTCCAGTCGACGAAGCGGCCACGCGAGGGACGAGGGGGTGAGGAGGGATCCCAGAAGTAAATCCCCGAGCACGTATGCGCCATTACTGTTTATTGTTCCGAACTTCCATTCCCAACGGACGACGATCTGCTGGTTCGCCAACGAGAGAGGAAGAGAAAGAGCGAGAGGGAGAGAGAAATCGAGAGAGAAGAGAGGAAAAGGAGAAAAACTGTTTTCGCGAATGGTTCCACGGCACCTTCGGAATTCGTTTTCTTGATCGAGGTGAACGACACGGATTTCGTCTTTTTTTCTTTCTTGAAGACGATCACAGTTATGTTCGCAAGATCGGAAAGGACGGCGGGGGTCGACGAAAAGGGGTCGACTTCTCTCGGACTTCACGGAGCTGAAATTCTTCTAACAATAAGCGTGAATTAAAGAAGACCGCGGAATGAAGTATGGAGAGATATTAAGTCGTCGCAGAAGTTACTTCGATTCTTATACGATAATTCTCTTGGACTAGAAGAGGGTGTCTAACGTGGCGATCGTAGTGATATTGATATACTTAAAGTTTTGGAAGTTCTTCAGAGTTTCGCGATTTTTTCAGCATCCGATTACTCCGAGTTTTAAAAATTTCACATTTTTTAATTCTTTTTTTTTCTGATTCTGGAGCTTGCGATCTCTGAAAACGCACGAATAAAAAAGGGATTTGATAAATAAATTTAAAATACGATGCGATCCAACGTTGCTCGCGCGCGACATCGATGGTTGAATGCGAAACTAAATTGGAAAAGAAAAGAGAAACTTTCTAGCGGACGTCGCCGTTGCAGAACTGCTGCACCCCACGGAGCTGTCCTCGTCGATGGAGTCGCTGGCCGCGTACGACGCGTCCGTGGGCTCCCCGGGACCGGTGCACCAGAACCAGCGGACGAAGCGTATGCGCACCAGTTTCAAGCACCATCAGTTGCGAACCATGAAGAATTACTTCGCGATAAATCAGAATCCGGACGCCAAGGATCTCAAACAACTCGCGCAGAAGACCGGGCTATCGAAAAGGGTGCTGCAGGTACGGAGTCTTCTGTTTGCATGAATGTTTATAAGAAGTTAACTGATCGTGTTGCTAACGATTACTTCTTTCCTAATGATTTTCCTTTGACAAAGTATATACGCAAGAGTATAATATATAAGCAAAATTAACGACGTCAACTCTTCACATTGTTTCACTCTTTCTACTTCTAATTCTTGAATAGAACAAGTAGTCACACTTCAATTGTGATCGATGTTGAAGAATCAGTTGCGTCTTTAAATTCTTCAGTTGAAATTATGTGATGTCTTAATCTTGCGTCTGTTCAGGTGTGGTTCCAAAACGCGCGCGCGAAATGGCGACGGAACCTGATGCGGCAGGACGGTAGCAACGCCGGTAGCAACATCGGCTGTTCCGGCACGGCGGTGTCCTCCAGCACCGGCAATTCTCCAAATGTCGGGCCGGCCGCCATGCTCAGCGACAGCAACAGCATGCCCTCGACCTCGATGGAGGAGTTACACGCCCTTCATCAGCTGCACTCAGGCGTCTCCTCTCAGGTCTCCTTTTCCGACATCTACTGACGACGGCTTGAAATGGAAGAGGACGCATACAGTAGCCTCTCCAGCCATCTTGGATGAGGGATTATCGCACTTCCTCGTGAGTCGACGAGGAACTCGGCAAGTCAATGACACGGTGGTCTTAGCAAGAAATCTCTCTGATGAACATTGACGTCGCTGATGTATCGTGGCAGCGGTCATTTAAGCCTGGTCTTACTTTCAAAGGTCTAGAGTGTGATCCTTGCTAGTCTTGAGAACAATTACTTAAATTTCGCGAAAGTCGAAATGCGGTTTAATCTCGGTCGGGAAATAAACTTTGACCGCGAGATCGGTCAAGATTAAATGCCTGGCCTTCCACCAAGAATTGGACGAAACCGTATTGCCGGATTTAACGAAGGAAGTGACTCGTCGAAGGACTTTCCCGAAGGCAGCCTAGTCAGGTAGAATCTAGCGGGTAATTTCAAGGACGATTATGGTTAAATAATCAGTGATAATAATCATAGTTCCATGCACATCCGAATTACCAATGATTACTAGACGAGAATAGTAAATAATGTAATCTAGGTACGTATGCAAAGAGGGTGTTTCATTAGCGATTGTATCGATAATTAACGACAAAATTTCGGGCACTGTTCGACATATAGGGTGTTCCAGAAAGATGTATACCAGATACGTGGCAGACATATCTAAAGAAATTTAGAAGAAAATTTTCTTAATAAACTTTTAATGCGATTGAATGTTTAATTTTGATGTTCTATTTATAAGATATTAGATATTATTAGATATATCGCGCACGATTGATACTTGAGGTATGAAGCAATTAAAAATTTAGAATTTTCGAAAGTCTTTTTACATCTTCGATGTAACATTTAGCGAGCATTCTTAAGAATTTGAAAATTTAGACGTAGGGTGAAACAATCTCAAAGATCTAAGAAAAAGAAACTGTATATTTTTAGACATCCAAGTAGTTGCCAGACGATATTTGAGTATTTCTAACGATTTGTCAGTGTTTTTAATGAGATCTGAAAATCTTCGTAAGTTTCGAGAAAATCGCACAAAGAATTTTTTGAACATTGTTCAAATTGTATGTTTTATAAAATATATCAAGGCCTTCTCTGGTTAAAATGTTGTATGCAACTGTTTAGAACACCCTATACGATGTCGCAAGGGCTGCTAAATTAAATGAAGACTCGCCCATGCGGACGGACACGTACATTACATGTGCAATCACGTAGGGAAATTATTTAATTTGTCCTTATTGATTTTATACGAGACTTCGCGCGCGACTAACTTTTATCGACTTCGCGCTATTACTAATTGGCCAAAGTTAATCAGTTGAATACTGATTAATTGAACTTATAATCAGGCGGTGATGATTGGCAACATGTTAAATGTAGTTTTATAATTTATCATTGCTAAAAGGCAAAAATTGCAAGAGAAAATTGAATCTAATAAATAAAATTATGCGAAGCTCGATAAAATTGTAGGCGAGTGTCTATGAATTTTATATTAGCGGCGTAAACGTACGAAAGTTTTTCTTAAAAAAAAAAAAAAGGAAAAACAGCGTTCCTCTGCTCGTGCCAAAAGACTTAGCTAAGGAAGAAAAATTTTTTAACGAGCTGCTGGAATTCAAAGGGCATAATATATTTTTGCAATCCGCGGTGCCGAATTACCGCATGCCATTCGGAGGACGAGATATTTCGCCTTGATCAAGCCTTTCACATTATGCGTTCTTGCATTCACGTTTCCTCTCCAAATCGTCTTGAATCATCTTTGAATTCGAGCAGTACGAAGGCACACACATACGCACGTGTTTTGACGCAAGTTTGACGCAATTCCGCGCACGTGGTTGCGTAATGAAGATTAGATTGTTATGAGTTCGCGAAATTTTAATTACGTTGAATCTCTCGGGCGTACATAGTGCATCATAGGAACTTGATTTAATACTTTTTCTGATATTCAAATATGTGAAATTTGAAATATTGGAGAATTATTCAAGTTAAACATTGATGCCATTGATTAATCATTTTGTTTCTTCCGCTTTTTCTTTCGATCGTCGATAACGTCTTTATTTTTTGTTTATATTTTTAACATTTAATTCGAAACTATACTTGAGGGACAAGGTAACAACAAGGTTTTGCGAAAACTTGGGAGTATGTTGAGAGCATCAGAGTGGCAATTTAATTATATGACCGATATCTAAACATTAATTTAATAAACTTATTCATAATGTCTACATAACTTTGCAAAAATTAATAACATTTTAGAAGAAAATGCATTACATCGTATCGTTTTCCATGCATTTGTACACTGCTATATTTATATCCTTTATCTCACCTTTATTTCACGTTTAAAATAAAGTGAGTCCAAATACTTTACGGGCATCTCTTACGACGTCTCTTGTCATGTAATGCTCGGCAGGGAAAATCGATAGGTCGCACGTTAGGCAATGTGTAGCATAGCGATCATTAAGCGTACATGTTAAAGAGCGAAGCAATTATTTCCAACTCTGTAGACAAATTAATGTGCTACGTTCGAGTGCAACTATTATCGCATAATAAATAGTTACATACGTCTCGACTCAGACGCAACTTGCTCCCTTCTCTAATTTGCTGTACCTTCTCTGTCTCCGAAGTATAGACCAAAAAGAAAGGTAAGTTCGTGTTCTAATTAGTACGAAATATAACACGAGACATGTACGCCTCTCCAATAAATCTCCATGGTTATTTGAGTATTTTGCGAATTAGCTTTGCATATTTTACTACAATATACCCAAATTTTCGACTCGACAGTCGAAGTCCACGTAAAACAAGTCGAGATTTTTTATTTTTATCATTTGCATTTATATATTTGAATTGATGAAAAATTTTCAAGCATCTACAGAGGATGCATAGCTTTTTAATAAATTTTGTCAAGAACTAGCAAAAGAATTATTTTAATCATTTTAAATTGAATATTGAAAGTTATAGTTTTTCTACAAATTGTCTGGAAGAAGAAAGAAAGATTGAAGATATTGGAAGAATGTCATAAAAATGTAAATACTTCAAAGTTAGGTCTCGAAAACTTTCTTACGTTTGCATTTGCATTTTTAATATTTATAATCCAATTTTTTATAAACACTGAAAAATTTAAGGTTCTAAAAATCACAAACCTCAGCAACTGCGAATCGAATTTAGCTTTTGGCCACGTAAGCGTATCGTATAGGTATCGAATGTTTGCGAGATTTCAAGGAGCCTCGCAGAAAATCGATGACTCCGAAGTTACAGACACTTCCAAGTTTGAAGCTGAGAAGATTCAACCTGATGCTTCACCGACGACATGTTTCACCATCCATCATACACCGCTATCCCAAGCACACCATTAAACCTTCTCGCCACACGCGAGCACACCGTTTGCCGGTCTCTCGCGAGGCGCAAGTGCAAGTTGTAATTAGCATCAAATTAGGTATTTAAGGATTTCACGTTCGGGTCAGAAGCGGATAAGCCGAAAGGAAGATACGACGACGACGACAAGGAAGAAGAAGAAGAAGAAGAAGAAGAAGACGACGACGAAGGAGAAGAAGTAGAAGAGAAAGAAGAAGAAGTAGAAGAACAGGAAGAGAGGCGCCGGGGGGGGGGACGAGGGTTCTACTTAGGGGTTATACCAACATAGCGAGCCCTCGTGTAAATTGTAGGCCTCTTGAGTCGTATAAGTGCATCGCATGCCGTATATATTTTGTCGGCGCTCATATAAGTTAATTTTCAATCTATATGCGGGTTCTCTCGGATGGCACGCGGCGACTCATCAACGAAATGAAGAAATTGAGACTCTCGTTAATATTTAATGAGCAGGGGCGCGCGCGAGCGCGAGCGCGAGCGAACGCGGATACAATGGCTGTCGGTCCCCGAGGCCCGACGTCGGCGAACCTCGAAATATCACCTCTCCGAGAGTCGCGTCGCGCATTTACATGCGCACGGCTCTCGAGCGAATAAGAAGTTTCGGTCGTATCCGTGTGTTCCCGCTGTATTTTCTCCGGCAAGGGAGACCTTCTTACGGTGCCGCAACACGGCAGGTGCGCGCGGAGGTATCGCGCTTCTCCTTTTTCGACGGGCGATCGTGAAATATAAGCGATTGGAGCGTTCTGCCGATTCTCCCCTCGGAGCCCATCTCGGCTTTGTTCGAAACGAATATCTCGTTGCCTCTCGTTGACGGCAGAAATATTTGTACGCTCTATATCGCGGGATGCGTGGTTGCTTTTTATTTTAACGACGCATTCAACGTGCCTGCTTAAGGCTGGGCGAGGCGTATGCCTCGAATGAGGCTCGCATTAACGTAAATTGCGAAGAGAAGCTATTTAACATTCGCTTGGGAAGATACTGAAAGAGGTAATTATCAAAAATACGATTGACGTCCTGTAATATCTAAAATTCAGCGTAACAAATATCAAAATATATGCATATCTCTAAAAGATTCGTCGTTAATTGATTATTTACAAGCGTTTATATAAGTTGTCAGCGTCATTTGAAGATTGTCCGACCTTTGGCGTTTCCATGCAGATAGCGGCGTGACGGTTGGGAGTAACAGGTTGTCACAGAGCTCGCAATCACTTGCACGCCGTCGAGTCAGACAAACGGAGAAAGAACGACCACCTTCCATGACCAATCGAATTTTACGTTAATTAGCCAAGCGTCGTTAAGTCACACGCGAGGCCGTCCGAGTGTCACGAGTAAGGGCCCTTTGTAACGAGAAACACGTTCAAGCGGATTGGTATTTCCGTAAAGAAACGGTCCTAATAGAATTAAACGTATTCTAAAAAAAAATCCTTGTAAGAAAATGTTGGCGTCTTCAAAAGAATTTTCTGTAAGTAGACTCAAATATATAGAATAAAATATTAAAGTTCTCAAAATAAAAGTTAAAATTATATAATACGAAATGTTAGAATCCCGAGCGTCTTTAAAATCGTCGTTATAGACCGTCGGATTCTTGTTCGATAATCGACGAAATCCGGTCAAATCTAATGTCCAAAATTACCCGCCGATCCTCGGCAAATTAGTCGCACGAGCCGCTCCAATTTTCTAGGACTCGGAAACTAGTGTTAAATTTCGAAAATCGCCAAACCGACAAAAACGATCTCGCACCCGAGGGAGCCGGGCCGTGTTACCGCGCGCCACCCCGCCGATAAAAAACGCGTCTCGAGGACGAAGGGACAATAGGGAGAAACTATGGCGGTTATACCGACGTCAGGAGGTATCCCGGAGTCTCCTCAAAAAGTGGACCAATTTTCGGTAATTTGTACGCGATGGCCCATTGGATGTGCACGCAGGAGAAGAGAGCTGGTCAGAGGAAAGGCATCCCTCCGCAGTCGTTCTCAACCCTTCCTCTCGTCGAGACGAGATCGCCGGGCGAGGACGTGTGGATGCTCGGAGGGAGCGCAAAGAGAAAGAAAAGGATTAAAGACGGGGAGAGAACGCATGCAGGGGAGGCTCGCGGGAGTCTATTTTTGAGGGAAAAGGAAGGCTCCGAGAGAGAACGAGTCCGGTCGATAGTCTTTTGTTCTGTCAAACGTCAGACGCGCTTGCTCCATGAGGCCGTGAGGGAGCCTTGAGGAGAGAGGAAAACGAGGGAGAGGAAGAGAGAGAGGAAGGACGAAGGAGCGAGAGAGAAAGGGTATGAGAGACGGGACAACGAGGAACGAGACTAGAGGAGTTTTTATCGCGGCGGTTGTGAAAGCGGTAAGACCAGCGAGCGTTCATCGTCGGTTCGATACATACAGGGTGTTTGGTAATTGATGGTACAAGCGGGAAGAATCGCGATCGTTCGGTGGGGGGAGAAACGGGACGGATTCGGACATGTTTTTGCACGCAAATTCCGTTTTCAGGTCGCGAGCTCGAAAAATTTAAAGCTCCAAATCTCGGACCGCTGAAGCATCAAGGATCTCGCGATCGCGAACGGTTATGAACGCTAAAAGAAGGAATTCTATCGAGAAGCGCGTGTTAATTACGTATCACTGCACGTGCAAATATATATACGTGTATGTGTATCTTTTGATTCCCTGGGCAAAAAGGACAGCCGGTCAGCTGCTACTCAGCGCCATTATTGCTTCCGCTGATATCATTGGGACGTATTTCTTCATCTTCATTTCTCCTCTTTTCCCTCTCTCTCTCTCTCTCTCTCTCTCTCTCTCTCTCTCTCTCTCTATTTTCCTCTTCGACTATTTCGTGGATCGTTCCTCCTTTTCTTACACGACGAGCACGGTCGTGATGCGGCCGCTATCTCTGCGAATTCGATTGCTCGATGGAGGCTGCTGGACGCGGCAGATGGCTGCCGAGAGGGTGACAGAGGCACGCGTTACCAATGTATGTCGGTACGCAAGAAAATGCGGCGCGCGGAAACTTCTTGTTTCGGTGCGGCTGGACCCTCCAGCGCATCTCCCTCGGTGCACGGAACGATGAGGCGGTGCAACGCGCGCTCGTCGTTCCTTTTGCTCATAAAGTCGGGAAAAAGCCGGGCGCGTTGACCCGGCCCGATCGCCGTTACATTCGGCCCTTTTTGCTCATTCAGGATGATCAGCGCGAGGCAAAATCCGCTCCGTTTCGTTCGGTAAAGCCCGGTCGCGACGATCCGAAAACCGATCCACCCAAATTTGTCGCGCAACTGACATCCCGCAGATCGACAGTCTCGAGAAATATCGAGAATAAATACCGCGCGTGTTTACAGTTGCAAGACTGCACATTACTGAAGCGTCAGGTTTAAAAAACGATTTAACAGAAGAAGGTATCGCGAATATTTCTCGATCAAACGTTTCACGGCGCGACAGAACCTTTGACGATCAACGACGGAATAATAGGGTCTAATGTAGAATATAACGGCAGACGTAATAGTTCGATAATTATTATCATGCGTGTATATATTGCAGGGGAGGGAGCAGGTTTAATGGATATCTGCAACGAGAGAGAATATTTTATACACGTGTAATATACGCCCGTCATTATGAATATGCATGACATTTTATGTTCGCGTAATTCGCGGCCTTCGGAATACACTTAATGGGCGCTCATGAAGAATCTATCCCGACAGGATACCCCTTCGAAAGGATGGGCGACAGCATCCCATTTTGTTTCTTTGCTCTCCTAAAAAAAGACTCTTTCTTTTCTCTCTTCCTCGTATATATTATTCCAGGATACAAATTATCATTTATAAGTATCTATAATTCGAATCACCATTTTATTGGGATGATTAATTAAAATTGCGATCCACATTTAAATATCAATATCAAAGATGAGTCATCACCTCTGCCGTGCCTGCGAACGTTACGATGGACTCGAGTTTTCATCAATAAGAATTTAATTGGAAATTACGGAATTACTTCGTGGTGACAGTTATTAAACTTTACGAGTGTGTAAGTAATCTGCCTACCATTTTAATTAATTTTACGCGTTACATTCGAATTAATGTCAGGTCTGTTTGAGAAGTGAGATATATCATTCTCGTTATCAGGTAAATCCCTTGAGGGAAAAGATATATTACTTATTTAAATGTTCGAAAGTTAACACGCAGCAACCCTTTAACTTCGAATAATTTATAATCCAGGTGTTATCGCTATCTTATTGCCATCTTTCTTCATTTCTTCGACTGTAACATCTGCGGTTGAAACGTGCGGTGACAAGTCTGAGTCTTTTTCTTTACGTTAATATCCGGTAGCGGGTAAGGTAAAGTGCATATTATACAAGTAAGGACGTGTTCTTTCTTCATGATTCTTCGCGAGTTTATGATAACGATAGTGAGCAATGTATGATTAGGCTGCTCTTCGTGCAATAATGAAGAAAAGAGAACCATACACAAGAATAGAAAGCAAGAGAATTTTCTAAAGATATTTCTGCACAAATGGCCGTTCTCTTTAACATTCTAGATAAAAAAAGATAGATTACAGTAAGCAAAATTCCAAATTAATGATTTTCAAATTTTTTTGAGAGTATATAATATTTATTTATTTATAACAGAAAGAATAAAAAAAAGAGAGGAGGGGGATAGGAAGGCAGAGCTTCCTGAAGGAACGGTCGCAGCAGATGCTGTCGCATATATGTATAGAGGACAGAAAAGGAACGAAAGATGGCCGCGCGGCTACCCGGCATTGTCTACCAGGGACTTCGTTGTAAATAATGCCTCTTCATGGCGGCGAACCAGAAGGTCGGGAGAGTTGGCAAAGTGTACGATCTGGTTGGCCCCTCGCCATCTCACTCTCGCTCTTCCCTTCTTCTCCCGGTTACCCTGTCGCTCCCGCGCGTACCCTCTTACCTCCGTCGCGTATCCCGTTCTCTCTTTCCCTGTCCCCTATCTCTCTTCGGAACCTGTCGCGCATAAACTGATTCGATCCCGATGTCTCCTCGCGCGGGACTCCCATTGGCCACCGTAGTCACGCCGCTCGCCTTGTTCGCCTCATCGCTCCCCTCTGCCCCTCCTGCCACCCCGCGGGACCAAGACCACCCTTTTTCTCGTTCCCCCAAGGTCCCAAATATCCGCGAAAGTTACGTGACCAAACGGTCCTCGACGAGTAAATCCTCGTCGCCGAGGATCGCCGAGAGGGCGGGAAGGAGTAGCGGACTCTCCGGTCCTTTAACGAATCACTCGCCAGACTCGCGGTCCTCCGGGATCCACTTCCGAGATAGCGTGAACCTTCGAAGGTCCGGAACGAGCCCTCGATTCAAGGGGCGCGTGGCAATTAATCGAATAATCGAGAAAACCAAACTGTAGAACGTTGAACAGATTTTTGTTCTTTAAGGTGCCAAATTGAAGCTAAAGCTTCAATATTCTGTGTAGAATAAAGAGATACTTCGAGATAGATAAATTAACAACCCATCTGTTCAAGAATGTCATTAAATATTATCATTTAGACATGGATTCCAAAAATAGGAATTTGTGAAATGCAATTTAGAGCTAACGACCGACTCAAGGCATTACGTAAATGTTCATACTCCAGTTGTTAGCAGAATATGATTTGCATCCAACTTTTCGAACGTCAAACTGCGTTGGTTAATGTTACGAATAATCATGGAGTACTTGCCGATTATGGCACCGTTTGGAAAATCTGTCGTGCGAAAGTACGAGAGTGCCGTTTGGATAACGATACCCACAGCTTCCTTAAACAAATCTGATATTCGTCGCAGTATCGTTTTGCATATCGTTGAATTCGAATGCATTAAACATGCGGTAGATATATACGCGTCCTTCGTGTTTGTCGTGTTTTACGCTATCGGAGTTTTAACGATGCGCGCGTAGCGTTCAATTAATTCATTGAAGTTAGCGCAGTTAATTTATATAGTCGCCTGTTTAAGTAATCGCAGTAGCATTCTCAGATAATTAAATTGTTTAATCATTTTTCTCGAGTGCATTTTGTCTCTGGTCTGTTTTTATAGATCAATCCATATCTAAAAAAGGCATGTATTATAAAATTACTACTGCATAATGATTTTTTTCATCACAAATATTGTATTAGATAAACCCTACGCTATATTTTATGCTAAAATTAAATATTTTCCCATTTTTTATGTATTATGCAAGATTTTTAAGCACTTATAATATAATGTGATTGTAGTATGCATATATAGCTGATTTAACTTTAAAAGTATCATCTAAATCTTGAAATCTGGGTGGGTTTCCGAAGATGCACCCTATACATGCTCCTATCTCGGATGGTTAGGGACGGGGTGGGCGATGGTTCGCCACAGTGCGAGTTCACGTTTCGCGGTCTTTTTTCTCGGATTATCCAACCGGCGCATCGCTTATTCGTGTATCGACCTTTTTCGCCTTTTTGGCCCTTTTCTCTCTCCCGAGAGGGCGTAGGGAGGATTCTTTGTTTGCACCGAGTTTCTCTCCAGGAAGAGCAGGCGAGCCGGTCGGGGGAGAGAAGATAGTGGCCATTGTAGCACGATCTGGACAAAAGTCGCTATAGCGACGGAATTCAAAGAAGCTGAAGAATGGCGGCCGATGCAAATTGAAGCTTTTTTCTCTCCTCGCCACTGGCTGGCACAATATTCATGAGCTTTTCGCGAAGAATGGGCGCGTTGTCTCTAATAGAACGAGACGGATTCTTTTAAAACTACGAAATGTATCTCTTATGTTTGCGCAAAGAGTTTGCAGTGTCTGGCATTTTATACTTTGAAACCTAATCTAAAAAATATATATTTGTTTTTGAACTGTGAATTTTCAATATCTTGAGTTTTAATTACTCTTAAATTGTTGTAAATCTCTATTATATTTTTGATGTCTTAAATCTTAATAGTTTTAGTATATGCAATTTTTAAAACTTTGGATTTTTGGAGAACAAAAGGTTTATGAAACGTTTTACTTTTTCGAATTTTAAATTGAATTTGATTTAAACTTAAATAATGATAATATAAATAGAAGATGTTACGAAGAGAAATTATATTGTTATCCTTATAATACTCGTTTGTTGACAAATAAAATAAAATATAACGAAATATAAAATGCTATTTCTTTTGGATGCAAAGTCTCTTCCGATCGATTTCGATTCTTGAAAGATGCGTTCTATCGGCGAGCCCGTGTCGCTAGGGAGAAATTTCGTGAATGGAACCTCCTAGGAGGCACCATTTATTTCGGAGTTAATTCGCTATCGTGCCTGTCGAACGCTGCCTGACAGTGGTCGAAAGATTTACTCCCGATCGGTTGATAACCCAGCAGTGGCCATGTCTGCTATGTCTACAGGGTGTTTTTCAAGCAACGCTCCTCCGGCGCGAATATACCCTCCGGTGACTCGACCGGCCACTAAACGGACGTAGATAAATATCCCGCATTTTTTCATTCGCCGTTTGTTAATGCGCGTCGTGAAAGTAAAACAGCAAAATGCACGATTGTGACACCAATAAATGTCAGTGTCCGTTAGGGAGCTGAGGATTTATGTTAGTGCGATTGAAATAGAATTGCAATATATGTCGATAAGATTAAATGCATTTTGTGCATAAAAATATTATATAAATACGAAAAATTGAACCGTGTTTTCAAGTTGGAGATGAAATGAAAAGGCTGTAACATCAAACTAAAAGAACGATCGTTTATTAATTAAGCGAAAAAGGATTTGGAACTTCGATTAAAAATAAAATTTAAAGGATTAAGTTTTGGAAGGCTTGATAACTCGAAAGTTTAAATTTTTATTTTAAAAAACCCCTCAAAAAATCCACAGTTTAGACGATTAAAATATCAGAATTTTGCCATAATAAAATGTAATTAACATTCCAAAGGGTTATTTAAGATTTAATGATTTGTAATTCAAAGCCGCGATGGTTAAAAGTTTTCAACATTCAGAAGTACAAATTTTCAATTCAAAAATATATAAGTATATCTTTGCCAATATCTCTATCAACATCGATCGTTATTGAATCAACAGATTATATCAGAGAACTTTTCATTGATTCTTTGCCGCATCAACATTAACATGATTGATCATACCGCTCGATAACCCGTTGACACGTGCAACTCACATATATCAAGAACTCGTGATTCCTTAATCCAAGACGGGTCAGCTCATTTCCCGTACGAGTCAAGAAATTCAACCTTTCTCTATCTTTCTCCCTCTCTCTTTATTTCAGTCTTTTTTTCCTTGCCGTCTCTCCTTTGAGTGGTTTAACGAAGCATTTACACGCGGGGGAGCGGTAGGTCATCGACGAGAAGCTATTTATCACTAATTTCATCTCGCCTTCCGACCGGCTCCTTTCGTCGTAGGCGCGATTTGTTCCGAACTGGCGTTTAGGCCCTTTCGAGGCGAGCGGTCCCGAGAAGTTCGGCTTCCTTAACGCGCTATAACTCAATCGGATGATGAAATATGGGACACGCCCCGACCCTGCGCCTTTCCCATAACTTTGGGACTTTTCCCGATGG
Source organism: Temnothorax nylanderi (assembly GCF_030848795.1). NCBI lineage: Eukaryota > Metazoa > Arthropoda > Insecta > Hymenoptera > Formicidae > Temnothorax > Temnothorax nylanderi. The sequence goes on along the minus strand of NW_027249088.1, from coordinate 1,461,491 downwards.
TAAATCCAGAAACGCAGCGGTCGCGAACGGTAAATTTCCTGCGCACCCTAGTGCATTGATTCTTTCATTGTTGACCTTCTTAATTTTTAATTTTGTCCTTATATGATGAAATGTGTTTAATCATGATGACATTGTAAAGAGGTAATTATTAAATTCAAGGGAAAACTATTTCGCGAGTCATACTCTTTACTTCGCGAATTACTTAAGATATAAATGAACCAAGCGCAGTATAACACATATGAATATTTAAATATCTTATTGTCGGAAGTATGCACAAAGGTATGTATATGAAAATTTTCATCCGAGAAAAGTGCAGGAGTTTTTCTTAAACAAAAAGGAATGTATACCGAAAGGATTAACTCGTAACTATTATGCAACCTAATGGCAATTTAATGCACTCTCTCCGCTGTTTTTCTCCTCTAATCCCTCTCTAAACGTATACACACGCGCATAAAGTATCGCTTCCATGTGTGGTAACCACTTGCGTTCCTTAACCTTCGCCCTTCCTTGCCATCCGAAGGCGAGGTTTCGCGAAGGGGTCAGGGAGAGAGAGTTTACGTCGGTGCCCGGTCGTGATATATACTCGCCGGATAGGTACGGGTGTGTAGGGGCGGAGGTGGTGAGGGGCATGGCAAAAAGGGCGCAGTCCACCATCGTACGGGCGTAGGTTTGTTTTAACAAGGCATTTAAAGCGTACTCGGTAAACATTCGACGAGAAATATTGGTTGTTTATGGCGCGGTGATTTATCACCTCGCTTGGACGAGCCCGGCGTATGGGCTGGGAGTGAAAATAAGTTCAGGTATGGTTCATTTGGCGCGAGCGAGCTAGGAGGAACAAGGGGGAGTGGGCGATGGGCCCTGAGGGCGGACGGGGCTCCCTCCCCCCCTTCCTGCTCCGATCTTCCGCCGACGCGTTCACGTTTTAGCGCCGCTTAGAAGCGCGTTTGGGCGCTCGGACGCGCGCATTTGTTTCGCGATGCACGCGAATAAATTTCACCGGGGAGAGCTCTAATAATTGTCCATCATTTCTTTCCATTTCCCTTTTCCCCCTTCCCTGCAGCTATGTTCAAGATTATTTAAATAGCCAGGTTTTATATGGAGCATTTTATGAGTATTTGCAAAGCACTAAAATGTTGAAGTAAATTCAGGGAATGTGATAAGTGTACTTATTCTTAAATTACAAACGCTAAAAATTTCGATCCAAAAATCTGTCATTTACAAAGAGATCAGTATTTATAAAATCCGTGATTCTAAGGACCAAAAGCTATATATTAAATTATCCAAATGAGACAATTTTAACAAAGTTTGAATGTATACAAACTTGTAATATTATAATATTTATTATTAGGATTTGTGAAGTTCTTTCATTCACTAACAAATATCCATATAATACCACTGCGTGGCGTCGGCAAAGGGGTCCTATCAAATAAACTTCTGCTACCTTCCGAAAAGGAATACCGCGGCGACGCTCTGCTCACCGTGATCCTTTTTCTTCCCAGGATCTCCTTCTGTCTCACGCCCATATTCCTCTCGTTAACTTTTGAGACCGTTACCGTAACCTTATTAAGAGGTTCGCGACGATTCTGGGCTGAAATATTACAAGACGTCCGATTCCAGGAAGGGACACGAGGAAGCGTTTGAGAGACGTCCAAAAAATTCGTCGAGCTATTAAGAGGAATCCTTCATCGCTACCGTTGAAGATGATAATCTCAGGTGGCTACCGTTGCGCGTCCCGTATCCGTTCCGCGATGACGGCCGCAGGATAGATTTGACCTCGGGGATAGCCAAAGTTTCGCCCTAGGAGGTCCTGCAGGCTTGACACTGTTAGATCCCCGCACGGACAATGGGAGATCCTTGGGTCGCGCAAGAATGCGCGGCGTTGCGGGGTCGTTAGGGGGCAGAGATGTTTTCGAAATGAGGCGAACTCTTTCGCCGCGACCATTCTTAATCTTCATTAGTTCATTTAGGATTTGCATACCGAGGCTCTGGTCGTTTATCTGATCGGAGAACGCGATCGCGCTGAGCGAGGGACGAGCCGTCGTCGTCGAGCTCTTCTGTTCCCGAAGATTCCCGAAAAATATATTTAAACACATCGGAATAAAAACCGGGAGTCCTGGATCCAAAAATTTCCATGGGACGAGAGAAATGTCGTAATCTTCCAAGTTAAAGACGGCAAGATCTAATGTTCTATTTGAAATTTTGAAAACTGCAGAGAACGTCAAAAACTTCAAAAGCTCAAGAATAAAAAGTTAGAATTTAAAAGTTTAAATATTAAATATATAAAAATCTATAAACTTCAATCAAAAGTTTCAATAATTAGCAAAGTTCTACGCTTTCGGAGAGAGTTCAAAATACTACAAACTAAAAAACGTCTTAAATTTGAACCAAAAAGACAACTAGATAAATAGAAAACGTTCGATTGTTTTAGCTATCATCGTTCGACAGCTCGATGGAGCAGCCGCATCGCGGACTCAAGGCTCATACCATAGAAAACGGATAATGTTACGCAAACGATCGTAAAATGATTTTTTTCGATCCGTCGCAGGTCGTCGTACCCTCGGTGAAAGTTCTGCATACAGTCCCCGGTTATTAGGCCCACCCAATCGGTACTTAATCGTGACCTAACCTCCAGCTCACAGCGAGGAACGAAGGGGGGCCAAGAAGGTCAAGCTTAGCCCTGAGATGCGGCCACGGCAAAGCTCACCTTATCGCGCTCCTCCGAGCCCGGGTGGCCTACTCGGCCTTAATTGCAGGCCCATATCACGATCCAATATGGCCGCCCACCGCGAGTATTAGACCCCGTGGCGGACGTCAATGTCCGCTTTATGTAAGAAATACGGTATCATGCATCGCGCCCGACAATACAGACAGCCAAGAACACGCGTGCATAAACACGGCGATCGTATTTGCGTGCGGCAATAATGCACGGTATATTTCGTCGACGGTGAGATTTGAAAAAATTTGAAGAGAAATTAAAGAGATTTTGAAGAAATTACATTTCCAAATAATTCCATTGGTTCAAAATTATAAGAGCCATAACATTCAAACGTGGAAAAATTTAAATTAATGATGATAATGTGCAGCAGTTTTGAAAATAATGAAAAGGGATATTTCTCGCACGCTAAAAATTTCTAAATATTAATTTTTCGCACATGTCAAAATAATACTCAAAGATCTACGTTCAAGTACTATAAAGTTAAAAAAAAAGTCCGAAACGGGAAGTAATCGAGCGCTTTAAAAATTTTCTGTCTTGTATCAGTTGAGCGAGAGGTGGCTCTCGGAAAATAAAAAGAAAAAGGCGAACTCCCAAACATTCCGCGCCGCGTCTCTCGTCGTGCGGAGATTCGCCGACAACTGGTTCGCGGCGGAAAAGGGACGAGTGTCTTGAGCAAATAGCAAGGTATCCTCTGCGAAAATAATTAATCACGGCGCCGATAAGGACCGTCGATGCTGACAAGCGCGGATTGGTTTCACGAGGCATGCCGCATCCTCCGCGCTGATCCACCAGTTATGCCGTAGGGGAAGGAGGAATCGGGATGCCATCTAGAATATGTGAGACTAATGGTCGGCTACCTAACTCAAAAAAGGACGAGAGAGGACGAAAGGATGAACCGGGAGAATCGGCGTTACCAATCTGGAAAAGTGACGGGTCACACGTGATCAGCACCGCGGCGGCAGGATGTCTCTCCTTTCTCTCTCTCTCTCTCTCTTCCTAGGACGTGGTAGATTGAGACACCGAGCGGCCAACTGATTGTCGATAGGCCGATGGTAAAATGAACATCGGTGTACCAAGAGTCGACCGCGAGATAAGCATCATTTTTCAGCGCGTTACACGTTGAAGGGGCCGCATGATGAATGAACGTGTCGCGACTCAACGCGATTTTCCACGGTGCGAACTTGAGTGACTGGACCGGTGCGCATCGGTCGCGGTGGAACAGAGACGCGGAAGGGCAACGAGGAGTCAAGTTAAACGAGGAACACGAAGGTGTACGAGAACACGAAATGTAAAATACCAAATATCTCGAAGATTGTGCACTCTCAGAGAGAATCAAGTTATCTCAAAGAATCAAGAGATCGACTTTTTTTAAAAGAATTTTTCTGAGATACTTAAATCTCTGAAATTTCACCCTCAAACGCTTAGAAAAATTTAAAACGAATCTAATAAGAAATCAAACAATATGATTATTATATATATAGATAAATCTTTGCCATTTTCACTATTAATGATCTTTCAGATAACAAATTCAGTTTTAATCTACCTGTTTTGTATTTTTTCTTACCTCTCCTCGCGAGTCCCCTGCAATTGTACTTGTCAAGCAAATCACTTAAGTGGAACTTCATTGACCTCTCCGCGGCGAATGTGAAAACATCAGAGTATATTCTTTTTGTCTTGACACTTCATTTCTTTATCGGAAACTTTCCAACGACGCCAAGATTTCAAGTAAAATCTAACGAGGAATCGGAAGACTATTTCATCGACCCTTAATTTTTGTTCCCCAAAATGATTTCGAACGATTAGATCACAAACGGAGATATTGAGGGCTGACAACATTCGGATATCGTTTCAAATAGTCTGTTTCACAAACAACCAACACGACCATCGGCACAACCACTATACCACCATCTTGAAAACATTTTCCCTCGCACGCGCCGTCGAAGAACACCCGAAGGGAAGAAGGAGGAAGATAGCGAAACGAGCAGAGCGAAGGCGGAGGGTCGCAGGTGCAATTTCGCGCGAATGTCGGCACGCATGTCGGATAGCCGAGAGGGGCGATCAAGGCAAACGCACCCTGGAGGACTGGGCGACGAGAACAAACTAGCCTCCGAGCATCAGTGGTGGCCGTGTTCGCTTCCTCTCCGCGGAGCCGAAGAGAGAAGTCGCCCGGTTATGGCTACGCCTGCTACGCCAGAAGAGGCGGTTAACGAGTCTAATTAGCGACGAAAACGAAAACGAGTTTGACCCTTTTTTCTCTCTTTCTCCGTTCCTCCAGCTCCGGACTTCTCTTCTCGTCTGTCACTGCCTCCTTCTCTCTCCCGCTCGATTCCCCCCCATGCGTACGTCCTTGTCCGCCAAGTGTCTCTCCTTTCTTCGTTCGTATCCGTCTACTTTCATCCTCCTCTAAGCACTCTTAGGATTTAAGAATTCGAAAGTCTAAAGATTTAAGAATTGCATTATTTCAGAATCTGCGGATTTGATTATCTAAATAAATTCTAAGAATCAGACCATGCAAAACTTCGAAATCTATAGATTCGAAAGATTCTATGATGACTTCAATGATGATCAGTTTTCAGGAATTTAAAGATTAATGATTGAAATATGCGCGAAAATGACAATGTAAAGTTTTGAAAATTGTGGAATTTATAGTTTCAAAAAAGAATTCTGGAGCTTATTCAACAAAAATAGAAAAGTCCGATGATATTCCGGGATATCCAAAGATCCGACGGTTCAGGAAAGCTAAAGATCCATGAGTCTCCTCGGATATCGGTCTTTGCATCTTTTTCTGGTTGTACGATCGTCCCTCCTTCTCTTTAAACTGGATGGATCCCTGACCGACTCGAATCCTTCGGCGTCCTTTTCGCTCGACGGAAGTGGGGAGGAGTGCGAGAGAGGAAATGGGGTCAGTGGGACGCAACGAGGTAGGTCGGCTGACGAGACTTTAATTTGCGTGCTTGGCCTGATTACGCTACTAGGTCGCTACTCGGCGGAGTCTCGCAAAACGCGTAGCTGAAAAGGAAGTCGAGGATGCGGGGAGAAAGCGGGAGAGAGAAGGAGAAGGAAAGACGGAGAAAGGAGAAGGGAGAGAGAGAGAGAGAGAGAGCGAACGAGCGGGCTTGAAGAGGGCAACCAAGGAAAGCAGGGGCACTATCATCGTCGACACGAGAGCGAGAGTAAGGACGCGCGGAAGAAGACGAGAATGGCCATTAATTAAGAGGAGGATAACGACCCCCGGGATTCGTTAGTATGCCCATGGGCGGTGTCCTAAGACATTCCATTCGCTATACCGACCTGCTCTCCGTGTACCTTGCTCCTTCTTCTCCGCCTTTACTCTATCATCGCGCCGAGAGAAATTTTTAATTCGACGACGGAGCTATCGTGCTCCTTGCACTCTCGAAATAGAATCATATATATCTAACGGTTCTCTGAGAGCATCAGTGAGAGGAAACAAAAAGAATTATTTCTTATTAATAAAATATTTGTTTTAATTATTATTATATTATAGAAATATAAATATAAAATTTAGACTTAAAATAAAACTTTTTCTTTTTATTTCATTTTTAACCATATTTATTTTTAAATTTTATTTTTAATATACTGAAAATTTTACTCTTTTTTTAGGTCTGGAAGTTCAAGATATATTTAGAAGAGATATATTTCAAGAATTATTTTTTGTTATTGTGTAAATTTAGAATAATCTCGGATATCGTAATTCAAAAATTAAATTCACTTTAGCTTGCATTTCTCCATTCTTTCCTCGTTATGTTACGTTTCAATACGATCAATCACGCGGTTCGCGCGGGCTCGACCCGCTAATTCTTTATGATCCTAATCGGAACCTAAACCCGTGGCATTTTTCAGGCTACCGTATGGCTTGATTGAGCCTCAGTGAAAAGCATTCGATTTATATGGAGGATATCTTGATCGGCGGTCGAGGGAAGAATGTACCTTCATTAAGGCAGCCCGAACGTACACGGTTTCACTCTCGGTTCAGACCAATAATGACATTTTTTCGTAGAAACATAGCGGTCCCAGGAATCATCCGAAAAATTTGTTTAATCACGCCGGTATAACGTAGGACGAATATACGAGGCGGAATACACGAGGTCCGCGACAGAAGCTAATTCGCGTCTGCAGCGGAAATTCCCCGAATATGTACGACAGTATAATAATCGATAGAATTAAATGTAAATGAAATAATTGTTTATCTATGTATATTAATTAAAATAATTTATATTACAATATAAATGTAATAAAAAGATAGTCAGACGAGATTGACTACTTTTTAATACACTGCCAGAAAGTTTTGTGCATCTTATCGTGTAAGTTTTGTTTATCTTACAGTTTATCCACAATAGAATTTTCATCATTGTAAGCATATACAATGATAAAATATTGTGTAATATGATTAAATAAGACTCTATCTTCATGAGTATTGGGTGGGAGAATAGCGCATTTTTACTTTATATTGTTATCTAATTTCTGGTATCATTAAAATTTTTATACTAGCTGGTGTTTACTGTTTACAAACGTTTTAAAAAATTTTCTGATAGCGTAGTCATCACTGACCATGTCACTGAAAAGTCAGACTTCGATCACAGATGATCAACGTGTCCGATCAACGTGTTAAGATTATTGCATAGATATTCTAATAATTTTCCAGAACTCGTTGTACTATTACTCGTTGTATATCCTCAAAAAGGATCGATCGAGATTCGTTATATTGCGGCCTTGAGTAATCACGTGTTTGCAGATAAACGGGACCCTCAAGTTCATGAAATGACAGACAGCTGGATAGACTGGCAAACTCGTGCGGATAAGATAAGAAGCGAGATAAAAAAAATATTATATTCTGGGAAAGCCAAACGCGATCTTTTACGCATCTTTACTCTCCGTTCAGTACGTCAAGCGTATAAACCTTGCATCTTACATCTGGCAGCTATCGGCTGAAATGTCAGATATGATCCAATATTAGGTCACCGTGTACATCATTATAATAATGACTGCAGTCACGATCATATCAGAGACATCAAGATAAAAACAGAGATTATGCGAAACTATGTAACGGTAATAACCGCAAACAGTAAAGTAATAAAAGTGATAATAGGAACAATAAAGGAGATAATTTATGCTTGAAGTTTCCAAAAAAAAAAAAAAAAAAAAAAAAATACAAAATATGTCAAGCGAAGAATAGAATGAAATTACGAGCGTTTAAATGGTTTGGATGAAAAGTAGATCGTTGCAAAGAATTTATTGTAAAAGAAAGATTATAGAAATAGTTTGGACGAGATGAGAGAAAGGATGACAGTGTTGGATGTGCAAATACAGCGTATTCGTCGCGCGCGCGCGGCGATATACGCGGAGGCGCAGGAGAAACATTGTCGGCTTGTAGCTGTCGTCGGCCGCGGAGAGCACTCCGTTAGTTCGAGAGCCCGTTGTGTCTGGCTAACAAGTCGACCCTCGTGGCCCCTCGAGGGTGGTCGGCCCCCGGGAGGTCTCCCGATCACGCGCCCGGTATCGGCTACTCGGACACGCCCGCGGTCCGTCATCCCATCATCTACGTTCGAGCGGCCGTGCACGACACGCCGAGCCGAGCCGTTGCCGAAGTCGTAGGGAAGACAAAAGGGGGTTTACCGACCGAAAGGAGAGACCGAGTGTATGCCACGCGGTGTACCCACCGCGCGGGAGATAGGATAATGTTCCGCTATTTATACGATGCGGCCCACTTCTCGGGGCTGCCTCCAGCCACCCATGAAGAGCGAAGTCCCGAAGAAGGCCGCGCTGATGGCTCGCGGCCCGTCCGATTGACATGCCATTGTGATCGTGCAACGGCTCAATTAAATCCGGTGGTACATTCGGATGTTCGAACGTGGACGACTGAAATCGATATCGCGTCTCATATAGAGATCGCGATCTCGCGAGTCCAGTACTCTTTTTAGCATACGAATGCGTAATCTCTTTCTATACAAAATATGACGACGTCTTGTTGTACTATAGGGAGCTTTGGACTACCATCACTGGCCGATCTTGAAGAACAAATTTGAAGGAAGGTATATCTAACTGTTTTTAGTTTTAGTTTTATTGAGCGCCCTGTTTAAATGCTAATGTTTATCGCTTAATTTAGTAGAATAAGAAAAATGAGGAGAGTTCGTAGGTTTAACGTAATTTAGACATCAGATCTATCTCCTTTAGGTATTTATCGTGATATTATTATATCATAGAAATGGCGCGTTGATGAAGTCATCAAGTAAGAGAATCGAAAGGGTTAACAGAATTGACGCGCGACAGCCGCCTTCTCGCATCCCACGATGTTCGAGAGAAAAAGCTGTGTCGCGCCCAACAAAAAAAGCCACGACGTTTCCCACGTGATCCGTCGAAGCGAGGGAGGCCGAGTCCACCCTCCTGCAGATTGCGAGTGCTCATTGTTTCACAGAACAATAATAACCCGCCGCTTGTAATAATAATCCGTGCCACAAGTGTGCGAAAACTCGACGAACGGAAATTGCAAGGAGTCGAAAAAAGAGGGGAAAGCGAAAGAAAACAAAGAAATATATGAGCATAAGAAAAAGAAATTGAAAAACTTACATAATAAAAAGATAACGAGATTTTTTTAGGTAAAAAATAATTAAGACGAGTTTAATGCAGAAGTATTAATACGATGCTTCTTTGCAGCTTGATTAATGCCTTGATTAATTTGTGGGGAAAAAATAAGATGTAAAACATCGAATCGCGTTTTTGTTAAGTGTTTGCAAATTAGTCGCGCTAACGCTGGCTGTAGAGAAAACAGGGAGAGAAGAAAGAAAGGTGAGAAAAGGAAATCGACAGGAAATAGAAGAAACGGAGAATAAGAGAGACGAGAAAAAATATGGAAGGAAAAGAGACGAGGAGGAGGAGGAGGAGGAGAGACGAGACGGATCATGTAGGGGGTGGAAGCGCACAAAGACTGCGCAAAACACACAAACAGACGTATTACAATAATGACCGTGCGTGTTGTACAAATACGATATCGGCTTGAGGGGTCCGCCGCACGGGCACGTGACCCTCTCAAAGGGCTCGTAGCATAACGAACACCCCCGACGGCGAGGGCCCCCCGTCGGGGACGCTCGTGTTCCGCGACCAGTTAGCGGGGTTAACTTACAACCCCGCGGCTAACACGCTTGTCTCGACCCCTGAAAGTTAGCTTTTTTTCCCTCGTTTTATTACGTTTTTTCCTTTTTTTTTTTCCCGTCGCGTCATTGCGACGATTACTCGGTAATTTTGCCCGCTTTCCGCATTTTCGGGGGGACGAAAAATTTACGGCGCGCATTGCGCCATTGTAATTTGGACCTTCATTAGAGCCAAGTTGGTTTTAAGTTGATAATGACGTTGTAACGCGATAATGAATTCGCCGAGCGAAATCTCAAATAATTGACCCTATGAAACTATACTATATACTTTTTGCTATTATTTTCCCTATTCAGAATTATGCTAGAAAATTGGACAAGAGACGAAGAGCGATAATTTGATGTGTTATAGAAAACCTTAAAGGAGAAAACTTATTGGCGAGTCAGTTAAAGATTATTTTGACAATTAAGTCAATGTTACTAAAGTTTGAATAAATTACTCTTACATCCTTCAATTATTATAAATATGATTAATAATTAAAATTTCTCTCCTAGGAAGACAAACTATTTATGTTACACGCGGTAGGATAAATAACTGACATTGGACTTCAAGTTATAATTTTTCACAATTTTCGATTTTCTGTTATATTAAATAAATTCAGAGGGTTAATTAAGTCTTCGATTATCGTCTTTAATATAAAATTTAATATTGTCAATTTTGGCGAGTTCTTCATAAAGATAGGAAAATTAATTTTGCGGAGATGCGCTCGCATGGGAAAATTTCATGCGCCGAACGAGTATATATATATATATATATTCACTCTCATTAACAACAATCCGCATTCTCGGCCTTTATCGTTCGCGTTTTATCGTGCCGAGGGCTCTTTTTCACGCTAGATTTCCATAATAATAAAGAGAAACGCGCCACGATATCGATGACGGACGTCGTCAATACGTTTCGCATATAGTTGGTAATTCGTAAGGGAGGAACAACGATTCGAATGAACCAGTAGTAAGGGCGTGTAATGGAGGGTGTATATTCGGAAACTATTACGGGCACGTCTCGTATGTTTCGCCACGTGCTGTTGCAAGTTGTAAATCACTTATGCGTGCGTTTCCTGTAAGTTCAGCCGCAAACCAGTCCCTTTTGTCAAAGGGACAAATGGATAGAAGAACTATTTTACATATTCAATATATCTAAATTAGTTTTATAGATTAAATATTTTCTAAACTAAATTCTGTGTAAGAATAAAAAATTTCTTGCTTCTAAAGCTTCAAATATAAAAAAGATCCATAAACAGCAAATATTTTGAAGTACATCTTCAATTTTATGACAATTCTAAATTTTATATGAATAATCTTGTATATTTAAGATAAAATAGTTTTTCAACAAATTAATAAAATATTATGCTGTTCATGGATCTTATTTAATGTGTTGAGAAAATGCATTTATATTACACTGATTGAAACGAAATTGTTTTAAGAAAAAAAAAAAGAAATTTTTTGGAAAAAAATTATTAATGTATATTATAATAGCACGCAATAAAATGCTTATTTTTTTATAAAAATATATTTATGTATTCAAGGTGTGGTATTCCTAGTTTAATTATGCGTCGATATTTTAGATTACGACTGCATATCGATTGCTGTCAGAACGTGAGATAAGTACTTTGTCAGGTGAGGCCTGTATTTACACGCACTGACATAAAATTGACGTGTGAAGCACGCACTTGTGTCTGACAGGGTGGCCTTCGACGGGAAACGACGTGGAGTCGGAGCGGAATCTATTATCCGAATATGCGCAGTTTCTGTTTATAGAAAAATCGTTATGAGATATAGATTACGTGTTACATAGTTCAATCCCGATTCGAAGAAACACTTTAATAAGTTAAGGTCACATATTATCAGAAATTCGTATTTTATAAAAATAGCTCCAGACTGCCATGCTTATTTTTTCAAATAAAGGCAGCGAAATTGATAAATCAATTTTGTCTTCAAGTTATTTGCCGTACGGCGAATTGAAAATAGGAATGAAGCAAACTTTCACAATTGTAAAAAAGTTATAAAAAAATTAATATAAGTGACACAGCTACAGCGACTTTTCCAGAATGCAAGAAAAGAATTGCACTCTGATCACATACGCACTGCAGAACAAGTTTCAGATTCAAAAGTGGAATTATAGAATAATAATATCGCACCGTAAGTACGATTTTATTAATTTCGAATCTTATTTCCCAAATTTGTCTTTAACATTTACATTAAAAATTAACTTTTTATGTTTTTTTAAATTTATATTGAAATTAAATAATTAGCTATTTACAAAATTTTTCTTTTAGAAATAAAATTATAATCAGATTTCTCAAAATTATAAATGAATTATGAAAGAAGTGGCAAGCGAAGGAACTTTTAATCAAGTTGAAGCGAATCAACAGTAGGTAAGCACGAATAAATGGACTGCTGTATTTATCGATTACAGTCGAGAGTATATCATCAGTTAGTATTCTTACACTATATATCATCTAAAGATCACTGAATATCATCTGAAGATATAAATAAAAGTTTAAATCTATAACTGATAAGTTATTTTGTTTGCGAATATACATATGTATGTATAAGAAAAATATAAGTTTGTGAATTTAATTGCAAAAAAACATAATTAGAAATTATATAATATATAAAGAATTCAAGTCATTTTAATAATAGAAAACAATTATTGATTTTTAATAGATATGTAAAATATGCAATGATCTCGCTATACATCAAAATATCAAAAAAACTTCCACGGAGAATTATAAAAGGGAATGGAAAAAGTTTTAACAAAAGAAAGTTTTTATCGAGTGGGTTGGGAGTGTTCTCGCATTTTGTTCGCCGCTTTGAATTGCCAGTAAAAGTAGATATGTGTTAAATAAAAAACCTATTGAATACACGAAGAAAACATTTCGAACAATTAATATCTGAAAAAGAAATTTTAAGCAAAATATAAAAATAAACTTTCACGGAGAATTACAACAAGAAAGCTTTTATCGAACGCGTTGGGAGTATTTTGTTCGCCGCCTTATATTGTGCCAGTAAAAATTTGTAGATACATTAAATAAAAAAACTATTAAACACGAAGAAAACACTTCGCGCGATATTTGAAAAAGATATTTTAAGTATCAAAAGAACCCACTGAGAGTTACAAAGGAGAATGGAGAAAGGTTTATATTGACGAGAAAGCTTATCGAACGCGTTGGGAGTGTTCTCGTATTTTGTTTGCCGCCTTGTGTTGTGCCTGCCGTGCATAAATTCAAAGCCGTCGCACTTGAAGTGTCCAGAAACAAACAAACAGCAAGTTAAACAAATGCAAATCGCATCTGGCGTGCGGCCAATATCAACGATCGATTTTGCGGCCCACGATGCCTTTCAAGAAATTCAGGCCGAAGTTCTCCATTTACCAAGTTTGCGTAACTATACTGGAAGTAAAGCACTTGCCGCAAAATGCGAATCCGATGGTCGTCGTCAAAGTTGGAAATCGCAAGAGAAGGACAGTGATACGCGAGAGGACCGATAATCCTATTTATAACGAGGTGAAGTTATTCAGTCTCTCGAAACTGATTTGTATGTAAAATCGCTCGACTGGAAATTATAACGGTTAGAATTTGAAACGTCAGTACGTCTTTGAATAATAAAATATTTAAGTCCTTTTTAATTTAGGTTTTTAAAATTTTAAACTTAAAATTGAAAGATTAAAGAAAATCTTTTCCTGTTCCGGAATTGGCAGACATCTGTACGTCTTTGAGTAATAAAATATTTAAATCCTTGTTAATGTAAGTTTTTAAAATTTTAAACTTAATACTTAAAGTTTAAAGACTTTAATTGGCAACGAAAGAGCAACGAGCCGTAACTGGTTGTTAGTGTTAATGTATTCAAATAAAATTTAATTACAAACGTTTCGGTCAGACATACAGGACCATCCTTAGTGTCGTAACATTAAACGCGATTTGTTACTATCGAAGCAACATTAAAACAAGAACCTTAAAAACTAAGCGCACACATTCGATGTTTTCGGTACTTCATGCTGTAAGATGAGATATTATAAATTAGATCAGTATGTTACCACACGGTATTTAAATTATTGTACATACGTAAAGGTTTGTTTCTTTCGTCGTGCGATCTTTTGTCGAGTCAACATAATCAATGATGTGTTCGATTACAACGTTATGTCCAACGCTCAGAGAAACGTAACCACACAAAGTTTGCCTCGTTCCTCGTGCGATAGTAACAATGTTGCTTCGATAGTAACAAATCGCGTTTAATGTTGCGACACTGAGGATGGTCCTGTATGTCTGACCGAAACGTTTGTAATTAAATTTTATTTGAATACATTAACACTAACAACCAGTTACGGCTCGTTGCTCTTTCGTTGTCAATTGATTTTTAATCCTGTGAGCCTTACTTTTATATTTAAAGACTTTAGTTTCTTTTCCTGGAATTCTTGGATTCTTATAAATGACATATTGTCAATATAAGATATGCAACTCATATTTTTTAAACTTAAAACATATTCAAAGTTTTGTAAATTTATGTTATGTAAACTCTATCGACTTTTTTAAAAATTACAAATTTTTAATTTATATAAAAGTCGTTTATTTACTTCAATTAAGTAAAAGTTTATTTATTTACCTCAGAGCATTTACGACTTAAGGTAAAAATCACTGATTATTAAAATTTTAGAAGTTCAATGAGTTCTTCAGTATATGCATCCTTATTATAAAGTTATCAATCTTTCAAATTCAAAGAAGTACATCAGAATCTATCAAGATTGTAGATTTCAGTCTTTCTAAAATTTCCTGACATTTGACTTTCGGAATAAACTGACGCTTTTATAACGAATATATTTTATTCGCGTTGAATTGTATGCACATTTACCCCTTGCCTTTTAAAATACAGTACTTCGTTTTCGACTTCACGTGCAGTTTGGAAAATCTGCTAAACACGGGCATCACGATAGCGGTGTACCTGCGGAACTTTCTTCGGCGATTAAAATTTCACGGAAGCATTTCTTTCGAAGTTGCCACAGTATGGGAGCAACCAGGTTACTAAAAAGAAAAAATGAAAAGAGAGATAAAGAAAATGCGGATGTTACCTAGAGCTTTGTTACAAGTTGAATATGTGAATTAAAGGAAAGAGATAAATTCTTCCTAAATGACAAACAGCTTAATTATCTTCGCAAAGTATAAGCATTTCCGTTTACAAATAAAATTGAAGAAATATGTTAGATATCGGAAAAATATCGCTTCAGAGATGAAAAAGAAACACGTTCGAGTTTTCAAGGAGCATTTGCCAGATATATGTTATTGCTCTTCTGTACATAGATCGTCAGTACTACCACAAGTGGGCTGTGTTGACAGACCCGAAGGATCTGACGGCGGGCCCGAAGGGTTACATAAAATGCAACATCACGGTGAACGTCAAGGATGAGAAAGTGAGGGTGCATCCAGAAACGTTGGATGAAGACGACATCGAAGGGTAATCCCTCCCGAGATAAATTATCTCATTAATGACATATCCGTAATTTATACTAAATGGCTTGTCAGAATTTCCGTCGTTTGTGCCTGAATCTCATGGGATTGTGTTTAAATATAGGAATCTACTGCTTCCTATCGGTGGTGAGAGGCTGCCTTTCAGGCAACGCGCTCGATATATCTTCGTCGTTTATCGGGCCGACGGTTTGCCCGATATGAGCAGCTTGTGCAGGAAGACCGACTTCGAGAACGTTAATCCCTATGTACAAATATCGTTCGCTGGAATGAAGGTACAAAAGAGATAATTTCTGAGTTCTCAGTTCCGCGCGATAAAGTTTTGAAGTGCCTTTAGTTCCTACGAGAATGATTATATAACATTACAGACATTTAATGCATCGTAACGCCGTTACTATCGACGAGAATCATTTATTTAGAGCCGATATACGGTCTTACGCGGTCGAACAAAACGATTACAAACTGTAGGGCTTCCAGGGATCGACGAGTGAGGCATGGCAAACCTACTCCCCGAAATTCTACGAGGCCATCATTTTCAAGGAAATGTTTCCCGTTCTCCGCCACCGCGTGAGAATCACCATAAAACACCGTATCGACAGTTGCCGGACTTGCATCGTAGCAGTTCATATCCTGGACACAACGAAGATCTCGAATTCCGGGGAGTACGGTAAGATTGCCAAATAATTCCTTGCCAAGAATAAAAAACGGCCTGGGGGGTACGCGATTGCTTCCGGAAGAAATAAATTTGGAATAAATATCTTTACATGTCTTCCATTTCTCTTAAACTTCTTTATCTCTCACCTCAATATATTTGCTTTAAATTCGATAAACTCATACAATAGACTCATATTTTTAAATTATTTTTATATTATGATAAATTCTTCTTTTAAATGGAGATAAATATTTATACATATAAATTTACGCGTAAGTATGATATCAATCATCTTTAACCTGATTTGAACCGAACTCGCAATGTGTATAAAGTTCAAATAAATGTTAGAAAGTAATAAAGTAAGAGTGCGACGTGTGAGAAATTGCGAAAGATAGCATTTATCCTGTCAACAGGATTCCTGCCGACTTACGGGCCGTCTTTCATCCACTTTTACGGATCCGGCTCGGTGGAGAAGAACGGCTGCTCGGGCAAATGCTTGACGGCAATGCCTTTGTATCGCGGAAGGGTGCTTCTGTCGCTGAAAACTGAAATGGATGACCCAGAAGCATCCCCCGGAATCGGAGTTGAGACTGTTCCAGTATTTCCCATTATCGAAGTGATTAGATTTATTGTTATGCTCCGATTTCACGACTATATATTTACTTTATTTATAGTTAAATTTCATTTATGGTAAAGTCCAATTTACAGTTAAATTACAGAAAAATCGTTTTTCGGTAAGGATAATTTTTATAATTCTGTCAAAATTCCTAACGTAAATTTAATTTATTTTATAACCTCAGTTAAAGACAAATTTTCAGCAAGTTAAAATGTCTAAAATATCTTCAAAATCTAATTTATTCTAATAAATTTTTTTTTTTTAAATAAATTAAAGACTTTGATTAAATGAAATGTAAAGATTGATATGAATTAAAAAAATTACGAACACTAGAATTAAAAAAAAAGAATAATTTCTTAGTTTGAAATAATTTTTAATAAAAGACTTATAAAAATCTTATTTTAAAAAATTTAGAAAAGCCTGTGGTCGACCGAGGAATATCTTCTGGTCGGAGTTTTGTACGATGTGTGCTTGATCGACCGCTCTCGATTCGGATCGAAATTAATCAGCTTCGAACTGAGCTTAGGAAACGCGGGAAATCAACAATTTCCGTATAGTCAATGCGTCGAAAACACTAATGACAGCCAGTCAGGTGCTCCATAAACTTTTATTCTTGCTCATCACATTATCGCGATTGTCGTAAAAACATTTTAGCGCTAAATGTGACTATAAATAGAAACGGAAATGAGAAATTAGATACACTTTGTTTCAAGTACCCAATTATTTTCTTTTACCTTTTGCAATTCCGGCAATGCAGTCGCCATTGATTGCGATTTCTAGAGGGTGGTCCTCGACAAGAGAGACAAATTCTCGAGTTTATTGAAGAGGCGACTGTTTTAGGGCGAAATTTATGTTGCGCGACTTGTTACTTTTCCTCCTCAACTTACAACGGCATCTCTACGGATTTGTCGCTGTTGGTTACAGCTACTCTGTATTTGTCTGACGTGAAGTATGCTTTCAACGTCAACGCGAGATGTGAATCAGGAGGTCACATTTAGCAATAAAATGATAAAAATATTCCTTTTCTTCTTTATTCTTGACTTCGGCAGAAAACGAGTTGCTAGAAAAGCGATTAAACTTCGAGAGTCAATCAGCCCCGCGAACGACCGGCACTTTGGATGGCAAGTATAATTATGTACCTTTGGGATCCAGAAAGCCCTGTTTGTACGTGAGATCTTGGTGGCCAAATTTGGAATGGCGGATGTACAACAGCAATAATCTACGCTATATATCCAACTTTTTGGTATGCCGTAATTGCGTGACATTAAAAGCGAGTAAACTTTTAATTACTGGTAGACCTTGGAATTTTAATAGCTTCTATTCATTCAAGACAAAATTTCAAAGTCTATCAGAAATTAATTACAGAGCCTTTAATTAGCTTCAAACGTATTTTAACGTACTAATTTTAACTTGTTTAATTTTCAAGAAACATGTAAAGTTATTATTAATTATTGTTAAATACTAAAGCTAAAATCAATATAATAATAAGTTCTGATGTATCTTAAGTTATCAGAACTTTTTAAAGCATCAAGTGTTATTTGTGCGAATTAAGAACATCAGAAGTCATTTCAATCTTTTCAGGAGATAAGATTAGAGAAACTAGAGGCTCTCATGGTTATGGAGAATCCTATAGCTTTCGAGGCTTACAATGAAACAATTTGCACATTAAAAGCTCACTGCACGCGTTACTTACACGCGTTGGACATCGGCAGGTACGAAAACGAAGGAGGAACCACCCAACTCGATCGCCATCGGGTGAGCTTGTGTCGCAAAAATGTCGAAGACATACTCAAGAGGATTAAGATCAACGGCGAACTCCCTAATAACAATTATATGAGGATCGCGATGATCCACGCATATCAGTATTTAAGAAAATTGAGGAATATGTGCGATGACGTAAGTTAACAAATGCGTGTCTAACGTAACCATCCCTTTCGTAAAATTTCAGAATGTTATGAATAACTAACACGTTGTTTGCCCAGTGCATTTTATGACTTACCGTGCAAACCACAGTAAAATTTTTATTATCATAAATATATAATGATAAAATATTGTGTATATAATGATAAAATATGACGTAGTATAAATTATATATTTTTTATTTTATGTACGTTGTTACCTACTTATATCATTCAAAGTTTTATATTAAATGGTATTTAATTTTCACAAACGTTTTAAAGAATTTCGATATAGCGTCGGTTACACTGCAAATCCAAGTGTGTTATTTTAATTGAAGCTCTTCTTACACATTTCTTGCCATTTTAAATGACGTCATGTAACACGGTTGAACGTATTAATACGATTAAACGTGTTAATTTAACACGCAACAAAACATGTAAAATGAGCTTCAGTCAAATGTGTCATTTTTAAACGTATATATGCGTGTTGAAAAGTCAGGCGGTGACCGCGAGTGACTTAGTTAAACATTTTCTTAATTCACTTGATGTATTGTTTAATTAGCCCCAACATAGTCTCCCGGACGTCTTCGTCTGGATGATTGCCGGCTCGAAACGGGTCGCTTACTCACGACTGCCAGCCGAGCAGATCATCTACTCCGAGGAAGCGACGGAAATGGGCGGGAAATGCGGTCGGCGAGTAAATCTATTCCCCAGGAATCCGGACGACGAAAGAGAGCCTGTCGAATACAGTGCCTGCAAAATCGAGGCATTTCTATGGCTCGGCAACGCGAGGTACGCCGCAGCGTGTTGGAGCGCGATTCCGCCTGGATACGAGATCGATCACGGCAGATACGTCGACACCTTCCCGAAGTACATCGAGTACAATCAGTCCTCGGTGAGAGATGGGTAAAAAGATTCGCGGGAGGGCATTACGATGCACGGAAATGCATAACCCGAGACGTCTGACTTCGCGGGAGAAATCAGATTGACGCGCCTCGACAAACATTACATCGATATACGCGCGTGAGAACGACACCGCGATAATGCGACGTGATCGTTACAGACGTTCCAGTTGCGAGCCCACATATTCCAAGGTCGCTTCGATCCCGGAATGGACGCGTCAGGCTTGCTGGATTCGTTTATACGAGTCGCATTTCAGGGACACATGGCTTCCACGCAGGTGATTAATATTTAATAACATTGATTAATATTTAATTATATGTATATTCGTCGCTTGTAATATATAATTATAAGCACTAAGAACGAGCTTTGTTCGCTAGCCCCTTTATGAAATTATTTATATCATGCGAACATGACAAACTAATTGTTTATTAATATTTAACGTTTTAAGGAAACGTGCCATTTTCCCGATTTTTGAATTCTTTAAAATGTGAAATTTTGAGCGAGCCACAGCGCTCGCGCACGCCGGGGATGTTCTATCTCCGCCGCCGCGCCGTGGTGATCAATACCGTATGCATACACAATCATGATACCGTGAAATTTCTGCGGCGTGTATTCCTATGACATTTCACTTGAAACGCGCGAGAGTAATGACCGATGTAATACGAGCGTGATTAATGTTGCACCCTCAACATTTCGTTCCGTTTCGTGCTACGTGGTTGACAATTATTAAAATATAGCTAGTTACACGTGCTGTATTTGCGCTGCTTAAAAGCGCGCCGTAATACCGTTGGACTCGAAGCCGATTCGTTCCGCATTAACGAGGTAATATTATTCACGCTCGACAAGTTTTAAAATGACGTCGGCAACGTCATTTATTATCGTCACCCCGATATTATGCAATGCGATTAATAAGGCCGGGTTAATGATCAATTAAGTCGTGATAAACCGTTTGAAAATGTAGATTCTGAATTCATCCTGGCGATTTAACTTTATAGTTGACGATAATCGTTAGGAATCAAATCTATTTTTTTATACAAATTGCTCTATACTTTTATTGGATTATATTTACTAAATGTGTCAAGTGACTTCGAATTTTTCTAATTAAATCAAACTGATCAATCTTCAGTTTTAATTTTGAACTGAAGTTTTATTCAGTAAAAACAACCCAATTTATGGAGGTTCTCCACTACTTCTGCCGATTTCAAACTTATTATTGCGCATTTTTTAACTTTTTGCCATTTATACAATTTATATTATAATGCACAGTGCAATACAAAATTATATCAAAATGTACAATTGAATTATTTGCAATTACATTTACGTTGTAACTTTTTTTTATATTAAGATTCTTAATTCTAATTAATCTTTGAGATTTGCATTATCAAAATATTATACAGTATTATACAGTAATCTCGTATGACATTTAGCAAAAAAAATTATTTGTAATTAGACTAAAATTGCTTTGAACGATAAAAAAATCTATTTAAAAAAGCAATATTCGAACTTATTTAATAAAACCTTAAAGTATATGTTAAATCTAATTTTATAATTTTTCCAGACAATAAGACAAAGTTTAGACCCGTTTTGGGACCAGACGTTAATTTTTCCTCCGATTATTTTGCACGGTACTAAGGAGTATATTAAAATTCTACCACCCGAAGTCGTTTTGCAGGCTTTCCAGCAGGATTTATGCGTAAGCAAAGACCAATAAATTTGTCAAATTTCTTAGTAGTATTTTCTAAAAAATAAAAATAAAATAAAATAAAATAGTATGTCTTAAAAAGGAATACGAGTATGAAATAAAAATGTCAAAAATATTGTTGTTTATGTACAGATGTAATTATTCTCGGTGTTTTCAAGTAGAAATTAAAAAAAGAAGATTTAGTAGTGTTCCAACTGAATTTAAATGTTACATATCTCTTGTACGAAAAATAATGCAGGGCACGAGGGAATTCTGTGGCAGGTGTATCGCGGTGCCATTAGCAAAACTCGTCACGGAAACTTACTCGCCGCCCGATTTCCCACCGAAATTAGAGTGGTACAAATTCGAGTCGCAAAAAGATTGCACCGGCTCAGTCCTCGCAGCTTTCGAGCTGATAGAAGTGAGTTATCGACTTTCCTTCTCGACAAATGTCAACGATGTTCCAACAGTGTCATCTCTCAATTTTCTTTCATACAATACATTCTATTTAATGATCTACCTCTGTTTTACAATTTTGAAAAGACATCGTAAAACTCGATGTAAAATGTATACCGAGTGAGCCAACAAAAATTTCCTTCCAATTTTTTTTAATTTTCAATTTTTACTAATTACCTACGACTTCCAAATGCGACTTTTCGAGAAACACTCGCTTAAATTATAAAAACAAGACTTACACATTACGGGGTGAGCCAACGAAAATTTTCCATCCTGTTTTCTTGTAACCGATTGATTTGTGCGACATGCGCTGAAATATTTGTGATAAATTTAATTGTGTTGTACACCTCCTTAATTAGGATAGCTACCCCTACAAAAATTTTAAATGGTAATAAGAATTTTTATGTGTACAACACATGTGTACAACAGGAGGTGTGCAACACAATTAAATTTATTACAAAAATTTCAGCACATGTCGCACAAATCAGTCGGTTACAAGAAAACAGGATGGAAAATTTTCGTTGGCTCATCCCGTAATGTGTAAGTCTTGTTAGATAATGCATCGAGTTTTACGATGACATTTCTTCAAAATTGAAAAACACAAGAATATATATATATATATATATATATATATATATAATATATATATATATATTACCGCAGACAGAGAACAAAGAGATTTCGGATGTTCCGATGAACATGTCAGCAGAGGACAAGATTTACAGCATCCCACTGGATATCAGGCCGAAAATGACGGGCTACAGGCTGGAGGTGATCTTTTGGGGTGTTCGCGACATGAGGAAGATAAAATATATGCCGGTACGTAAGCCGAGAATTATAGTGGAGTGCGCCGGAGTGCACGTCAAGTCGGAGGTGATGAAGAACGCCAGGAGATTCAGCAACTTCGAGGAACCGCACATTATGATCGAGCTGGTAATTCTGAAATTATCCCACTTTCCAGGAATGGTTAATTAGCGAACTTTGCGCATAATATATGTGTCCGATGTCTAAGCTAAATTTCATACACGCGCGATTTAACAAAGATTAATCAAAGATCAATAAAAGTTTGATTGACGTTTAATTTTGGTCGTCAAGTCTCTCAGAGATAGCTTTTAACGTTGATTGTCTCAAATGATCAGAAATCAGAGTACGATTAAAATAAATCCACGTGATGTACGTTATTAATGGCGAGAAAACGGAACCGCTCTAAAACGCATTAATCATCAAGGAAATGCCGGAGCTCGACATTTACTATCCGAGCATCACCATAAAGGCTTACGATTCGCGCGGATTTGGCTGCTTCAAGTACGCGGGGATCTGTATTATCCCTAACATTCATGTGTTTCTGGAGCAATTAATAACCGAGGAGGATTATGATGCGCAGATATACGAGTCGAAATTCATGCAGAAATTCCAGCTGACGAAACGGCAGACAGCGATAGTGTGTTAGTTGATTTTATTGTTATTTAAATGGTATTCGCATATTATAAAAATGTATTATATTCATTAAAAGAAAGATTAATTCTTCACTTTTTATTATCTCTCATAATTTTCTAGATACTGCAAAGCTAAAGAAAAAAATAAAACTCAAAAAATATGAAAAAGTGCATGGATCGAATTTTGACCGAGTTTCTTTTTATTAGATTAGATAGGATCGGAGGGTTCTCCGGACGTATGTCAAAAGCAATTCCCGGGTTCTCTCCTCTAAACGTCGCGAGGGACTCGTGGGTGTATTAGCCGGTAGGCTATGTGCGTGGTATATCTTCCGCGATGCACGTGCACGGAATCCGGCACCCCCTCTGCCTCTCCCCCAGAGGCGGAGGGGTCTTTTCCCCGACTAGGGGGGCTACAGGGCAAGCTCAGGGGCGGGAACGGCCCTGGAGTATCTCTGTAGTTGAAGATTTCACCCACGTTAAAAAAAAAAATTAGATATGATACTTTATTACCCCAAAGGGGTTTAAAAGGGCGTTTTGTAGGGACGTACCCAACCCTGTACACAATTCAATCTTACAACTCTTACAATTTTTTCGCTTATTCTTAGTTTTCGCCTGTACACACATACACGCCTCGCACGCCCTGTCCTTTTTCTTATTTTCGCATTATTCGCTTGCTCGCTTATTCGCTTATACGCTTATATTCGCTTATCTTCGATCTTATATCTAATACCTTATCTCGAAAAATCCAATCCGTTTTTCCCCTATTGGACTTCCGTTTCCGGCGCTATCGTGAGTGACACGTGTGTGAGTAACTGAGCGAAAATCAAGCAAAGAAGAGTGTGAGAGGGTGTGTGAAAAAGCAGCGAGTGGGTGAGAGAGAGAGAGAAGTGGAGGAGTGAGAGAGCGTGTGTGAGTGGACACAGGTCAAAGGGAGAGGATAGGGTTAGATATATACAGGAAAGGGAAAGTGGCGTAAGGCCAACGGTCAGGCAGATAGGCACGGAATAAATCAGAAAAGAGTTTCTTTTTATTATCATTCGTATTATCACAAATATGTTTTGCATTACCCTGTACACAAATAATTGCAGAATTTTTAATATTGCTTTCATATTTTATTATTGGTGCAGTACCTTTGCCGATCGATTATAGCCCTTCGAAGGAAGAGAGCAAAGGTCTCATTGCATATAAGAGAATGGCTGCAACGGACGTCCACTCCAAGTTGAAGAGACTGCTCGTAAGCATCAAGAGGATATTGAAATTTAAGTTTCTTACCAAGAGAAAGAAGGTGGAAATTTATAAAGATAGCGATGACGAGACTCTCGATTGGTGGAATAAATATTTCGCCTCCCTCCAGGTTTGTAAAGTTATTTTAAATGTAAAGAATATAATTATTGCCGAAGTTATTTCTTATCACTTTGCACGAGAAATTCATTGACACGGATAAAAAGCGTTATTAACGCATTTGTAGTTAAAAACGTTTAAAATATCTACTTCCTTAAATTCTTCAAACTTAATTATTTTTCTAATCCTTAAGGATTTCCGATACTATAAATCGTGTGAATGTAACTGCGTAATAGATACTAAATTGCTGAAATACTTAGCTGCTTAGGTGCGCTCAGAAATTTAATTGTTTGGGTACCTAACGCGCGGATCAGGGGCTTTTAATTTAATTGCTTAGGTACTTAACTGTTTAAACGTTTAGTAGTTTACTAGCTTATATGATTAGAATGCAGTTTAACGATTTAGATATATTTGTCTCTGCTTTCTTATTTCTTAAAATTTTATATGCATTATAAATTGCAAAAAAAAATTTTAAATTATAGAATTTATAGGACTTTAAGGATCTTTTAGGTTTCTCTTCTAATTTCCTGAATCTTCAAGAAATTTTCTACAATTTTCCTCGATTCAGGTTTATTTCACGATCACTGATAAATCACGTTACTGATAAATGAACCGATTCTAAATCGAATGTAAAACACGAGTCTTGATTGACTAGATCCATTCAATCGAGATATTTTATAATGCAAATTATTGAGCGTCGTTGAATCCGTAGGAAGAGAGAAACAGAGAATTGGGAATCACGATAGCATTTCGTCGTAAACCCGTGGCAACGTTCAAGGTACTATTTAATGCACTTGTCAAAACTTGAGTGCTCAGACACTGAAATTAGATCTATTCCACGGAGCTGGAGACGCAGCCGCAATTCGAGGGGTTTCAAGACCGACTCCGTACTTTCGAATTGTGGCGCGGAAGAAAAGGTGAAATTACCGAGCACGCTGGAGATAATTACGCTGGCAAATTCAAGGTTTACTTCATTAAAAAAAAAATTATCTTTAAAAAATAGAGACTGATTTTATATGAAAATGACAGAGAGAAAGCTCTTTATCGTGAAAGAAATTTTATCTAATTTTCTTTAAACAAATTATAATTAATAAAGTATGATTAATTAATTGTAATTAATTAAGTGCGACAAATATCAACGGCGACTGTAGGACGTTCATAATAAATGAATAATGTAGATCGAATCTGTTCAACGTCTCAACCACTCAATTTATTTATGTCAAAGAATGTAAA
This sequence comes from Temnothorax nylanderi, assembly GCF_030848795.1. Classification (NCBI taxonomy): domain Eukaryota; kingdom Metazoa; phylum Arthropoda; class Insecta; order Hymenoptera; family Formicidae; genus Temnothorax; species Temnothorax nylanderi. The sequence goes on along the minus strand of NW_027249088.1, from coordinate 1,435,937 downwards.
TTGTGATTTTAGGGGTATATTTCTATATACCGATGGCCACATCCTGATAATTTTCCATGCAAAACGAGAAGCGGGAGAGACGCGGCTAATGGCCTGTGCAACGATTATCCGCCTCAAGAGCCTGTTAAGCTTCTCGTTAGACTCTACGTCGTAAAGGGTTAGTTTCCGCGTTATATCATGTGCGTCGAAAAAAATGACTTGTTTTAAGAACACTTTGCTCGTTTGCTTTTATATTAACTTACAGACTTTTCAACAAAAGTAAATTCAAAGCTATACATTTTTGAAATATTTATTCTTAATTATAAAACCGTAAATAGTCGTAGATTCAATTTTACCCAATAAAAATTAATCCAAACTTAAGTTGTCAATTGACAAAGTAATTATGAACGAGAGCGTATAACGGGATACCACATTTTCTCCGTGTAAACACCCTGTGTAAACATTTTCTTACTAAAAAAAAGGGAAGTTTATAGAGGGTGGTTTAAAGATCCCTTTCCGTTTTATTCGCGGGATTTTCTGCTACACCTTATATTCCTCAGGAAAGCTAGAAAGCTCATCTCTGCGGCATCGAGCCGACAGTAAATTTGCTTTTCGCGCAGGCATTAACTTACAGCCTAAGGATCCCCTCAGCGGCAAGTCTGACCCGTATCTTTGCGTGAAGCTGGGAAAAAATTCTATCAGCGACAGGAAGAATTATATACCCAATCAATTGAACCCTACGTTTGGTCGGTAAGGTCAACAAAAAGTTGCCGTACCTTCTTTCCATGGCACACCGCGGTATAGCTGCCATGCATGCCCCTCGGGCGTTATCGAGAAATATTTTATCGATATCCATCTGTGCACCCGTGCGTATCGGCTTTTTACAGCTCTCAAACTACACGGTCGAGTTTTCGAGCTACTTCACGTAACAACCTAAGCGTAGATGTAACAGGGATCGAGATTATTTTGATAACCATGGCATATGTTTTTCGTTTTTAAAAATGCAATAACTAAGAAATAAATAGCCTCTTAAGTTTTCTAGCAATAAATAAAATAAAATTTATTTTTTAGTACCGTGTTACCCAAAAATAATATGATAGCTAGACCATAAAAAACAAATTGCCCTAGATTTTTTTTCCCAAAGCATAATCTCCGTGATTGATTTCGACTAAAAAAAGAGATCAATTAGCACGATTATCCAACCTGCACGATTGGATTTTCTAGCTATTTTAAATAATAATATAGCATAAATATAACAGCGATTAAAATTATTTTGTTAATCAATATATTTTTTATTTTTAAATATGCAATATTTAAAAAACAGTCTTAGATCCTCTAAGGATAATAAATGAAATAAAATTTAACTCTTTCATGCCATATCATTTTTATCTAAAATAATTAATATCTATTCTAAAAAATAAGTTGTCAAATATTCTTTTTTTTTTAAGCAGTACCTATGGTCGATTTCGAATAAACATAAAAAAGTATTAATTAGCGCGATTATCCTCAAATAGTAATTATTATCTGGCAGTGTGTTCGAGATCGAGGCGAGCTTCCCGCAAGATTACATGTTAGAGATTCAAGTGTGGGACTTCGACGCTACGACAGCCGATGATCTAATCGGCGTGACGCGGATTGACATCGAAAACCGATTTTACAGTCGGCATCGGGCGCTTTGTGGAATCGCGAGCGCCTACAGCACCGTCGGTTACAATGCTTGGAGAGATCGCGAAAAACCGACGCAGATCCTGGAGTTCCTCTGCAGGAAGAACAATCTACCGCCACCGGAATACGGGGAACGAGAAATTAAAATTGGGAAGCAGTCGTTTCCCTTTCATGCTGTGATCGAGCGCGAAGACGAGGTCGGTACGTAATATTTCCATCGATCGAAGATTATCGTAACTGCTAAGTGATAACCCGATAGAGAGAGTTTCATATCCTGATGCAAATCAAACACCAGTCATTTGTAATTTACAATTTAAATAGAAGATTTAGGTTTACATTGATAACCGATACTTGAATCTCATTTCACAAGCGTGACGGATGAGATATTTCGAATAAAAATATATATACTAAAGAAATTTCTAGTTTGCTTCCTTTTATACATATAAAGAGGCCAAACGCAGATCTTAATTTTCTTAAAATCAACAAAATTTTCTTAAAATTTGAAGTCTTGATTTTAAATAAAATAAAGAAAATAATAAATAATATAAATATTAAATTAGTAAATTACTGATTATTTCATTCTTTCTAGACTTCTTTTTCTCTTATTTCTTTATTCCACAGGTACAAATTTATTGTGAAAATATGATTAATTACAATCTCAAATGCCCTAATCAAAATACAACAATCGCGCGGCATTTCCGATATTAATAATGCGAATAACAAAAGAGGCCCGTGCGAATGACAATAAAATAATTGTGTACATATAGTTGCGTGTGCCAGCCACACACTTTGTCATCGAAACGAAACATTTAATAAATAAGGAAGCTATAAAATATGAATTAATACATCGTGCAACTGGTATATTTGCAAATTGTTCGATATACTTGCAAATTGCTAATCAGAGTTAATTAATCGAAAACTGAATCGCTAATTGTTTGGAAGGAGAGATCGCGTTTTATGAAGCGAAGTGCCTCGCTCAAGTCTCGTTGTGCGAATAATAGCGTGGCGAGTTTGTATAAACATAGCGCGCTGTACCTAATTGTAAAAACAAGCACCAAGACCGCGTGCCAGCCGATCTGTTATTACCTCGAAATATTTAATGTTATATCAATTCGCAACAAAGATTCGGTTTCTTACATTTCAAATTAAAAGGACGTTCTCCGGTCCTTATACTAGAGAAAATCGATTTTCTTTAGATTTTCTTGAAACTGTGAATATACGTTAATTTAGGTGTGCTTTATGCGTGGTATAAATTTCAGTACCTCTTCCGGTATAAAAAATCAAGATACTGAGCCTCAAAGTTTCAATTTTTACCAAAAAAAATTTTTAATTTAATTTTTTTTAATTTTGGCATTTTTTCCTTATAGAACTCGACGAGAGGAGCAACTTTGGTCCTTTTGACCAACCTCGTATCTCTTACCGTTTGGCCTGGAAAACCTTTTCATTAGTAAAAGTTGAAACTTTGAGGCTCAGTATCTTTATTTTATACCGGAAGAGGTACTGAAATTTATACCACGCATAAAGCACACCTAAATTAACGTATATTCACAGTTTCAAGAAAATCTAAAGAAAATCGATTTTCTCTAGTATAAGGACCGGAGAACGTCCTTAATCCCGATAAACAGATTATCATCGCGTTGACATTTATCATTTAACATTTATCCGAAGACTCTATCATTCATAAAATAGAACATTAATTTCAGGTAAATTATAGTTTTTAGACTAAATACATTTTCGATGAAATTGTAGATAACTTTAATTCATCTAATAATGTTAGATTTTAAACTATTGATACACAGTTTAAAAATTAATTTTAGATACTCACGTACGCTTATTATATTAATAATTAATTAATATGCAATATAAAAAATTATTGTCCATTATTTATACAAGAATGTAATAACAGTTTCTAGTTGCAAGATTTTAACAATTTATTCTTGAATTTTAAATCAAGTTTTTTTTATCTCAATAATTATTTCACTTTTTAATTGACCATTTCAGTTATTTAAATACGCAATTTCTTCAACTATTTTTAGAATATGCTTGAAAAATACGGAATTCTTCCCGATTTAATACACAACTCTGATATGAGGTTAACAAATATAAAACACTTGCACATACAAGTTTCTCTTGGAATCGATTATTAGAACTGCAAGAAACAAAGTTCGGTTTGCTTCAAGACAAACTCTGAGTTTCTCAGTTGAATCACGATTACGAACGTGATGTAACGAATGTTGAACTGACTCTCATGATCCATTTATTAAATCGTATCACGTCGCATGACTAGTTTTGGCCGAGTTCTTCTGCATCAGAAACACGACTGTGTAAACACGGTCTTTATATAAATAATCATCTAATCACATATAATTAAAAATTATTATTCTAAAATCAAAAAAATGTTTTGCTCCAATTGTTTTGACACTAATGAATAAATAAAAATTTATATTACATGCAAAGTAAAAAATAGTTTATTAAGAAACTTCTACTAAATATTCAATATGTGCGCCGACAGACAAAGAAGAATGCATGGCTCTCAGCGTACTTCATCACTGGCAAGATTTTCCTATCTGCGGATGTGCTTTGGTACCGGAGCACGTCGAGAGACGGCCACTTTTCAACGTTAAGAGGCCCGGTCTCGAGCAGGTTGCATGAAATTCATCGTCTGACTATGAAAAGTAACTCCGTTCGTTAGGAAACGTGACCGTGATACAGACATTGTTGTGCCGCGGAAGAAAAATTCTCTTTATATCTTAATTTAATTTTGCATTACTTTATCAAATGAGCTACATTTCTCTTATCAGATTAAAAATTGTCGCGAAACACTTTTTGCCTATAAATATAATTACGATATTTTCCAACATCTACTGCAATATATGACATAATAATGTAGATATTCTGAAGAATAATTAAAATCGAAAATTTTGATGTAAAAATATTATGATTACAATAGTTTTCAAGAGCATTATAAGTAATCAAAGTTGGTTTATGATATTACCTCGAGAGATTTGCATATTAATTTATCATAAGCAACTGATTTTTTAAAATTCAGATAATTAATTTTTGCTGCTAAACTGACTTTGTCTCATTTTTTATGTGTATACTACGCATACTGTAGTAATCAATAATATTGACAATTTTATTACTAAGAGAAAATTTTTATTGTTATATGCAAATTATTTAATCTTTTTTAATAAAAATTATTAATTACTCTACTTTGAAGTAAATTATCAATAACTCTAAATAACAAATATTGTATGTGCAATATTTACATAATTCTGGAGAAATGTAGGAAAAGATCAAATGTATACCCTCAATTCCATTAAAAAAATATTTACGAGAGAAAAAAAGGAAAATAGAGTAACACATTTAAATATTAATATATCTATCATGTTCTGAAAATAATAATTTATTTTATTTTATATCAATCAATCATCATCATCATACATATAAAAACAAAACTTCCTCTATGAAGAAGCAAAAATGTATGAACATTTATTTTAATTTTCTATAATATATAAACAATAAAGGAATTATAAAATAAAAGAATTTTTATATTCTAAAAAGATTAGCATTTTATTTCTTATAGTGCTATTTTGCTTGCTATTTTATTTTCTACTATTTATCTAAACAATAACATCATAAATTTGAAATCAATTATAATGTACTCGATATTAAAATTGATATTCTTTCTGTATATTGATATCCTTTCGTGCTATATTCTGTTGCATGCACAATTGAATGACAGATATTATGCATGTTCCTGAATTAAATATTTTCACTAATCTATTCTTCAGCCCATCCATTTCAAGTAAAAATGGCTTAATAAATTCACTCACAATATTTTTATACTCTTAATTTAAATTTTTAATATTTGTATTTTTTAATTTTTAACTTCTCCAATCTCCTCTTTTTCTCTCAGATCGTTTTTCCTTTGCCGCTCATTTATTTATGGCATTTATTTATACGACGTCCATTCATAAAAACGTTAATTACGATCGCGGGTACATTAATCATCAGAATATGATGAATCTCCAGCGAAGGATTTGATCAAATCGATATACACATCCTAACCAAAATTATGCCGCGCCATGCAGCAAATATTAGAAAACGGAATTAACTGTAATTATGCTTATTAATTAAACACGCCACGACGTTGTTGAATCCGAAATCAATTTGTTTAACATATACACACGACGTTTCGTTAATAAACGAAAAATTAGCGACATTGATATCACGTGCAGTCGCTAATAACGCGGTAAAGTCTAATTAATTAAAGCGCGATGGAACGTTCGGAAATGTCCAATTGGGATTCAGTATTGCACACGTGCAACATTGGACATATAAATCTTGCGAGATACATATAGTATTATTAATAAACGATATATAACACACGCGGCTCTCTCTGTAACTCGAATCCACCGACAGGAGTATCTTTCCGTGTTCCCAATGCAAAAATGGTATAGCGAAATTGCATTTAAATCGATGCGAATTTTAAAGCGTGATGGGCGATATACTCGAATTCGGACTGAATAAACAATTACCATGCGTCAGTAGCACTAGGCGATAATTTACAACTCTCGTGCACAGTCGTTTCGATTTCTACGTCACGCGAATAAATCGCACGAATACGTGCTTGGGATCGGCAACCCTTAACTCGGCGCGTTTACAAATTGTTAATCGCGGCAGTTAATTAATAAAAAATCGCAAATTATTCAGGGGGATTAATCGTGTTCTGTGAGGTGATAACACGACGACACGCGCCGCTGCCTACCCGCTTAGCCCAGTAAAATGACTCGAAATTTGTCGATTTGGAGGAAATAATACTGACTGGGCTAAAACTTTGTAAACAGGCTTGTTTTAGGGGGTACTATTCAACATATTAAAAGTCCCCACGTGTAGACGCTACGTTGCGGGCAGGGAAGGGTCCAAAAGGTCCAAAAAATCAGTTTTTCGCAAATAACTCGGAAAATATCAACTTTACGGAAATTTATGTAGATCTCAAAATTGTAGCTTACAAAATTCCGCACAATTTCGTTTTTTATTCAAGTCTGTACGACCAAATGGAGCAGAGATAGAATTTTTTTTAAACACCGGTAGTTTTGCGGTAGTTTTGCGGTCTACGACGTCTCATTTTAAAGATAATTAAAATATCCTCAAGAAAAATACATAACATTACTGCCTCCAACCAATCAGAAAAAGTTATTTTCCAAAATGCACTCAAAAATGACATTTTTTCATGTTTTTTGCTCTTAACTTCAAGCTATCTTTACCAAAATGGATTCATGCATACATCAACATGTTCAAAATTTTATTCTCTTTAACTTTCATTATACATACTATATGTGTACGACCTATACTTTCAGAGTTAATACTGATTTTTACATGCAAAACATCCACTATCAACATAAAAAAAAATTATCTTTTAATTAATAACTCGGCGAATTTGGACCGTACAGAAATGAATAAAAAACGAAATTGTTCGTAATTAGATTTTCTACAACTTTTATTTAAAACATTTCTCGATTCGAGAGTCCATTTTTGAGATAGCAAAAAATGCGCGACGCGCGTACGCGTTTTCGTTGCGTCGCAAAACTACCAAAAGGCTGCGTGTCAGTCAAATGAACGTAAAATATTTCGATGTTTTACAAAATAAAATCACACCGAATATTCTATCTCGATCAACAGGCGCGCGTTAATTCCAACGAGTTCACTTGAAGAATAGAATTCATGAATATAAAAAGGACATTTACATATATTAAATTATTAGAACACACACATCAACTGTTATTATAACACACATCAAATTTTAACGTTCGTGACGAACGTGAAAACTCTACATGACTTTATTAATTTAAAAATCTGTCTCATAAGTTTAATAAATTAAAAAATCAGATTAAATATCACCTTGTAAAATGTAGCGACTTCTTTTCTTGGTTTCTTGAAGTCACGCAGCTGGATACTTAATAACATTAATGTCGATACTAATGTAGATACTAATAATTATTATTATATTATTTCTAATTTTATTGATTACAAAAACAAAGGTATTAAATTTAGATTAATAGTTACATTTAATAATTATTCTAAATAGAGTAATTAATTATTCAAATTTTTATTATAAAAAGAGATTAAATAATTAGTCAGTTGATTACGATAGTATATAATGTTTAGCTATAAGAAAATAGGAGACAAAATTATATTTGTAAAAAATAACATGTATTTTAAAAATCTATACCTATTATATATAATAAATACGGAGCTCAATGTAATTATAGCATTGGTTACTTTGATTGCTTATAATTGCTGTAAATTATTGTGATCACAATATTTTTACATTAAGATCTCTTCAGCATCAATCTCCAGAATGCATTAAGGTATTGCACAATTATGAGCTTCCCGTATAAAAATGACACTTTAGGGCAAGCTTGAAATATGGATCGATATGTTTCGAATTGGACAATTGCCACCGAAACCGGCGGTCAACATTACGCCCCCAACATCGGAGGAATATGAAATTCGTATAATTGTTTGGAATACCGAGGATGTGCCGTTGACCGAGAGCCAATTCCTCACCGGGGAAAAGTGCTCCGACATTTATGTCAAAGGGTATGCCATCACAAACATGTGAGACCAATGAATAAAAGTATTTTATCGGGCTTACCTAACAATTGCATGTAATACACAAAAGATATAAAAAAAGCGTTATGAAATAGCAATTGAGTTCGACTAAATTCAGAATTTATTTTATTGTCCGTGGTCAATTAGCTCCCTTGATTAATGATTCATAAGCGACAATATTTGTCAATTGGCAGATATTTTGCGCGATTTATTCGGTCGAAGCAGAAATCGAAGATAGACAATTGTAAATTATTGTGTTGAGATATTTATAAGCGAGATTAATGACGTTTTGTGCATTCATATATATCTCGCTTTAAATTTTTCAATTTAAATGTGATTAAGAACATCGCAAATCATCGGTATTGAACTTTAATTCTACGTAGTTGGCTGCAAATAAATTTTCTTTTCTTTTGATTTTATTATCGTAATGAATCCTATATCTGCCGGCAGTAACCTTTTAAAACCACTAAGGCTCTTAAAAGTTAGAAGTTAAAATCTAACAACAATTTAATTTTTAATCAATTCTTGGAAATAATCAGTTTTAGTTCCAATTAATAACGGACTTAATGATTAGTGACGATCAATAGATATGTATGCTATAAACGGGCTCGTTATCTCTGCTCGAAATAATTACGTAGATGGATTCAATACGAGGATTACCAGAAGACCGACATCCACTATAATTCCCTGACCGGCGAGGGCAACTTCAACTGGAGATTCGTATTTCGCGTCGTGTACTCGAAAGGTGAGAACGTCATGATAGTCCGCAGAAGAATGTCAGTGTTCGCGAAAAACGAGATCGAGGAGAAGCTGCCTTGCAAGCTTCGTTTACAAGTCTGGGACAATGATCATTTCTCCTCGGATGATTTTATAGGTAATTAAAATATACCATCGATCTGTTTCAGTACGGAAACGTTTAAAATATGAATTGTTGATTGGAAAACTAAATAAATTTCACATGCGATATAATATAGAACAATCGCGTAGAATATTTGATACTCGATTTTTAGTTATTTCTAAATTAACTGGGATATTATTGTATACATATGTGTAAATTCAATTTGCTATTCAGTTAAACTTTAGAAATTGTAGTTCATTTTAATCTCAACTGCAAAGAAGAAACTACATTTCTAGAAACATAAAATATGTAACTGAAAAGCTAAATTACGCTAAGGTCACATAATTAATTAACGTAATTCGTGACATATTGTAAAGTTACGCGTCCTCTGATTATTAATTAACGTGTTGCAGGAGAGTTGACATTAGATTTGTCGAAAATGCCGCGAGGCAGTCCAAACTCCAAAAACTGTACGCTGAAATTACTCGAACCGCAGTTACCTACAATAAATTTATTCAAAGTTTCTCGAACTAGAGCTTGGTGGCCTTTTGCACGTACTATTGATGCCGGCAGATATATTCAAGCGGTAAAATATCACAAAATTATAAAGAATTTTGTCGAAATTTTTTGGATAAACTATAAAGCGAATATATATAATTATATGAGAATAATTCTGTAAAGAAAGATAAAAATAAAATTAGACAATTTTTTTCATTGTCTAATAATTATATCCTCTTTCACTGTAGGGTAAAATTGAACTGGAAATGTCCGTTTTGAAAGCGGTAGACGCGGATAATCAACCGGCAGGAAGAGGAAGGGATCCACCTCAAAATCTTCCGTCTCCGAGGTTAATCCCGTCTCATTCTGATTTTATCAGTTTATTTCTCATTTTAATTTGCAAAAACAACAAGTTACTTTTTAAATGAAAATAATCACAAAATTTAGAATTATACATTTTGAACTGCCTAGTAATGATTAATGTGACAATTGCAATGGTCTTATTCCTTAATTCCAATAAATTAGCAGGAAGATGTAAGAAAATTGTAACAATCTACAGATTATTTCGAGATCTATTGTTGACTATTTTATATTATTCATCTTGTTATTCGTACTACTCTTACACTAATAAAACATGCTATTTTTCTGGTACAATTATTTATATATTATACATAATTGAATATTAAATTAATACATAGTAATTAAAAATACGGTTAAATATTATTTCTCTAATAATGTTCGGTTTTAATAAAAGCATGCTCTTCCCTCATCTATATTTAATATTTCCAATTATTGATTGTTATTGAACATATGCGTTATATATTGTGGTTTGCAGGCGACCCGATACCTCTTTCTCCTGGTTCCATAATCCATGGAGAGCATTCTGTTTCGTCGTTTGTCGTTATTATAAATGGCGAATCCTGTGCTGCTTTACGTGTACGCTATTCGTGCTTTTAGTAGCATGTGGAATTTACGCTTTCCCCGGATATTTCGTTAAACGTCTCTTAGGTGCTTAGTTCTTGATTAAGTTTAGTTTCTAGTTAAACGGTACGCATAATAAACCTTTATAAGCTTAGAAACTGGTATTATTGTGATTTATGCGTAGAAAATAAATTAATAACTCGTTTTCAATTATTTAATCTATTTTTGCAAAAATAATATAACCAATTAAATTAATAATAAATTATTCACAAGAAATAGATAAATATGTATATTAATATAAAACGTATAGGAAAATGTAAATTTCTTATCTTAGTTGCGTATCATAAGGATTATGTTTAACGCATGGGTCGACTCATTACATTTATTATCCAAACTTTTTAATTAAAGATTACTTCGGTTTTTTATTTTTAATCTTTCGTTCTTCGTGTGATATATATATATATATATATATATATATAATATTACACGAATATATATATTTAATATAGTATTTTATATACATAATATAGTTTTTATTAATTTCCATTTTTTATAATTCGGGAATAAAATAAAAAAATAATTTCAAACTCACCGGTACGATGCGCAGCGGAGTTGTCATATCTGTAAAAGAGAGCGTATTTAAATTACAACTGTGCTTCAGAATAATTAATATTTAAAAAATAATTATTGCCTCAAATTTCTTTATTTTTGGTTTCTTTAAACAGATGCTTAGCAAAATAATTACATAATTCTTAAAAGAATTTTCTTTGTTTAAAAAAATTCAGAAACAATCTAATTATGTAATAATCTAAATAATCATCGATCTTAAAAATGTTGAAAATACAGGTGTGCATAAATATTGAATTTTACTTATAATCTTTTAAATGTATTTGTAGATAATTTCGAAAATAATCTAAAATATTTTATATGCATTATACAGCATTATATTATGTAAGAAAATAATACTTCATCGCTGAGATTAATAATAAACTCGTATAAAATAATGTCAGGAGTAAAATAATAAATTAAATAAGTCATATAAGTTGCTTACCCCACGGTTGCTCCGCCGTTGCCTGATGCCTCCCCGGGCCACCTCCTCCTCCTCTCTTTTCAGTCCGTTGCTACTGCGATCAGTGCGATCCTTTATGACACACGTACGCACTATAAACTCGCAAAAATATGATTACTTTGATCGCGCACGCACTGATCAATATTTAACGCAATATTTAACGATGATATTTCGTTGCTTTGTTTTTTTCCGCAATATTTCAACATTTTGCGACAGTGCTCCAGCCTTTCCACGCACTTCCCGCACTTGGAATGAAAATGATACACGCGAAAATGATTTCGTATTGTAACAAGAACGAATAAGTATACGAAGCAAGATCGATACGAAGAATACACGTCCGCGGAACGAAATACTGCAAATATGGTCACCGTTTCCTAACGAACGTTCTCGGCGCCGAGTGACGGCCACCTTGACCGAATGAATCTCGCGAAATACGCATCTCGACTGATCACCCGACGGACAAGTACGCCTTACGAATGACGAGTATCAAGTCACGCGGCTAATTACGGTTCTTACTAATTAAATGCGTCGCGACGCCCGCCCGCTCGGGTCCGGAGCGCGATCCGTTTCTCACCCGAGGCGTCCCGTTAATAACCGAAAAATTCAAATCCGGTGCAACTTCACACCGATGCCACGCGACGCGACGCGACGCGACTGATTCTCTCACGAAAACGCGACACAAACAACACACCCGCGTGTGAAACGGAAATTTAATGACGGGAGATACGTTAAGGAGGGTCCACATTATCGAGCAGAACCGCGAGCCGAACTTCGCCACGAACCGAAATTATCGAGCCGACAAAGATTGGCTCGATAATGTGGACGCATGATCGGTTCGCGGCGAAGTTCGGCTCGCGGTTCTGCTCGATAATGTGGACCCTCCTTTACACTCCGGCGCGAGATTCACTCTCGGCGAGCAAAAAGACGCGGATTCGCCAATTCGCTTGCGTTAAACGTGAGACTAACTTCTTGAATCAGCGATAAATCAATTAATTCGACGCCACTTGCGAACATCGAGAGACGCGATATGGATTAATAAGTACATACGCAACAAGACGATCGACCGTGGATCAATTCCGACACTCGTTCGCGGACAAAGATTCACGATCTTTCTTCTTTAATTACAATGGCTCCTTTTGGAGCGCGATAACGGCCAAAAGATTCACGACCGACAGGTTTAGAAAACGCGAGAAACGCGGAGCGGGCTGAGCACAGTCTCGAATTCGCACTAATAACTAATACTGTCCGCGAGCGCGACTAGGCAATAGGAAAAATTTGGAAAGAGTGGGGGAGTGGGGGAAGTACGCCGCGCCGCCGGCGACGATCGGCCACGCGTTAAAAGCGCGACTTCCCTGGGCTCAATTTTTAACGAATCTAAACGACTGACCCCTCATTTTGTAGGTCTCTTCAAGCCCTACAACTTTGTCAGTGGCGGCACATTTCTATCTATTAATGGAAACGAGATAAACGCAAAAAACCGCGACAAAATACATTTTTTCCCACTTTCACCGGCTAGAACTCGACAAATATTGATTTTAGGTTAGGGTCTTCACGAAATAAATTGTAGGGCTTTAAAAGAGCTACAAAATGAGGGGTTAGTAAATCATGTACGGTCAAAATTCGCCGAGTTATTGCGAAAAAACGAAATTTTTCATTCCCCCTCCCCCCCTTAAAAACCCATCGGACCAATTAACCCGACAACTCAGAAATAAGCTCTTCTACATCCCCCCCAACAACCCTAAAAAGGTTTCACTCATCCCGCTTCACTTCCGAGCTCAAATGTCTAATTTGACTGGACTAAAAGGGACGTTCTCGCCGAGCTTATCGCGCTCCACCCAAATTTTTCGCGTATACTGTAGTCGCGTTATATTATCGCGAGATCATGTCGCGTCTCTGCGTTTCTCGTGTCTTTTTGCCCGTCGAGAAGAAGTTTTGCGCGCGGACGAGTGTCCGAAGTGTTAGACCAATGAGCATCTTATAAAAATCAATATGGCGACTTTATACTCATTGCCTCATTGGTTTAGCGGTCTTATGCTACGCTTATGCTAAGCTATGCATTTTGTGTGCGATGGCCTTAACATCGCAACGTACATCGCGCGCGTGACGGAAGTCACACGGAGTGTTTCGCCGTGCGTTTCGCATTACTTTGTCATTCAATGATTCAATGCGCGCTGTGTGTGCAATAAACGTCGAGAGTGCTGTGGGAAGTGACGGCCGCGCGTCATATTGTCGTGTTAATTAGTACGCGAGATTTCAATTATCGTGTTTTCTCGATGTGTCCGCCCGATCGACGAAAACGAGCGTCCAACTCGACAATGACGAATGGAGTCAGGTGGGCGCATCGATCGGTGAGTCAATTTATCTGTTAACTGCCACAACTAATTGCTCATTTATTTTACTCGCAATAATACATCGTTTTTTGTTCTCTAAGAACAAACATACAAGCACGCACACATGTATATATGTGTGTACGGTAGGTCGGAAACATCACGTATGTAACAGAAAGGAATTAGATTAATTCTCATTCTGAATCAAAGATGCAAATTATTTCAATATAAATGAACGGCCCAGGCCTTAGAAACTAATAATTAGCCTTCTGAATGCAATGATTTCGATGCGTAATTGGTGCATCTCGCGCAGCGAGGCGACGCGAAGTTGCCGTCGTGTCATTCGAATGCGCTCGTTGTGTTTCGCGTAATTCACTCGTTCAAAGTACGTCGTGTGTGCGATAAACGTCGAGAGTAATGGAAAATGGCGAGTGAGCGGCATATCATGTATAACGTGAAAATCAATGATTTCAAATAACTGTATTTTTTCGATCGACAAGTTCGACATGAACGCTCGTCCGATTCGATAATAGAGTCAGCCCGGTATTCCCGGTGGCGCATCAATCGTCGACGTGTCAATTTATTTGTCGAAAGTAATTGGTCATTTATCATTTATTTCATTCGTAATAATACAACAAAACTTGTGACTTGATATTACATTATTTTCGACACTTGCGAAGAATGGAGAGAAAAAAGGAATATATTATATTCTTTTTATATGAATACGGCGTCATAAATGAGTCAGCCAGGTATTCCCGGTGGCGCATCAATCGTCGACGTGTAAATTTATTTGTCGAAAGTAATTGGTCATTTATCATTTATTTTATTCGTAATAATACAACAAAAATTGTGACTTTATATTACATTATTTTCGACACGTGCGAAGAATGGAGAAAAAAATATATATTATATTCTTTTTATATATATGCACACGGCGTCATAAATACCTTCCCACCTGAAGATAGCCGCATCCAAGTCAAATAATAGATAACTTTTATTATTAGCTCTCTTCAGATGGGAAAACAAAGAAAAAAAAATTCAAATTTGTTTTAATATTTAACTAAAAGTGCAAGTTATATTAATATAAACGGCCGAGTGACGCGCCGCATTATGGGTCTTTTCCGGTCTTTAAAGATTAATAATAATTAATTGGCAATTAACAACGAGCTTTTTTAATGTTGCGGCTTGGGTTTGCTGTTATCGGTGTAGGTATCTCGCGCCGTGTGGCGATACGGCGCGACGCGGCGGCTCGTGTATCGGCCTACCGGCGCAAAAGTTGCTGCCCGCGCGGTTCGAACGTAATCGACGTCTCAGTGCTGTACCTCGCGCGCGTAACGAAAGTCGGGAGTGTCGCGGCGCTCGTAGCGTTTCGAGTTTATTTACTCGTTCAAAGCACGTTGCCCGCGAGCAACAAGCGTCGAGGGTGCAGCGCGAGATGACGGACGGGATGTCGCGTCGCGTTAATTAGTGCGTGCAATCCTAATTAGCCGCGTTTTCGTGGATCGACTCGTTATCCACGCGAACGAACGTGTGGAACAACGATGGAGTCAGACAGAAGGCAATGATGGCGTATCGATCGGTGAGCAAATTCGTCCGTTATATTATCGTTTGGTTATCCCGCAATTGCATTTTCAGAGAGCATTAATTTGATTTCTTCGATCGTTATGCGAGAAATAGCAAGAAATTTGTTTGCATTAGTGAAGATAATGATATATTATTAAAGAATTATCTGTTTTTGCATGCATTATATAAATATAATAAAATAATTTTAATAAATAAGTAAATGTTAAATTATATATATTTTTAAATGTAATTTACACACACGATACATATATTTGTCAAAGCAACAAAAATTTCAGACAAACGTTTATTTCTGTTTCTTCTTTCTTATAAAGCATCAAATCGTGATCTACTGTAAAAACATTAAATTAAATCTACTGTAAATATTAATTTCAAGTTTTGTAGTAATCGAATGGTGTGCTTCGGTAATTGCTAGGATACATGTTTGTGAATGTTTTATGCAACAGAATATTCACTCCGCAAATAATAATTATTGTTAAAGCTCTCGGACATTATTTGCTTTTTATATTTGAACGCAGCGCGATACACAGAGAGTTCATGATATATGCACGGATAATCATTTGTTTATCCACGGTTAATCGTCTGTCGATGAAAATTTGCAGCCAGACATGCAATGCATATTAATGTTGCGAACAGTATTTTGACGATTTTTAATTGTTTATAAAACTAAATGACTTCAATGCGTCTACAACTTGATGTATCCTAATAATATATTTAAAAAAGGAGAAAAACGAAATATTAATCAGTCGCATAAAATTAAAAAGTTGGATAAATAATAATTCTAAATTATTTAAAGCAGCTTTTAACAATATTTATCATATTTTTATAGAATTTTGTAGAAAAATTTTAGTAGTTAAATTTATAATTTTTTAATTATATCAATTATTTCAAAACAAAGGACAAACGTCTTTTTAACAACAATAACACATTCTTACTTTTTTATATAGCAATACTTGGTGTTGAAAATTTTACGTTTATTAATGATTACTATTACACATCATTGTTATGTCATGGCGATTTTTGGTCGTGACTGGATAGGTATTACATGTCGAGATACCTTTTGCTCCATGAATTAATTAGTAACTCATAATGAATTGCTTGTACTGCCTTATATAAATATAAATAACAAATAACATATTTAATGTGCCCAACTTACAAGCAATTAAATATATTAAATTCCCTTTTGCGTATTGTGTTGCACATTACGCCCTCACGTGTCTCGTTACTAATTACTGCGCCGTCGATCGATAATAATAGATTAACCGCGATATGATGATGCAATGGATTAGATGCCATTTCGATGTTTAGCAACGATAGATTTTAGCTAAATTTACTTAGAAGCAAATAATCGCAGATTTACCACGAGAGAAATCATATTTATTACATATACAATTCTTGAAAGTAGTTTTCAATATTACCAATATAATTGAATAGTTTATTGTATTAGAAACTTATTTTGTTTTTGTGATCAACTGCAGTTTTTCGCGAAAAATTGTTAACATATTATTTGCAACGATGCAAT
Source organism: Temnothorax nylanderi (assembly GCF_030848795.1). Lineage (NCBI taxonomy): Eukaryota > Metazoa > Arthropoda > Insecta > Hymenoptera > Formicidae > Temnothorax > Temnothorax nylanderi. Next base: position 1,418,919 of record NW_027249088.1, on the reverse strand, counting down.
ACATCGTAAGACATTTACAAATTAATTTTTTTACACGCTAATTAATTAGCGTAACTAGCATGTTTTTTAATCCTATAATTAAACTTTGAATCTCTCTCTTCCAAGGTTTAAGGACTGAAAGATCTCACGCAATCGCACTTTTATAAATTAAAAGCCTTTTATAATAATTTCCTATAAAACCGAATTAAATGTGTTTTGATAAAAACGAAATATTAGAGTGAATAATGAAACGTTTCGTACATTTAAATGCGATACGCAGACAAAAGCTAAATCCATAAAAAATTGATTTTAATTTGACTAATGTAGACAAAAGTTTATGCGAGGAATTTAGGTTACTCGTAATACATGGAGGCTTCTTATGTAGAGACATTGTATAACTCCAACAGATTATTAAACGCAGACTTTCATACGATTCTTTCGGAAGTTTGTTTAAATTGTAACAAAATAAAGAAAATTAAAAAATGTAACATGCGATAAAAACATTTGGTAATTACAAACCAACCAGGTATATTGTATTACAATCTATTTTATTAATTATTACTAAATTATTATTATTCCTATTGAATAATAAGAATTAATTAGAGAAAATTTGAACGCCCCTTAAAAGGAGAACAGTTGTCAGAATGTTAATACAATAATGAAAATTCGGTAGGCGCGCGCGAGGATTGGTTATATAAAACGCACAATGGCTTCTTTGTTCTACTTAACGTGATTTTCCAACAGCCTTCTTTCCCCCCATTACACGTGAATAGGTATCATTTCCCTTACCCTAACCTACCGTCCTCGTTTTACCCAATCAATTTTTGATGCTTCATGAAGAATTAAATAATACGCCCTTGTCTCCCCCTCGCATCAAGTTGTTTGATTGGCGGTTGAATCAGTGATGTGACGTAACGGGGATCGATAACTCTCTATATATCTTACGGTCTTCTATCGTAATTTGTTTTGTACGGCCTAACCGCTGCTTAACATCGCCTCAATCGCGTTAAAATATCCGACGTATATATTTTTAGTCGGCACGAAACGCCCCGGATGGCGCCCCGGACTATTTATAGGAAATGATATTTGTAATGTCAATCAATTCTGTCCAACCCGCGGCCTACGTCAACATTTGCGGCGACGTCCAAACAATAATTGTCTGTTGGAATTTAATTGCCTGGTGACACGTGCGCAATTCAAGCCTTTTGATTATAATAGGATAATAAAGATACTGCGTACACGCGCGCACACACACACACACACACACACACTCGCGCGCGCGCGCGCGCGCGAGCATAGTAAGTAATTACAAACCGTTATTTAATTTAATTAATTATTATTGAGATTTGCGTGCATCTTTCCAAATAAGTTATTATTTCGAGCAACAAATGTGTAATGAATAATAACGTATTAGTGCACGAAGAGACATTTCTTATATAAAAAAATTAAGACAATTTCTTTTCTTTTTATGCTTAAATAAAACATCTCATACGCAAATACGAAAATATTAGTATCTCAGTATCTGCATATGAGACGCTTATATTTTATATAAATTATATTTTAACTAAAATACACACTAAAAACGGCAAGTCTCTGTTAATCTCTATAAGAATACAGTATGTGTAAATAACGAATACAATTGTTTTCGAAATAACAACTTCAGAATAGTTGAAAACCGAAGGCTTTTGTATAGTTATTTAGCGCTGCCGCACATACATCGATGTACTCGAATGCACTCCCGGCGGGGGAGTTCGCCGGCCGGGCTTTCGGGAGGGAGGGTGAAGGACGGGGGGAGGGCATACGAATAGAAACACGAATTCACTTATTACGGGCTGCAGAATCACGCGAATGGATATATGCAGCTCGGAATGCACGGTCTGGATTGCGGCGTGCCCAGAGCAAATTCGCCCTTAGTGCCTCGCGTGTGTCCTATCCGCGCTCGTATCTCGATATCACGGCCGGAGCACTGACCCACCTCGCTGCTTACAGTCTGGTTCACATAATGCTTTGTTACCGCTTGGACTATATATGCGACTCGACGCAAAAACTGGCACCGTTTCACCGGGAGGGAAGAAGGTATTATCAGATGTCGCAGATACCTACATACTATCACAATTAGGCCAATTTATATAGCTAAAGATGTGCTACTATATGTAAATCTACATTTTGCTAGTAAAGATATATGACATTCTCTAATAAAATGACGTGTGATATTAATTTCTAATAAAATTATCGTAATGTTATATACTCAATTAGAGGATATCTAATACGTTGAAAAGTGATACAGGACTTATTATAGTTTTTATTATATTTTTATTATGTACACGTTTAACCCCTAAATATATTTCGGAGACAAGTTTTCTTTTCAAATTGTTCAAGCTGTGCGAAACTTTTCTGATTAGATTTTTGGATTTTAAATGTAAGTTATTTCTGGCTTCATCAATTTTCTGGTTTTAGGATTCTTTTATTATACGCATATACACATATGTTAGTTTTCGAACTCTTAATTCTAGTTAATAACAATTTTTTTTAACAAGAATTTTAATTAAAGAAGTTAGATTAGTTTTGAAAAAATTAGTTTAAAGCTTGGATACTGACATGAAAAAGTCTTGAAGAAAGTGAAAGAAAATAATGTTGTAATGTTAATCTAAATCTACTTGAATGTAATCAAAGAGTTTTCCTTCAGGTCTATCAAGTAAAGGTAACAACATTATAGTTTTGCTGCGTTTTTTATATCGTAGAAAACTGATTTGTCGAAGCATTTAAATTATAAAGCTTTTCAGCAGTGGTTTTGTTAGCGTGCTAGTTGCTAGTAAATATACCTGATGTGATCCAGTCTTATGAAATGTAACGCGATAAAATCGCGAACTGCCGGTATACACATGCGTGACTTACCGTCACCCCGAATGCCCGAGACTTAAGCTCACACCAGTTAATTTAGCGTTTAAAGGAGAATCGATACCCGTCGAAGATTTAACGCCGGAAATGGAGCTGTGTTAGCGATAACACTTTACAACAAAAAAATCAAGATTTTTATCTAATTGTAAGATAGGTATCTCAAATACGTATAGCAAAGAAAAACATGAATACAAATAAAAGTGCGAGATAATAGTAATAAAGAAAATATAAACTGAAAATTACATGCTCAAAATTTTTGTTTCTATATCTAAAACTATTTTTTTTAAACTTTATAAATAATTACAAAATTTTCAATATTAACTTTAAGTAACTGCAACATAGTTTGTATGAATAAAAAATGATGCTCTGTGATTAATGGGCGTGTGTTAAAAATCATTTTATGAACTTTTAAAATATTCCCTAAAGCAAAGTTGGCTTTATACATTTCTCGAAGCGCCTGCGGCTGACAGGAAGTGCGTTAGTTCTCTCAGTGATTCTGTGCATTTTTCTTTAACAACTTAATTCGTGCTTTTCTCAAGGCAGACTCCCGGCCTACCTGAGAGAAGAAAGAGGTATTTTTTCATTTTTCTTTGGGCTTCTTGCAGGGTGATTCGTATATTTTTCCGGGAATTGTCGAAAGTTTTAGTGCTTTCGGCTCACTGGATCTGCCTTTTTTAAAGTTTCGCATAATGGTGGCTGCGATGTTAGGTTTCCCCACCGCATCTTGTGATTGCGGAGATATTTTAAATTTTCTCCAACATTCATGGAAGCAGCAAAGAGTGGGATTAAATTTAAAGTTGAAGCTACATAATTATAATGTACTTTTGTTGTAGTGTTGATAGCTTTTTGTCCGCAATTATAGTGATCGTGTACGAGTTGTAAAACAGAACAAGATAAAACTTGTATAAGTTATACTTTTTAATCAATTTGGAGGCGATTTTTCTTCGGTGAAGGTACCGAAATGCTAAAATCTTTTTAGTCATACCTATGCAAATAAAGAAGATGAGAATATTTGAAAATAAAAAGTGGCTCTCGTTCTATTAAAAGATTGAGTCGAGATTAAATGATTTCTACTAAATATATGCTAATTGTTTTATTAGCACAGTAATAATTTTTAAGTTAAATAAAGAAAAAGAGTTAATGTTTTTCAAAAATTAAAAATTTTTTTTATGACTAATGTAGAGCTAGGTTAAAATTAGACAAACTTTAGCATTAAAGGGAGAGTACCGCCGAGATAGATCGTGCCATTCTATCGGCGACTCGTTGTCCGCACGCCTTTAGCTACGCCTTTAGCTACGACTTTAGCTACGACTCCAACTACGTAACGTGCAATAATCTATTCTGCAGGCGTGTATTTTTGAGTTTACGTCGCCATGACTACCTGGCAAATCGCGCGCGCATACGGTAACGACGACGTCCGCGATGACGACGTCGACGGCGACGTCGACGACAAAGAGAGGCGGTCGTTAGAGGCGCGCGATATCGCGATACCGCTCGCAGAGGTAGGCACTCCGAGCTGTCCAGTGGCCTATTTCATAAACTCGACGGACCACTAAAAGTTGGCGATTAGTCGAGCGCGTCAATATGCTGTATTGTTCGTTAAAAAAGATATGACAGGTATATAAAAGATTTTTTTTATCTTAATCCTTTTTTTACCTCTTTTTACTTTTTATCGTGACTGATAGGAATTTTTTCCTCGCAGTCACAGTTGTGGGGATTTCGAGAAGGTTGACTTTTTTTATACGAAACTGTATATAAGCTTCTTTACATAAATTCAGACGTATTTTTTTCATTATCCTGCCTTAATATCGTACTTCCATGCGTGGAATAATGGATGTACTCAATCGAGAATCCTTGTTTTTTACACAAGTAATTTTATGAATGTGATAACAAGTTAACACCTGTAGTCGAGAGGGTATCGCCGTAAAACTGTTTGTTAAATTTACACGTATAGGAGGGTCCCTAAGGCCTGTTTTCGGCACCCTTCAAAATTGGACCAAAATGGCTGGAATCACTTCCTTATACCCTTGGAAGTAATATTTAGTCAATTTCAGCCTAAACGGAAGTATTTAGAGTGTATACTTCAAGTATACATGGTGCATCAGCGCGCCCGTATCAAGCATTTATTTGGAAAACAGCGTTTTTGAGAAAAATGTTTCAGATAAAAGTTGTATGGTTTCAAGGGGGACATAAGATGGTGTCATTGGTTTGACCTTGGATAGTCATTTGAAGTTGACGTGAATATCGATTTCAATATTTTATATAGAACCCCCTATTTTTACATATCTTGTAGCTTATCTCGAGAGCTTTCCAAAACACTATCGTAAATCACGTAGAAACACTTATTACAAATACTTCTGAAAGAAATGACAAGAAAAATAGAGGGTTCTATATAAAATATTGAAATCGACATTCACGTGACCTTCAAATGACTATCCAAGGTCAAACCAATGACACCATCTTATGTCCCCCTTGAAACCATACAACTTTTATCTGAAACATTTTTCTCAAAAACGCTTAGTTTTCTAAACAAATGCTTGATACGGGCGCGCTGATGCACCATGTATACTTGAAGTATACACTCTAAATACTTCCGTTTAGGCTGGAATTGACTAAATATTACTTCCAAGGGTATAAGGAAATGATTCCAGCCATTTTGGTCCAATTTAGAAGGGTGCCGAAATCAGACCTTAGGGACCCTACTCCTTTAGGTTGTGTCAACTCGTAAAATATTAGATAGCTCCTGTTTCGCGGGAATCGTTGAGTCGACGAAATTGTCGGATTTTGCCTGTTGACGCAGAAGTTTTATGAAACTGACACGTGATAAGCTTCCATAAATTGAAAAATGTCTCATAAGCAGTTTGCTCTCAATAATCTCAGAAACTGTCGATCTATAAAAATGTGTTTCAATAATATCTACATTTGTTGTTTTTAATTGTGAAATCGATGGTGACAATCAACAATTGTTTTATTACGCGATTTACTTATTTCATCATTAATGAAAAGCACTTTAATTGAAATTCTTTGACACACGTGGAATCGATTTTAATTTATCAAACATTTGGAAAGTGTCTCGACTGAAGAGGTAATGTAAAAAGAATTGTGAGAGAGTGCCGCGCTATAAAAATTATTTTTCCATCCAAAAATACCTACTGCAATCAATCGTTATAAAAGAATGTAAATGTTCCCAATTTCTATTTGTATGACAATAGAGTTTGGTAACTAAAACGAACATAATATTTTTTCGACTATTTTTTATTTCCTGATATATTTATTTCAAGCGCTTAAAGTTATTTATGTCCAATCTTTAATTACACAGGTGTCGAATATTTTGGAAATTGTAAAATTTCTGCTCGGGAATCGGATGCAGCCAAAATTTCTCATGAATAATAAATTCTCGTGTTAATAAAATCTATAATTTAACAACGGATGTGAGTTAAAGACGATATACCGTTTCGGTTAAGAATGGGCTCGGCTATTTATTGTAATGATGAAATTGGCACTCGAGCTCGTATTACATTGCAAGTTAATAAAGAGTGTCGGAAGAGTTATGGCGGTATCATGATGGTGTTGACGAGCAATTTCGAGAGGGCTAGAAGGTATTGCTGGAATTTGTTGTTTAGAAGGAATTAATCCGCGGCGTGATGGGTTGATCCGTTTGCAGAAGGGCGAGCGAGACGGCACGCTATAAAGCGAATGTTTGCAGCTGATTCCATCTTTCGAAAGCGGAGGAATTCCGCCGGGAAATCTTCCGCTACGATATGATACTGCGGGGCCTCGTCGGAGGCATTATTTATGGCACATGCAGTCCATAATCGTATTCGGCGTGCTCGCGGGTTTACAGTGGCCTTGCATGCGCTTGTAATTACTCAACCGCATATTAATTTTGCGAAATTACATTGTCAATTAAAAAAAAGGGAGTACACGCTCCGTGCAAAACGCCGTTAATACGTAGTTATTTCGAAACGACTACAGTAATTTTGCGAAATTACATTATCAGGAGCTTTTAAAAGTTTTTACACGGGAATTATTTTTGTCAAACGTAAGCGATAAATAATTGTCCATTTAGCGTAACGCAATTTGAAAGTTATCTCGTTAATTCTCTTCCAAACAAAAATACATTGATTTAGGCAAATCTATTAAAATATTAAATTATTGGACATGAGGATTGGAGTCGCGCACATCGGGATCAATATCTTTCCTTTTCCAACCGACGAGGTTCTACGTCCCGACTATTTGTTGAAATCAATATGCCAATATAATGCTTTCAATCGATCCGCACGACGAAAGTAAGGAATAATATTGGTGCAGACTCCGGCGGGTCTTAAATTAAGGATAGCAATTGCTCGATTAATCATGAGGCAAAGTGAACTGCAAAGGTGGTTCGGAGCGAGGATCGATATCCTCACTGCGCGATATTCTCGTTGCGTCTATTTTTTCTAGCCAATAAGCTTTCGCGATAAAATCCACGTTAATCAGGCTAATCAATCACATAGATCAAGATGTATTTCTTTCGATGATTTTAATGACGGCCGAAAATGTCGATCGCGTGAAACGTTTTTGTCTTTTCTTTAAAGATTATATGATACAAAAATCTATTTTATATTTATCTTAGAATAATTTTAAAAAATCATAATCCTCCATAAATTTTTAATTTAAACACAAAATTTATTTTAAAAGCTTTTTTTAGCACTTAGAATATAAAAAACGTCTACTTGTTGAACAATTTTGATATTTAGGACTTTCGGAATTGCAAAAAAAGCATGGTGTCGAACTCCAAGATACTCTGCGATTCTGAAACGCTGCGGCATATACTTTCTCGTCACACGTCTATTTTTACTCGTCTCCGCTGAAACGCGACCGTAGTTCACCGTGGTAAAATCTGAAAATCGAATACTGTATTGCGCTAGAGTCAATAATCGATACATCGCGGTGCGGCGCTCCGAAAAGCCGGTGACCGCGGCGTGTGGATTGGAAATTGCAGCGCGCGCGCGTGCTGCAACCGCCCCTCTGTCTTACCCCTCGCGCGCCGCAAACCTTACGGCCGTGCCGCTTGTGCCATGCCGGGGGGCACGTGACCCCAATGGCGCCACGAGCGGGTGCGACGGCCCTGAGGCCACTCTCGTCGCGTCGAGGCTCTTCGGAGCGTGCCGAGGCCGGCCGACGGCACACGAGGGCGTAGCGACGGCAACCAGGCAACCACGTTTCTACCCTCGTTTTCAGTCCGTCGTGGTGTGTCTCGTCGGTCGCCGGTTCGTCCGACAACCACGCGCGCTGCTCTGTTTTCTCTTCCTCTTTCTCTATCTCTCTTTCTCCTCCCGTCCCCGTTTCCGCTACTCCCGCCCCCACCATTTACCGTGCATCTTTCATTTTTTTTCCGTCCCCCCGTTGGTTGACCCCCCACCTGTCCTCTTCTTGTTTTTTTCGAACTGCATATTCGCGAGGGTCGCGCGCGCGACGTCCGTGTGCCGCGATCGCGGAGTGTTACCTCCCTCGCGCGGAGGTATGTTACCGCGCGACCACCACTCGCCCCGCGTCCCGTGTGCGCCTTGAATACGGACCGGGTTGAATTGCGGGTGAGGAGAAAGAGGAGGGAATTCGCATCGCATCGCATCGCATCGCTACGGCGACGGCGAGGGGCGAAAGAAAGGAAGGGCGGCGATGCAACGCGGCGCGGGGACGTACGTGCTGGCTGCGTGCTGCCGTCGCCCCGGCGCGAGAGAACGTTAAGGTAAGAGAGGGTTCAACGAACGCCGGATCGCGCTGCCACGCGCGACTTTCATCCCTTCCCCCCCCCCCCCCTCGCCGCTTTCTTTTCTATCGCGATGCACTTTGAGGAGGCGATAGGGGTGGCTTTACGAAGTTCCGGGAAACTTGCGAATTGTCCTGAATTTTAATCGCCAATGGCAGCGTTAGATCTACTTGATGTTTTAAGAAATGTCGAGGAGAGAGCGTTAGCTTGACTGATCTCCCGTGACTATCTCTCATAAGTCTCATTTTGCGAGCAGTCTCTCTTAGTTTGTTATAAGTGATAAAAGATAATGTCAATGTTACTTTTTAATTTGTTATTGTGAAAAATGTCAGTTATTATTCATGCGATTGATAATTTATTTTAGGTCTTCTAATTTTTTCATGACCTCATACGCGACCGTTTATTTATTTATTTATTACATTGCTCAATGATCAAATATAACGTTGACTTTGCTTTTTGACGTTGCTGTAAATGTATTTCTTATTAGGATTTCAATTTTAATATAATCTTAAAAGTCTAATTATTTATATTACATTTTGATAATTAAAAGGTTTTCCACTATCACAACCTGGAATTATTCCAATTTCTACTTTTGCTGAAAAGTTTTACTTTTCGAGAACTTAGTGTCCCACGCAGGTAAACTCTTGCATTCGATTAAATTTGTCTTTTTTATTAATTAATTAGAGAACATGTCATTTTTGGTCGGGCTGGATCTTAATCTAATAATAATATTTCTGTGTGAATTTTGTAGACTTTCTGCAACTCAGTAAACTGCGCGCCAATTATTTGTCGGTCTTAAAATACACTCGACCAATTGGTAAAGATGCCCGGTCACGTTGTAGAGAGGTCCAGATTCGAAAAATCACTGTAAAGAATTTATTGCGAAAAATATCACCCAGAGGAAAAATAATGGAAAAAGTATACAAAATTTACCCGAAAAATATCACCATTATATCTGGGGTGATATTTTTCGCAATAAATTCTTTACAGTGATTTTGTAAAGGATGTTTATTAGCATCAAAGTTAAATTATCAGTTATTGATTTAAGTATGCGGATTTACTGTTCCAATAGAAAGCTGTGACCGACAAATAATCGGTGCGCAGTCTACTGAGTTAGAAACGTATACAAAATTCATACAGAAATTATTAATAGTATAGGCTACCATGATCCAGTCCGACCGAAAATGGCATCTTCTCTAATTAATAATCTAATTGTAAGATCGAACCTGTTTCACTTATTATCTTTTATTAATCATCTTCAAATCTTAGTTGCTTTGAGTAAATTGCATTTGAAAAATATTCCGTATAGAGTTTCCTAATACCATTTAGTGTCAGATTTAATGTTAAATATGTCATATTCGGAGTTATATATGATCATATAACTCCGAATCTTATTTAATAATAATGAGAATTACGTTTAATGTCAACGTGACACGAAAATCAGACAGCTACAGTTAACGTTAAATATGTTATAATAATAAGAATCTTTATCTTCCCTTATATTTATTCCATACATTTATGGAACACATGAAGCTATGGTAGGTATAATACATGTCGTAAGAGAAATTAACATTTGTTAAATATATTTGTACAAACAATAAAAAATACATATTTTCTTCAGCATAAAGCAATAGGGAATTTATATTACGTAAATCTCTAGGTATTATGCTTAATAATACGCAGGGATTTAATTTAACCGCTTAGATATTCAATTTAACATACATGATATTAGAAATTCCATACATCATAAATTCCATACAACGTCAATTATTTTAGCCAAGCTCTTTCATTTTTTTATGGAACTGGCTATTCATAAATTTTTCCGTGCTCACCTAACGTTATTTATAGAGAACATACAGATATAAAGGATGCATGAACTTTTGAATATACTGTTATGCTCGAAAAATGTGAAAATGGTTTTTCTTGTAAATTTGCTAAGAATTTCTAACATTTTTAACTACGATAATTGAATTATGTATAATCTTTATTTAGAGTGTCTTTATCGCTATCTTTAACTATTTCTTTAGTCGTTACTTGCCGGAGAAATTCGGCAGTAATGACTTGAGTGATTAATAACATCAACTGTCGAGCATCAATTGCGATCAACCGAAACTCCAAGTCACGTAATAAGCCGGCGAGGAAAAATAAACGCGCAATCGTAGGTTAGTAACGTGACACGAAAATCAGACAGCTACAGTTAACGTTAAATATGTTATAATAATAAGAATCTTTATCTTCCCTTATATTTATTCCATACATTTATGGAACACATGAAGCTATGGTATAATACATGTCGTAAGAGAAATTAACATTTGTTAAATATATTTGTACAAACAATAAAAAATACATATTTTCTTCAGCATAAAGCAATAGGGAATTTATATTACGTAAATCTCTAGGTATTATGCTTACTAATATGCAGAGATTTAATTTAACCGCTTAGATATTTAATTTAACGTACATGATGTTAGAAATTCCATACATCATAAATTCCATACAAGGTAAATTATTTTAGCCAAGCTCTTTCATTTTTTTATGGAACTGATGGCTATTCATAAATTTTTCCGTGCTCACCTAACGTTATTTATAGAGAACATACAGATATAAAGGATGCATGAACTTTTGAATATACATACTGTTATGCTCGAAAAATGTGAAAATGGTTTTTCTTGTGAATTTGCTAAGAATTTCTAACATTTTCAACTACGATAATTGAATTATGTATAATCTTTATTTAGAGTGTCTTTATCGCTATCTTTAACTATTTCTTTAGTCGTTACTTGCCGGAGAAATTCGGCAGTAATGACTTGAGTGATTAATAACATCAACTGTCGAGCATCGATTGCGATCAACGAAACTCCAAGTCACGTAATAAGCCGGCGAGGAAAAATAAACGCGCAATCGTAGGTTAGTATCTAAATGTGTGCCGGGGAATGCTCTGGCAATGATTTCGAGGTCGATTACCCTAGCGACTTACTTCGGCGTTGCTATCGCTAAGCTTGTCCGCCTGTGAGTGCATATTTATCGATTTTATCTAATATACATATATTGTATGATAAAATACGATACACACATTTATTTCGCATAAAAATGTAGATAAACTCAAAACTGTCGCGCGTCTTTTTATCAGTAAAGTGTCATTTCGTCGAGAGAAAAAGATGTTTAATTTTTCAAATTTACGACTTGAAAAATTCAACGGCAGAATTGCGCGCAATTTGCTCTCGTGCTCTGTTATGTGCATATGTAAAATATGTCTCGTCTACGGTTTTCTCCACGAAATGGTTTCGCGGGTCGATATCCTTTCGCTGTGTAACCACGTGAAATTGGCGTTGCATAATTCTCGCGGCTGCCGCGTAAACGAATTCGAGAAAGAATTACCGGGCCGTTTTTGTTGGCCCGTTTTTGTTCGTCAAGTTAAATATAGTAACATAAAAGCGTAGTTCGTATACAGAACGTACGATGATATATTATGTTGTGTCTGGGGTTATTGCACCTACACCGCAATGCGCGAGAATTATTGACAAGCTGTTTGAGGTTCTCTGCATTTGCTTTAACATACAATTCTGGATAGATCCATTTTTAATTATCGCTATTAATCCTTCAATTAATCTAAAATTAATTTAGATATTTTATTGGTTTAAAATAAACATTCAAGCGCGAGTTCGACAAAGAATTTACATTTACAAATTTGATCGTACTCGTCAACGAACTTGGAAACTCGAGCCGCGCCGAGAATGCAGCCGCATTTCATTGCCGCATCTCTGAAATGCGTCTGTTTTAATGCATAGCCGTCTTCGTGTTACTATTTTTGTTACAAGTCACGTTTTCCCAGAAAAAAAAAATACGTGCTATTTATTTCAGCGATATTAAGTAACGAGCATCTTTTTCTCCCGGTCAACGGGGGAGGGAAGAGTAGCGGGCGCGTGAAACTCCATTCATTCCACTTATCGATACATCTTTCCACTCCCTGCGCCTCTCGAACAAGAGTTATCACGATGTAGGGTATGTCTCGCCCTGAAATTAACGATCCATCGTCCTTTTGTGAAGTTTATGGACAAGTTTCAAAAGATTATTTTTAGCAAAAGTTTCCAATAGAATTTTAATCTAATAAACATTCGAGCTTAAGATTCCTAAAGAATTTCTTGTCCTTCGCGGCATGATATGCGAGATGTCTATCTTCCATTAGTTCCATTTATCTGTTCATCGAGTTTACAAATTCTCTCCTCCGCGTTTTTGTATTGATATAGAAATACAATATTTCAACTAATTAAGTTTTAACATGTTACGAACAGATAGTAAAGCCGACAATTGTTTCTAAATAAAATCCAAGTGTATTTTATTTTAAAAGAATCTTGATTTGTGGAACGGCTGGAATTTAATTCTGAGAATTAAAAGAGAATTTAATAAGAAAGACTCGAAATGACGATGAAATTCGTATAAAGAGAAGTGGCAGAGTGCTCTGTTTGTAAGTTCTAGTCAGAGCAGTTGAGCACTAGATGATTATCGTTCCCTTTCTCTCGTTTATAAACTATTTTCTACCGGTTTTCTCGGTCTTAACCCTTTGTATAACGTCTCTAGCTTCTCACAATTATGGCCAATTTCTTCACCGTCGGATAACTCTATCCTTCGGTTAACCTCACTCTTCATCTCTTTCTAAGGGGGCAGTTAGAAAGAGATGAAGAGTGAGGTTAACCGAAGGATAGAGTTATCCGACGGTGAAGAAATTGGCCTTTAGTATCACACCAGTTTTTTTTCGATGTTTATTGTAAATTCTATTACATGTCGCGGCGGTTATTAGAGTTTTATTGAGGTTCGTTATCACGCGAGAATCTTCGTCCAAGACAATTTAAATGCATTTTTCACAACAGCATGTGCGTTTTAATTTTAATTCTTCCTGCAGTGTTTTCGCAATGCGGAAATTTTAGAATTTTGCACGAGAAAGATAGTACAAACGAGACTCGTAACATGTTGATTTTCAACATTTATGAACATGTTAAAAATCCATTAAAATCCAACTGCGCCGTCGTGTTGCAAAGCGGCAACAAAATTTTGCTAATTTTGCTTATATAAACTACACATTTTTATTTTTATCCTCTTCCGCCGCGGGTAATTCTTGTAATCGATCTTTGGCAAGTTGCTGATCAAACCGCGTGTAAAATACTACATACGCAAGCAATAAAATCGGCTGGCTGATATGACACTTTTCCGCGTGCATCCCGTAGCATGCACGAGCGGCGAAACTCGGGTTTCTTGTGTCGATTTATTTTTATCGTGATCGCCGCATCCGAGGCTTCTCTTTTTCCACCTCAGCGTGAAAGGCCCGGATGCTCGAGTGCGCGCAAGGGGAATAAAAAGGGAGACACGCAGAGAAGAGAGCACACCGGAGGAAGGCGGAATATATGTATATGAAAATCTGGCATAGATCTCTGCTGTTTCTTCCTGCTCGGCTTATCTAATCTCTCTTATCTAATTTACAACTGCATAATTCGTGTCGAGTCCCTGGAAATTTCACGTTTTCTCGTATTTCAAGGTATCTCACCGTACGTATTGCACGACTATCATTAATTAGTTTTTCACACAGAGTATTCGAGAAGTTCGAATTGAACTTTAACGGATTAGATTCTCTGGAGTGTGTTCGGAGAGATGATCTTTCTCCGCATAAAGTATTGAAGCACCGATAGTTGGCAAGTTGCGAGCAATCGACTCGGATATTTCAAAGTTCGAGTCTTTCGAAACGGAACTTCGGAAATTCCGCTGCGCTCGCGAACTTTCGATGGCCGCGATATATTTGGTCCTATATACGAATTTTTCTACATATTCGGAAGTCCTGGTATATAAAACTACATCGTGAATTTATCGTATCGTCGGTATGTACCCTAGGCTACGTTTGCGCGAGTGACGATCGTAACGAACACGCGATCGCGTTTTTATCATTAACGTTGTGTACCAAAGATCTTTCCGCGATGGCACGTTTCGAGCCGTGTCTCACGTATCGATCTCGCGCGTTACGGCTCCACAGGCTACATTTCATTTTATGCTATCGCGCTTGTTTTATAACCGAAGTGACACGGTGAGCACTAGACGCGCAGACCCCGTGACTTTGAGGGAGAAATATATCGCACTTTCTTGATCGAGACGTATATCTTAATCAACAAGATCGTGCATCAGGCGCGCGTAGATTCATAAGCCACTTTGCACGATACACTGAGAAACCCCCGGAGAAACCCATTTCGTTGAATCAACTAAATCCTTGTTTGGATATGGGCAAACAAATTTTTTAGTTAATATAACAAAAATTTGGTTCACATAAAAAAAAATTTAGTTATGTTAAAAAATTTTTGTTATGTGAACCAAATTTTTGTTATATTAACTAAAGAATTTGTTTGCCCATATCCAAACAAGGATTTAGTTGATTCAACGAAATGAGTTCTCAGTGTAGGTGCGCAAGGAAATAACATACGAACCAAGTTCAGATCCGGATCCCGCATATCGATTTCCTCGTCTCGCATGTTACGGCTCGGTAGGATCGTCCCTAGTCTAACCCAATCCTGTCGCGCGCCATTATACAACAATGATGAAGATCATTGGATAGGTCGGTGGGACACTCTCTTTAAGCTCTTTAAGTCGTTAAGCCCGCGTCGCAAATGGAAGGTTCGCGTGTACATGTTACAAATGGAGGACGTATACGTGTTGCATCGCCTTTTCTTTAGGGAAGTAGGTAACGTTCTTATCATTAACAGCCAGCAATGTGTTAATTATATTAGAGGAAACGGAAAAATTCTATCGTAACTCAGGATCTCTCAAGATAATCATGCTGCAAGAATTATTTATTTATTCTCGAATAAATGTTGTTTTTCTTCGTTTGGTTCCGTGGCATATTTACTTTAGGAAGATAACAGAGATGATAAACGATAAATTTATATGATTAAAAGTAAACGATCCATGATATAACGATCACTATGCTTCAGCAAAATTTAATGTGAAATTTATCGTAGGTAATAGAATAAAATAAGATAAAAATAATTACTAAATAATGTTAGTTTATTTCATTTTGTACACAAATAAACGAATTTTTCGCGTAATTGTAAAATATAATATTATCAATCGATAATTCTTCTCATTATTCTCTGTATAAAAATACTACAAGATATTAGTCGAATAGTACATTTTATGACATTTTTCATATTTTATGTCGCAACATGTCCACATAAGATATAAAATAGCTCGTAAAATATACACGGTTCAATAATTTTACCTAAATATTTCTGTGCGCGCATGGAATAACAAGAACAACCGTAAAAGAAAAATAATACGATTCCGCTGAAAAAGATGCAATTGTGGAAAAAGTGGGAACATCATTGGAAATTGGATATTATTACGTTTTACTTTTTTCCGTACCCCAGTTTTTCTTATCATGAATCGCAAAAGAAATGTGATCTGTTATCTGACTTACCCCGTATTAAACGCAATAAAATATTATCTATAAAATACTCGAGAACAATTTTATTCGTTTACCGATATCTGCGTGTGAACGATTTACCTTTTGCACTGAGAGTTTACATATCTCAATTCTCGACAAAGAAAAAGATTGCTTATACATACACACTATTGTCCCCCTCCTGATATGTTATCTTTTCTTTTGATATTCAAACGAAATCTTCGAGCTCTACTTCCTTCGGTAGGGTAAGATACGGATATAGATATGGGATGAAGTAATATCCTGGGGGACAAAGTGTAAGCCTCGTCCGTGTATAACGTGTTCCAGGCACGCACGTATAATATACGTGCAAGTAGCGAAAGGTCGCCTCCACGGCGCGGCGGTTCTTAAAATTATTATGTTTAATCGGGACAATCTGGATGGGTATACGGGTGCGGGCTTCGATTGCTGCTCCATTCGCGATTAATCTTTAAACGGTCGCGTAGTTTTTTAAACAGATTATAGCCGTATCGACCGTGTCGGCGAATGACGTTGCTCGCACAATTCAAGACCATCTTCGGGAGCTTGCGACGAATTCATAATGAATCGTCGATCATTCATCATCCGAACATGCGACGGAAGTGCCCGTGCACGAAGTACGTAGGCGCGAAATAACGAAGTTCATTTCCTCGCCAAAGACAATAACCGCGATACAGTGCAGTTGTAATATGTAAACAGGATGTTTTAGGTTCACCGAAATATCCTGTGTTTCATTTCATTTCCGAACTCATTATGACAGATCTCGCAACAGATGATTTAAGGCCGCTTTTATATATATTTATGAGCAAATTTTACGAAAGTTTGTTAATTTCAGAAAGGTCAAGTAAACTATGTAAGAATAGGTAACAATTCTATAGACTCTTGGTGTATGCTTAAGCTACTATTGTCGATAAGCGCTTGTCATTGTCGCTTGGCACTCGTTGATCTTGAATAGTGCTCTACGTAAATTTTACATAGCATTTTTTTCCACAAAGGAAGAATCTGGGTATATTCATTATAGGAAAACTTTTATAAAAATATGAATGTCTATACAGTAAGTACATATAAGCACGATAATTTTAAATATGCTCCCGTTTGTAGTTTGACACATACATGTAAGTAATTCGTGTGCGTATAGATGTGCTGACCTATAAAGGTTTGAGATTCTTCAACTTTGGCACTGGCGAACTTTCGCATTATCATAGAAATTGCGGCACCAGTGTTGTCGCAATAAAGAATTTCAAAGGCATTCTTACGACCAACCACTCAAAAGAAGTTGCTTATCAGATTAGTTTAAGACCGGCACAATTCTCCTCCGGGAGAATTTATGCAGCACGTAATGTAATTAATCGCGGCTATCGCAAAATAGCTTTCCATTATATTCTAATTATCGTGAAAATTTAACAGCATTAATTATTATTTTCCCATAGGGAGCAGTTAAGTATCGTGTTCGATATAACGAGTTTAATTGATAATACAGTTTCCTGCACGTAAGTTTTTATATATTTTTGAAGATAATTAAGAGTAGTATAAACAAAAGAGTAGAAAAAAAAATAATTAATACGATTTGCTTAACCTTTAAAGAATAATTATTGCAACATGTTATTATGTATATTTTTATTCAAAGTACAAGATTTATTTAAAAATAGTGACTTTTGATGTAATAAATATTTTTAATAAACATTTTAATTGATTTAAGAATAAAAACAGTTAACACCGCTTTTTAAAAGTTGTCAACTCTTTTTAAAATGTTTTCCCTACAAGCTGCAAGTTTCAAGATAAACGCGTTATGAAGCCGAAGGGTTACAAGTATAATATACATACTAAACATGCAACAGTATGCAGCATATTTTATAGCCGGGCAGCTGAAAATACTCATAAATTTTAGTTGAAAAACACATTACGATGCAAAATGGTAAAAGATAGTTTTCAAAGTGATAAAACGTTTTATCTCTCATTAGAAATTTGTTACAAATTATACAAAGAAATGAATAATAATGTTGGCAATTAAATTGATTTTATCCAACGTCTGTGACTGTGTTCTTTTATCATTGCCGAAAGTTGATTCGTGTCGCTATTGTTTATAATTTCTGTAATTTGCAACAATCGACATCTGAACGTGACTCTCATATGCTTTCCTATATACTCGAAATTCTCGATATAACGGGCATGCGAGACAAAATTGCGCGCGGAATTAAGCCGATGTATTTCTATGCGTGACCGAATTTGCATAATTACAGTTCGCATCACACGAGCGACTAAGTGTAATGTCCTACCTTAATGAATTCTCGATAATCAATGCGTTGGACCGAAATACCGGTGCATCGTAATTAATTTTTGTATTCAACGCGGTATATTTTACGCTATACATTTGATTGACTATTCAACGTTCCGTATTTTACATCTGCGGTTTGAATAACGTATCATCAAATATTTCGTCTCTTGTAATAAGTTGCAAATTTTCTATGGTTGGTTCCAACAATCGTTGTTGGCGAAAAGCGCGCTTCAGGCATTTATTATGTGGTTTATATGCTATTGGTAAAAAAAGACTCACGTTGCTCATGCACTTTTGACATAAAAAGTACCTTTCACACTATTTACCGACATAATCATTAAAATCATATTAGTTATATATATGTCAAATATAGAAACATGTCGAAAACGACTATAAATCATCGATGAAGCTTAATGCAGCGTTGCTATCATTTATCGCCATCATAATCGAACCACGAATACGAATATATACAGGTGCACATAGACACATACATGCATATACAAATATATATACAAAATATCAATTTTATACATGTATTTATTATATTAATTTCAGATAATACAATAAAAATATAATAATTATGAAACTGTGGCTGTGTAATACACATAATACACATTTAATATCAGATTGATTTGTATTTCTTTATTTGGATTTACGTCTTGATATTTTGTAATAAAGATATATACGAATGCAGATACTCCAATTAAATCACTATCTGTATTCTTGCTTCGATTAAAAGCATTGTTTTTATTAGGAGGTGATAACCATTTCTCGTGAAGCCCTGGATCATGTGACGCGGCATGTTCTCCAAGGCTCATATGATATCAAATAGAACGGAACGCGTTCCATGGTAATGTTTCTTTGGTTATTCCGCTCGTCTCTCGCGCTTTTCTAGTTTTATACTATCGACATTCTGTCAGGACTTTTTTGACGCGAAGAACATTCCACCGGGAAAAGGAAAATGGGAGAAAACGAAATGTCGTATCACGCATATTTGAAGATTGAAAGCATGAATCAATTGCCGCAATCAATTTTTTCATTAAAAAAATGATTATGCCATTAAGAAAATGATTATAACGTTAAATGTTAGATTGATAGAGTCGAAATGTAAATTAAATTTTTACATTTAAAGAGATATTAAAATTAATCAATTATTAAGACGAATTTAATAAATCTTTTCTTATACACATTATTAACTTTAAAGTTTATTTTGAACACAATTTAAACCTACTATTGCTGAATGTTTAGGTATACTGCTACTCTTTTTTGCAACATTTCTCCTGAGTTTCCTACAAATAATGATCGTTGCAGCATGAATTTATTGCTAGTCTTAATAAGCCCGGCGAACGGGGTCATATGTATCACACGTTAGATATACGCCCGCGGTGTGCATATGCTTCTGTATGCACAGCTACGTTGACGGCGGATTCCGAAACTTCAGTGTAGTTCAGGGTGCGAACGAAATAAACGGTAGCAAAACACACGTGGAGGTAACGCGCCTTGAGCCGTACCATAATCCAAATAAGGCTCCCCTAAATTTTCCGACATTCGAGAATATTACAGGGATCAAGAAAAATAATTAATATTTGTAGAAAGTAAACTTTGAAAGTTTCCGCCAAATTTAATAAAAATTGAAAAGATCAACAGATTTTGACAGATTTAAAGTTTTCGATGATCTGATGTATCAATGTTTCAAAGTTTTGAAATTGAATGATGCGGGGAATCTGAAACGCAAGGAGTGCAAAGTTTCAGTGGATCCTAAGCCTTTCTTTCAAGTTTTGAAGAGTAATAATATTTAACAATCTAAGTTTGCCAAAATAACCCCTAGATCTAACTTGCATCTAACTTTGCATTTAACTTTTGAAAGGAATGGGACTATAGGTTTAAAATCATTAAATGTTAAACATCTGCAGCTTTACAAACTTCCGATATTTTGAAGCTTCTAAAATAAAAAAATATATAAAACTCAAAGGATCCGAAAAATTTTATAGAATATTTCAAAGCGTTTTTAAAATGGACTCTTAGACCCTTTTAAGCGTTGCTTAAATAGAGACCTTTTAGTAAGTCCTGATTTTCTGGGTCAATTCGATAGCTTCGAACCTGAGTGACCTCGAGACAATCGTATTTCACCGTGGCGAAGTTAATTTCCATTTCAACACGTCATGATAAATCCCGTCAATGAATTAAACGGCCTAAAAGACTGACGATGAAAATGTAGGCCGCTTGCTTTTACTATGCTTCATTGTATAATGCTTTACTCCTGCACTTTCGTGAGTCATCAAAACCGGGCGATTGTTAATCGCTTCTAATTGCGCCGAAATACTTCGACGATAAGCTACCTTGGCAAATTAAATGAAACGGTTTCATCGCGTGACGAAGATTTCGGCGTTATATCTTTTGTGCCAAATACTGCAGTTTGTTCCGGTAAAATACATATATAATGTATTGCGGCATATCGAGGAATACGTACAAAAAATACATTTTACGAGAGAATAACACGATAGTGGCATATAATGCGTTTAACTTTATAGCCGATACTCTTTATCGAATATATTATTTATTAGTTTATTGATCAATATTGCTTAAATTATCGACACAATAATTAAATACCACCTGTTAAAAATGCAAATCGCATTAATCGTAAAAAAATGAATTATTATTGGGCACTTTAAAAGTAAAAGTAATATCGATTTAAAACAAAAAAAAAACACCTGTTTACATTAATGTTTTTATACTTGCTGCAAAGAGCAATTGAATAGTGAGAATAGTCTATCATATTCACGAATAGAATGACATTTGACGGGGATCTTGCGATTTAGAAGTTAGGGATTCAGAACATCCGACAGTTTTATATTTAGGGGAAAAAGATAAGAAAGCAACAACTTTACGAATTACGAGAGACGAATTACGTCTTCCGCGATTGGTCATCCGTCACCGGTATCCCACACTTGTAATTCACGTTTGAGCTAAGGCGAATTTCGGAGTTCGGCCTTTCCCTTTGACCTTCCTTTCACCACGGAGTAAAGTGAGAAATATTCGGCAGGGTATGTATGTCAAAGCGTTAGGGGTGCTCAGGACGGTCACGCAGTTCGGAGGCATGGCATCACCACCCCTAGGGTCAAGTAGATAGCTTCGGTCGAATAACTCTCAGCTTAACTCGGGATGGTATTAAAGGATAACCTGACGTCAGTTCATTACACTGCAAAACATATCCTCTTTATATATAAAGGACACTTCTATTTTATAACGGAATATACAATGTTAAAACGGATTTCTTTTGTGTCCATTTTATTTAAGCGTGACTGACGCAATTCTTAATGTGACACTTTATTCATATAGGTGGCTGATTAATGAAGCGTGTCTCGGGACGCAAAAATTCACATAATCCGATCAGTCATTAGGAGTATTAGCGTTCCGTGCAAATTATATCGGAAGTTACACTGTAATTACACGGAAGCCGTGCATTAAAGCTTCTACTAATCGATCCATATATCGAGTTAATAAATAGGTGTACGAGGTGTTATTTATGGCTACGTGCGATAATTAATATTATTTTAATTAATATCAATCAACACAAATGTTTAAGAGATGTTTGTTCAATTTTTATACATTGCGTTTACATCGTAGAGATAATCTGAAGCTCTCTCTTTAGACAATCTATAATTTGCGTCAGATTTCAAGATGGAGAATTATCTCCTGAATAATGTAGAATTGATTAAATAATAAGGTATACATAATATATAAAAATAGTTTTATTATATATTTAATTTATGAAGGATAGATAAATGTATGTAAAGAATAAAACTTTGAACTATGAATTAGGCCCTGTACACAATAAAGCACATATTAGGAATAAGAATAAATATTGAATATTAGGACATATAAATATATGAATATTCTTGTAATAAATATTAAATATTAGGATATGTAAATGTAAGAATATTCCTATATTTGTATGTTATATTTTATTCTTCTCCATTGTGCATTACGTTTAATTATGATTACTAATTCCGATTCCTAATATTTAACATTTATTCTTATTCCTAATACGTGCTTTATTGTGCGCAGGACCTTACTATTCACAGAGACAGCATTAATTTAAGTCTAAAGAATGAATCATTCTGTTGACTTGTATCCTGTTGATTCGTTCACTCCTTCGACACACTTCCTCTATCGTAAAAAATTGCATTTTAATTCTGTTGGGCCTGTAAACTTTAACGTCACGTTCAACTCCATTCGTTATCTGCCTTCGTTAATCTTCGCGAATTCCCCAGGCGGCGCGTCAATCCGGTCGGTGTAACTTCGGTATATGTCGATAGATTTATCGTAGCCGGCGATCGCGCGCAGGCAAAACCGCGTGTCATTTGCGTCGCCTTTATGTGTCACGTCACGTGTAAGCGTCCCCGCGACTCCATCGCGATGGAAACTACTGAAACTCCATTGTGACGATGTGGCGTGGTGCTAGGTCTTGAAATTCTATAATGAATCCACCAGTGGGACATAATTCACCGCGGGCTGATTTAGATTAGTATATAGGAATAGAATGAGGATTCTAACTCGTGAGCTCCGCGGGGGGGAGAGGGGCAGGGGGGTTTCGCGGCGCGGGGTACTCCATGCCCGATTGGAGCGGGGTCCGCGGAGCAAGAGGGGGGGGGGGGGAGCGTGCAACTAGGGCGTGGGATTCGCGGGGAGAGGAGGGGTACGGTCCGCGAGAAGTCCGCGGGGACAGGGGGGTATGGTCAGCGAGGGGTCCGCGGGAGAGGGGGGGGGTACGATCCGCGTAGATGGGTCCGCGGGGAGAGGGGGAACCGCGTTCGCGTTTTCGGGCGCCGCGGGGAGGGGGGTCCGCGTGACGTCACGGCGCGCTCCCGCTCGCGTTCTCTCTCTCCCTTGCGCGTGTTCTCTCTCCCGCCCGCATCTTCTCTCTCACTCTCCATTCGCCTTCTTACCTATCCTCATGTTTGCATCCTCTCTCACTTGCCATCTCCATCATTCGCCTATCTATTCGCGTTCTCTCTCTCCCTCGCGCGCGGTCTCTCTCGCTCCCATCCCCCGTTCGCGTTATCTCTCCCTCGCGTGCGTCTTCTCGCTCGCGTTCTCTCTCCCTCGCGGATGTTCTCTCTCCCTCACTCGCGTTCTCTTTTTCCCGCCCGCGGTCTCTCTTCTTGAAAAAATTAATTTGCTAATACTGAATTTTTTGTTTCCATAGGCGAAGACAGTTCGAGTTCTAGATTTCCGTAAAACGTAGTTTTTTTGCCTTTAAACCCTTACATAATCTAACGAATATATAGGAAAATTAAACAAAAAATTATACTTCTATTTACTGCAACTAAAATTTCTCTTTTTATTTAATATGTTACACTAAATGCTGCACATTTACAAACGTGTTACTTATTTTTATTTTGTTGAACATTGTATAACCTTAAAAAAAGAATGTTCTTATCGGTAGTACTATTAGTTATTAAATTGATGTATATCATTATTTTAACATAAATATTATATATTGTTTTATTTAATTTTAGTATATAAGCATAATATAAGGATAATAATATTAACATAAAAAATTGAATTTCATGAAAATTTTACAGATTTTTGAAATGCTTTTTTAACATTTTCTGAAGATATTTCGCGGAAAATCTTCTCTACCTGAAACACACAATGCAATAACACGATTAAGATAAGGATTTAATATTTTTTTTTATTGAAAAAGCGATTATCTTACCATATTTCTTCTTCTTCCTACTCCTCGTAATCCTCATTGAATAGCCTTCTTAAATAGAAAATGTCAAATTGGTCGTACTCCCACAATATATCCTGAAGTGCTCTATCTGCGAGCCTTTCGTTCTGCACCCGCCGCCAGTGCTCTATATTTATAAATCCAGGAATGCGGTACAGGTAGTCCATCCGCGGCTGTAAGATCAACTTTAAAAATATAATTATTGTTTCTTAAAACACGCGCACGCACACGCACACACGCACAGAGGAAAAAGAAATAATATTACGTACGTAAGAGTGGGGAATACGGATCCGCACCCACCACTCCTCTACCTCTATTTCAATCATTAATATTAATTGTTGCACCCACAGCGGCCACCTCTACTAAACAGAAAGAAAACATATTAAAAATAAGTCTACATTACATTTCACTACACTTTGTTACACTTTACTTCCGTACATCATCTCTCGGGAAAAAGATTTGCAGATAGTCGTCCATACCGAATGTAACTACTCAAACGCGAGCGGGAGCGCGTCTTGTGACGTCACTTCACCGCGGACCGACGCGGCCGTTGCACGCGGACCCCCCTCCCCGCGGCGCCAGAAAACGCGAACGCCGTTTCCCCTCTCCTCGCAGACTCCTCTACGCGGATCGTACCCCCCTCTCCCGCGGACCCCTCGCTGACCGTACCCTCTCCCCGCGGACTCCTCGCCCTAGTTGCACGCTCCCCCCCTCTTGCCCCGCGGACCCCGTTCCCACCGGGCATGGAGTACCCCGCGCCGCGGAACCCCCCTGCCCCTCTCCCCCCTCGGAGCTCGAATTGCCCCCCGAGTTAGAATTATCATTCTATTCCTACTTAGATTTAAAAGCGATTCGAGCGCAGGACTGTATACGCAGAGTATCCTCGAACTTAACCCTTAAATGCCACCCGGGGTCCAGCGGATCCCAGACCCTTTAGAATGATATATTTTCAAATGTTCCCGCCAAAAATGGAGCTCATATTTATTTATTTATTATTTTTTATTTTTTTGATTTTGGAGCCAATATTTTAACTGTTGGCGATCTTAATTTTTTATACTATGTTGAAATTGAAATTTTAACAATATAAGCATTTTATTCTCTTTTCTAAGCCTTGAACAACATTGAAAATAATTTTCATAACTAAATATCAAAAAATCAATAAGTAAGGAGACATTTTTCATGCTGGGGTCTTTTAGACCCCATGTGTCATTTACGAGATTCTTGAGAGGTGTGGCATTTAAGGGTTAAATATGTATAGGCTAAAAATGAGTCTAATCATAATTTTTATTGCAAAAATTTTGAACTTAATCTCTCAGAATAAAATTGTTTAAAATTTTACTATCTATTGTATCGTAATTGAGAAAATCTCAATTCTGCTTTTAACACGTTTAAATTTTTTAAATACTTTTATTCATTTTTTCGAACCGCCAGAATGGAGCTATTTTTTTACATTAACGCTGCAACTTTTTACCCGTATTTGCGTTACTCATTATTTCCATTTTATAGAATAGCATGATGTTATACGATATCTTAGGGGCATAAAATCTTTTTATTTTGTGTTCCATCATTCGCCCGTACGATTCTCTTTGAAAGGGGAAACTTTTTTCCCTCTCCTCTTTCCCCCTTCTCTCTCTCTCTCTCTCTCTCTCTCTCTCTGTTTTTAGTTCGTTTTCTTTCGCGTAAACCAATCTTTATTGCTCCGTTAATCAGCATGCTCGATATATATTAGTCGGAGCTTTTCGTCAGAGAGCTCTTTATTATCGTATGCCAACGTTATTATTATTATCGTGCCGGAGGAGGCCGGGTTGCACAAGTTTTCGTGAGATTCGCGTATAAAGCGAATTTCTTGTTTTGACGCATCAGTTATTGCCGACAAAATTGCACGGAAGGCCGGGAGCGGAACGAAGTGTTTCTTTTGATTACTCGTTGTCTGTGCAGGCGGAGAACAATGTTTGAGCAAAATTTATTTTGTTTATTTTTACAGACGAGCATTTTAATTGGCTCGCTCTCGTTCCGCTTCCTAACGCGATTGCCCTTTTACCATCGATCACACCACTTATCCTGGCAGAGATGAAAATTTGTCGTTCGCGTAGTTTTTCTTGCTTGTGTAGTAAAATAATTGGCGGTTTATATATACATATATACACGCCACATCTACATATATGTATATTAGTAACTATGAAATTGTTTATAATCTACATATAATAACACAGAACGTATAAATTGCAATACTTGTCATAAAAATATATAATTTAACGCAACGAGAGAAGAGATTTAAAAACATTAAGTGAGACTTTTACGAAGCAAGTGCAATTAAATATCATTTAATTGTCTTGTTACGATTACGGTGGATTAATATTTATATTTTAGACATTTTATGAGACACATTTATGAGAGAATTTTTCTTAACGTTGAATATCTGAGAAAATATGAAAGAGGATTGTGCGAACGAGAAAAAAATTGAAGATATATTCATTCGATGAGCTTAATCCGATTATCTTGGATAAGCTTGCAACGTCTTGTAATTACAATCTGATATAATTATATCAGATTTATCTTGTAATTATCCATCGGATTACAGAAGGGCGTGATAAAAGATAATAATCACGTTCTTCAAGAGTTTATTTGTCCTGTTGATGAGCCAATCAACGTTTTTTACGCCTAAAGAAACAATCAAACGCGATTGAAGCCCGGAAAACGTCAGTCGCTCCTCACGAGAGTTCGTTCATGCGTTTTTATTTCCTCTGCGATTTTCCCGGGGCGATTCATTCCCGAATGCACACGTGTATTTGTACTCCCTTTCCATTTTCTACAGTATCTCACACAGAAATTCGACACTCAATTTTCGCTTTGTGTTGATCTTTGTTGCCGATGCGCTGTTGTCCCCCCCCCCTCCCCCCGATCCCCTCACGTCCAAGAGATATTTTTCTATTATTTTACCATTATTCTACCCTCTCTCATCTCTCATCTCCCTCTCGATCCCGATGGCCGTTGTTGTTTTCGTCATCTCCGCCATCTCTCCTGGGTGTGGATTAAAAAAATACAGCCAGGGGCCAGCTCGTCGATTGGCATTTACTTTATCTCGATCGTGCTTTTATCTGACCCGCTGTATATTAGCGGGAAAGGGCCATCGCGTGGGAGACGTTAAAACAAATGAAGTGCGCCGT
The DNA here is from genome assembly GCF_030848795.1 of Temnothorax nylanderi. Taxonomy (NCBI): domain Eukaryota; kingdom Metazoa; phylum Arthropoda; class Insecta; order Hymenoptera; family Formicidae; genus Temnothorax; species Temnothorax nylanderi. The sequence continues at coordinate 1,391,655 of NW_027249088.1, read as the reverse complement.
TACGTCGTCGACATTAACCCCTTGCCGTATGTTTGCGTTGGGTTAACTGCACGCGGCGCGAATTAATGTTCGCGGTTGCTCAGCCCACAGATAATCTCTCGTGATTACGCTATTAATATTCCTGTAATGTCTAGCCTATCTAAACATTACACGATGTCTTTTTTTATCGTAACATCAGCGTTTTCGTAATTCTTCGCGATCTTCTCTAATATCGCTCGCAATTATTGACTTCATCTTACTTTCGTCCTCCTCAAACTGCGAACAGCGCAAATAACGAGAAAGCTATTGACACTCGGTAAATTTAGAGAAGTAGTTTCTCCCGCATTCCGTTTGAAATTCGTCAGAGAGTGCTCGAATGAACAAAGTCGTAGAATAATCTATAAATATACGCATAATTATTGCTCATTTTATCAACATCTATTGCAAAAAATTAATTTTTCTTCTTAAATGTATTTTACGTGCAGCAACGACACACGACGCGAGCTTCCGTGCAAAACGCAAGTATACATTTGATCGTCGGACAGCTGAAAATTGGAAAAGGGTCCTCTTCGCGCGCATGAATGCGCGGCATGAATAAACAAGATCCAGCGAGCGCCCAGGGGGAAAAGACTGGCACGCAATGAAGGGGCAGTTAAGCAAAGGGTAACTCGGGGTATCATATAGTGAGTTGTCTCGCATGCCAATTTCGATCCTCCCAGGGGCGATCTACGGGTACGCGGTCGCCGCGCGACCGCGAGTTACGGGAAGGGTCTCCGCGGAATTTGATTAGATCTCCAGGAAATTTTGTAACCGACGTGATCGGTTTTTGCCTTCGCAAAGACACTTCTCGCAAAGTTGGTAAAACCATTCTCTCGTCTACGTGGTCGGCGCATGTCCTTCTTGATCTCGAGGTAATTTAATTAAACTCCCGATCGCAACCGCGCACCGAGGTATAGGTGCATAGCAACCAATAATCATTTGAATTCCTAAGATGAGAAGACGCGCTGACGTTTTGCGGTAATTTGCATATCTTCGTAGTCATATGTCTGCTTCGCGTAGCGACGACCTCGCGAGAGAGATTCGCGGCACTTAGTTATAGGCTATTAAATTTCCGGCAGATTAACGTACCGACATTGGAGACTTGTTAGGATATTAAAAATAAAATCAGAAAAGAAAAAGAACAGAATGATAATATTAATAATGGAATACTCAGCGTTAGTGAATTAACTAATTTACGCTCGCGGACAAGATTACTTGAATTTATAACTATGTACTGTGTCTCATTAATCGAGTCCTTTTGGGTAGCGCACCATTTCTAGAACTCCCAGCCAATTGCGCGCTTAGAAACGGTGCGCTTATCTACACTAGTCTACACCCAAAAGGACAGTCGATTACAATGAGACGCGGTGTACGTAGCAGCAGGTTAATAGTATTCCGCGCACGAAACGCGAGTCGCAAAACACGCGTTTGCAGGTACGCAGGTATACGACATTTCAAATGCACACCGTCATAACTTCCGTAGGCATAGAATTTATTGCTCCTCAGTGGCGAGCTTGCACGGAATTTCTGACAGAGAACGGCGTTATAAAAATTATACGCGAGACAGGACGTTTTCGGACCGGACAGGAGACGCTTGGTTTTTTATTTTATTATTTATGTAGCAACTCGTTTCCAGCGACCCATATAAAATGCCATTGTGCACGAGGGTTGTATGCAGAGAAAACGTTCAGCTTGGGACGAGTTGAACAAAAAAAAAAAACAGAAAGGGAAGAGAAAAGAAGAGCGTGTTACGCAAGATGTTTCCTCCGGATGAATTCTCCCGCGCGACATCGTCGACAAAAATTCCACCAAGCTTTTACTCGACCGAGCTTAATACGCCGGGGTAAAAGCATTAATCTCGATTTATGTCTGAATCCGACAATATGGTCATCCTCTCGCCGACGACCGCAATCAGTTTTTTTCCTTTGTGTGGATCCTCTTTTTCTCAATTTCTCTCTTGGGATTAATTATAATTGGCTAACGTTAGTTAGTTTAACGTTAAATTTTACAAGAGACAAGCGACAGAGTGTATTTCTGACAAAAGGTTTGAGCAAAAGATACAAGTTCCGTAATAACGATCTCAATTTTTCGTCTCAGGCTTCGTGCGAATAATACAGGGAGTCAACGCGTGATAGAACAAAGTATTTCGGTCGTATCGATCGGATCGCGGAAACTGGTTTTCTGATTTTCGTCGTTTCCAATACGAGATATAGACCTACGTGCTTCCCTGCAGCGGGGAATCGGGTCGATGATCGATCGGTAGTCCGGTAATGAGGTAACTTTTTAAGCAGTTAGTAGGGTCTGACCACAGACAACTCTGGCCGCCCGGTATAAATGCATGATTTAGTTCCTTTCCTTCGTAGACGGCTTAATTATAGACGTTCGTATACAGCAAGCGTTGTTAGAGCTCGTGAATTATGGAGATGAAAGAAAATGAGCGGGTCGTGTCGCGGAATGGCAAATTTTTTTATACGATATTTTTACGTACCAACGACGAAAATCGATTTAAATCGTCTTTCGATCTGGATGAACGGCGAAAATTAACAGTATTTTTTTTGCAATTGAGGCAAATTGCAATCGGTGCTTGTGATTATATTTGAAGAGTACTGTTGAATAACAAAACCTTTATTTAGTTACTTTACTTTAACTTTTAAATAAATCGATGATTTGTGATAGTTCTTTATGTTTTTTCAAATATTGAATTCTTTTTATGTCTTTTTAAATATTGAATTTTCTAACGATAATAAAAACAAGTTGTGGATTAAACAATGGTGACGAAATAAATCTATGACGGTATTCCTCGCAGGCAATAAAGCCCTTTTGTTAAAAGCCTTCACGCACTTTTGCAGGTACGCAGGGCAATTTCAGTCTCGGCTCTCTGTACCTTAATTGCCTCGCCGAAAACTAAATGTACGTGCGTTGCGAGCCGTGCACAGACGCCATATTGATTTACCCTCGTTATTAATCGGACCCATTTCGGAGCAGGGATTCCAATTGACATTCAATGCTTATTTCACCACCGTTGAGTGCATTCACCGCGGCGTACGATCGCGAATATCTGCGGCACCGATATTTTATATTTGATATTGACTAATTGCGAGTATTGATTCCTGCAAAACAAACGCGCTCGTATGAAGCGCTCGAAAACGATCTCTAAATAAAAACGTTAACAATTTGCACGTATTTGCGACGCTGCATCGTGTTACTATTCGAGTATTATGACTTTGCAATTCCGAATCTTTGATCAGCTGTCCCTTCGGAACCAATATTCAACGAGATAAAATATTCGCGTGAAATTAATAAATAATAAATATGCCCTTCTTCTTCTGCGTCAGCGAAAATCATGAAAAATTTTGTATGGCCGGATGCTCGAGTCATATGAATGTTTCACAGTCGACAGGAGAACTTCCGCACTTCAGAAACACGTATTTCTGAAACATGGCGAGCTCTTAGCGAGATCTTCAGATGCTAAGGTAATCTAAGAATTCGTATCGTATTCTTGCTTCCCCTCCCCCCCCCCCCCGAGAGGCTTGAAAGTTTAAAACTTTGGACGAATTAGATCCTTAAACTATAAACGGATTATATTAGATTAGTTTCATCATTTTTTATTTAATCTCAAGTTACGGAGCTTTTTTCGTTAATATTTGAAAAGTTGAGAGGAAATTTTAGGCTTAATTAGCAGAAAATACTTTGAAAACTCGGAGATGTTGGGATTATTTACGACTCTTTAGATTTAGGATGTTCTTGAGTTTTTTTCGACTTTTTTCTGAGTCTCTCTCTCTCTCTCTCTCTCTCTCTCTCTCTCTCTCTCTCTCATTAATCTCGTTGAACTTTTAATCTTAGTGCTCGGCTCTTCAGCATCGTCGGATGTTGTCTTTATCTTGCTGTATAATGCCAAGTAAACTGTATTATGATTTCACGTTACATCTTGTGCAACAACTTTTAAATTTCATATTTCCCGGGTGACTGCCTTAAATAGTTCAACCGGGCTCATAAAATTACGAATCGATATCGATTCGGCCGTAAATAAAGCGCTAGCGGCAGCGATTGAATTTCAGTCATCCGCAGGTCATTAAATATTTCGTGTCGGTCACCGATATTAATAATAAAAGAAAAACAGAAATAAAAGCGAAGTATTAATTAACAGCCAGCGTTTATCAATACACTCCGATAAAATCATATAATAACTGACAAATCAATTTACATGTCTAATAATTTAATTTATATTATTAACGAGATGCCTAATATTTGTAATAACTAAAAAACCCAAATTTCAATTTATCATCAAATATCCGTCGGAGTTTTATAAATAACTGTCCGCGAGATTTTTTTTAATATGAATGGGGAATACAATAAATAGTTAATATTCGAGAAAATTAAAATATGCTATTGAAAGTCGATCTAACTATCGAAAAAAAAATTTGTAGCGTTATATATTTTCGAAATTGTCCTTTAATTATATTTTAAACACACGAAACACTGATTTATTGTTTACGAGGGACAGCGAACCAAAGACCGCGACAAGACAAATCGATCGCAAGATAAAAATGCAATAATTTTGGAAACAGGAAGAGAGTTGAACGACATCGTGGCACGTCGTTCGCATCGTAAGTATTGTGAATCGACTTTTACATCTGTTCGATTTGTGTTATGGCTCATTGAACGCGGCGACTGTAGTCTCCTCTTTACTCTTTTCTACCAGTTCTCCGGATGACGAGGAATGAAGATCGATGTATCGAACTCTCCTGGGGACAACCAGCGCATACAGTCTTTAATTCTCATTGATCATTGGGGCTCGTTCGGCTGTGTCTATCTCTTTTTTCTTTTTTTTATCCTTTTTTGAGCCTTATTGCCGTGAAATCTTTCGCAGAGATTTTCGACTAAAGGTTTTTACATTATTACGAATGGAGAATATAAAAATCTATTCCTTATAATTTATATAATCTAATCAGACTTAAAATTCTTTGAAATAATTATCTTTAATTTCAATCTCTGATATAAATAATTCAAGCAGATATACTTTTAAGACAACTGAAGCTTTTCAAGAAAGACATTATAAAACTAAAAAATTTGATATATTTTAAACTTTTTTTTAGAAATAATGCGCGAGTTTTATATATATGATAATTTTTTCTGCGTATAAGGAGCGAATTTTTCACAACACCTCCACGGAAAGTTCGACTTTCCATGCCTGTAGAGAGGGGCAAAAGCGGCCAATTTTACGCCAGGGCGGCATAGCGGGCGGAAAGTAAGCCCTGGCTTGAAATTGACCACTCTCGCCTCTCTCTAGGCATGGAAGTCGAACTTTCCGGTAGGTAAAGGTATTGTGAAAAATATCATGTGCACCTGCAGGGGGCGAAAGCTTTTTCAGACTCGTGTGATTTGCCGCCCGAGCCGAAGGCGAGGGCGGCAAACTTTACACTCGTCTGAAAAACGCTATTTTCGCCCCTTGGTGCACAATATACTATTTTCGATCAAAAAGTTGTACGTCATGTTATCGGTAATATTCAAAATGATGTTTGCGACCTTTCTGTCGAGAGAGAATCAAATGAGTAATTCAGCAAAAACAAGTGAAGACACCATAAAGAAGAGGTGATTACGAATGAAGTGTTCGGGAATCCCACCCTCGAAAGAACGTGGCTTCGCGTGCATTTCTGAAATAAATCATTGGTCGCTTTCTTTCGCGTCCGCGTTCTTTTTTCATCGGCCTGCGAGTGGAAATTGACAAATGGCGTTCCAGCTCGTCGTGGTTCTTGCCGAAGGAGCTCTCTGTACTTTATTTTTCCACAGGATAACGACCGTTCTATCGATATCCTCAGTATTTCTTCGAAATACGTATAATTTGTAATTAAATTGATTAAACTCGCTCTTTCGGAGTTGAGTTTACAATTAGAGCTGACAAAGTATCCGTAATACAAGCTTTTCTATCTTGAACTCTTGATATTTTGAGATATTTTCGAAACTTTTTTATTCAAAAAATTTTTCTAACTTTAAATATTTTTGTATCTCTGAACTTTTGAGTATTCGAGGTTTTCGAAACTTTTTTATAATAAGAAGCACGGATTGTTTGAACTTTAAATAATTGTATCATTAAATTGCTATGACTATCTTTGACATTCTACCGGTATATATTGTATATATATTGCAGGACAATCCGATAAAGGAAATAAAATAGAGTAACAAAAGCAGATAAATCGCTGTCTTCAAAGGTCCGCGTGTAACGAAGAAAGTTAATCAGTGTACCTGCGGGATTCATTACGCGATGCGGCGCGGAGAGCTGAAAAAAAAGCTCTATCGGTCGCAAGTGTCCCCTTGTAAAACTTTGACTAGGTGCGCGTTTGTGTGCAGCGAACCGAACAGAATACACTCGCAATTGCCTATTCTCAATTGCAGGCTAGAGACCGGGGTTTCCATCCTTTACCCCGGCAGGCCTTTTTTCCCATCGATCCACGAAGCCTTGATTGGATTTAGCTCCGGCGATTGAGTCGGTCGCTTCATTACATTAATTCTATAGTATTCAATCCGGCTTCGTGAAAGAACTTTCTGTTCCCTCTCATGCGTTGATTGTTATTCCTCTTATAGCACTTCTATCGTCGCTCGGAAAATTACAGACAGCCTTCCTTTCTATATACTCTTTCCCTCGTTGGAGCTATTCGGCGAGGAAGTGGAGTGTTATTTGATTAAATCGATTTTTCTATATAAACAAGAGATACGGGATCGCTTTGCATAATTGTAGCACCGAAATAATTCTATCTTAATCTTATCACGAAAGCAACGGATACTATAATTATTGAAAAATTATAATAATTAATAATCGTGATAAAATAATTGAAAGAAATGACTATTCTATCAAAATTGTAATGGAATCCGTAATGTATTACGTGCCAAGTTTATTATGTTTTGAGTGAATTATAGATCACGCCATTTTACCATATGCTCCTGATACACGTAATCGAATTTTCATTGAAGAGAAACGAGCATATATATTCAGAAAGACATCTCTGTCTCGAGGAAGGAGGAAGGGGCCAAGCTTTGCGGGCACAGCCTGGAATGTGCGCGGAACTGGTAGAAAGGAGAGCTATAAATTTCCTGCCTCCGCCAGGGTCTTTTCGCTTTCTATTTCCGCGGTACATTTTCGCGCGTACATATGTTCGGCGAGGTGGAAAAATGAGCGTCGGTCAAAGCGCGGCACAATGCGCGACCCGCGCGAATATATATGTTTCCGGCGCGGAGCGTGCATTGTCGGAAAGGAAAGGAGCGAGATCGTGCCGCGGAATTGCGGTGGACGTTTATCGGGAATTAAAGGGCTCAAAGGGGATGGACGTCTTTCCGAGTAAATGGCGAAACGTCGAATCCCTGACTCAAGCATTTCGTCCTCCATATCCTCCATATCCCCCATATCCACGATGCCTTTTTACGATTTACCCTTCGGCCTTTGCCTCGGAAATACGAACAATCATGCGAACGCGTGTGCGTGCGTGTATATACTTGCGTGTGCGTACCCAGTGCGTATAAATCGCATGGATGGTCGCACAGATACCCCGGTACTAGAAAACATTTAGATAATAAAAATGTCTGATAAATCTCTCCGATGTTCTTTCGCTCCATACTTCTTAAGAATTCCTGAGATACCGTTGAATTGCTTTTTACTCTTGTCTTATTCTACCACTTATCCGGCTTATCCCTAAGAAATAACAGACATAAAAAAGTAATTGGATCTTAACAGGATATATATAACATTCGGTAGAAGATGTGCGCGCATTATAAAGCATCTTTTAACTTCTGTGCTTTTTTTTTAGCAAGGAATACCATAAAATTTGCGAAATAGATTTCGAATGGCGCATTTCACATAAAACATCATACAAATGTTCATATTCTAAACTTTTTAGAATTTTTTTAAACACTGCAATGCGTATAGAATCTTATTTTCATACAACTTTGGATTTTTATATTTGTCGGAAACTTTCTTGGGCAAAGTGCAAGAGAGCGGCAAATGACAAATCGGGGGAAAGTTACTATTCGGGACGCGGAAGTTTTATCGGCGGCAACGAATTGCAGAGAGAAACAAGCAGGGAACATAAATGCATCTCGCAATACGTCGTCTGGCTGTAGCCATTCGCGCCCGCGCGGGCGGAAAATGGCGTTCCGGCGCGATGCGTTTAGCGATCCGATGATGGAAGCGTCGTAACGGCGTATGAAAGCACTGCCGCCGTTGAAAGATCATCTATTTTTACACGTCGGTCCAGGATCCGGATGATAAAGCGCTCTTGGAACTTTGCACCCCTCCTCCTATTTATAAACCCGGCGTTTGGCGAACGATGAACGGTTGTTCTGTCCGCGGTAAATCTGATTATGAAAATGACGAAAATCAGATCCCGCAATGTGTACTAATTCGTTTTACAGCATTACTCGCGAAATCACCACTTAAATCGGATATCACGGGAAAAGCATGAGCATGAAAATTGACCGCTTTATATTTTTCTGAAAAATCGACTAAATTACAAATGCACACTATATAAGAATATCCAGACTTATATTCTATAATTTCTAATGAGATAAAAGATTCGATTAAAATTTAAAAGATTTACATTTGTTCTTATTACGAAAAATTTTACCATGTTTACAATCTTTTGTTTAGGAGATTATCTTTTTCAAAAATAAAATTCTAAGTAATTGAATTACGTTTATTAAACATTCCGCGCATATATTGCAGAATTCATTATAAAATGTAATCTCTATTTGCATATGTATTTCTTTTTACTTCCTACCAGAGAAAAAATACCGCCGGAAGATTCGCCATTATAGAATGAATGGCGCTGAATAAGATGACCTGGTTCGACACGACGATCCAACAAAATCCTCAGTATATTAATTAGTCAAGCACAAGCCTGACATATATGCTGTGTGTACACTATGTTACAAGTGCCGGGCAATCGATCGCTCCACATGAAGTACGCGTTGCGATAACGTTCGTTTTCTCGATGCATTATGTTCACCCTCCAATAGGCACACGCAATTACTTTATCACAGTACGTGAGGTCCATGGCTTAATCAAATTTTCATGTAGGTTAAAGTTTGCTTCGAGCAACTCACCCATTTCGGGTAAACGATCATAAATATTGTTAAAGGAAGCACGCGTATCTCTTGATTCTTTATTCTACGGAATTCTTTTGCCAAGAATTTTTTTAATTATAAAATCTACTTAAAAAAGAGTCAGAATCTATGGTTTAAAAAGATTTTCATAACTTAATACACGTTGTCTGCCCAAGCGAGTTTTATATGTCTTACGCCATATGTTGCAGTAAAATTTTTATTATCATAAGCATATGTGATAAAAAATTGTGCAATATGGTTATATAACACTATATATCCTCATATGTTAAATTGCGCATTTTTTGTTATCTAGCTATTTATATGATTTAAACTTTTATATTAAATGGCATTTATTTTTCACAAGCGTTTTAAAACAATTTTATAACGCCGGTCACCATTGCAGTGATCACTGGGATGCCATTGAAAAGTCAAGTCACGGATTACGAAATCACCATATGGCAGTCAACGTGCAGTTAAAGACCTCCCGAAAAATCGGGAACGTGACAACGTGACACGAAGATCTGAAGATGTGTAGGGAGAGCATGGGCTCGGAACTACTCGAGAAACTCTAATTCCTGAAACTTTATTCCCCGATCGAAAATTTTTCTTATTCCCTGCATCCGGGGTGAACGGGATAAAGACCTGAATTATTATAAACGCGAATCGGTCGCGTTTAAAGCTTCAAACAAATCGTCGGGTACGGCGCGACGTGTCGCTTATCGTTAAGCGGTGTCAGTTCCTGCGTCAGTCGGCGTCCATAGTTATTTAAAGGCATCGCGTCTGAGTGCTCCCGAAATAGTGTGACGTGGCTGACGTGGTTTTGGGAGGCACGGGTACGGAGCGGTTGCTCCGCGTAAAGAGAGCGCAATATTCAATTTTGCATCCATTACCAGACGAAAATGTTGAAATACTAATTCTCGGCTTGAATCCGATTTGTAAATTAATTGGCTAACAGCGGATACGGTTGATTAAATAGCTTTCCGCATTTGAAAGGATCTTAAACGTCCAAGATGATTGACATCGTAACTTTTATTCAAAAACTGCTGACTTTAAAATATTTTCAGGTTTTAGTGGCTTATATAGTATATATCTATATAAAAGTTAATCGAAACTTGTCAATTTCGCCATTCTTCGTTGTCTTCATTTGCCAGATTAAGTTTTAAAAATAGCGTATATCGGCTGACACGACTTAAATAACGACGCGATATTCAATTTCCCCGACGTTCAGTCACGACTTTAGATTTCGCCCGCAGGATAATGATAACGGCTTGCTGAGAGCGGCTGACAAAAGTCTTCTACGTGTGCCATTTGGCTCTTATTAGAGAGTCGGATATTCCCGGCTAAATGAGAATCGACTTGGGCATTAATCCGCTCGATTATTTCGCTTTATTCTACCTGCATTCAAACAACTTAGTCGGCAAGTCGAAGATTAGTCCGTATAGCTTGGAAAAACTCGATACATTTTTAATGTTTTTATCCGCTTATAGCGTGACAAACATAGATTTATTTCATGTTTCGTGCGATTTCATCAGGTTGAATTTCAGGATTACGTTTATACGTTATTTGTTTTACCTGTAATTTTAAACGAAATACGTTAATAATGCGCAAATTGTGAATCACAACTCTTTGAGGAGTCGCGTAAAAGTTTGGAGGTTGCGAAATTTTTTCCGCTCTTAATATATATTAATGCACTTTATTCTAATATTGTATGTATTAAAATATTAAAAAATATAAATTTTTTTACATACATTAATTAAAGCGACTAATTTTTAAAATTATAATTATCCTTATATTAGCCTTTCTTTATAAAATCGTAAAAAAATTAATGAGTTGCGTCAAATTTCTGTTTGAGGAAATAGGTCGCGAGCATATATTATTAATTAAATATAAAAATCTGATAGGTCAAGAGGGTGCTTTGCGTTCTGAATTTCACAAACTTTTATGCTCTGTGTGGCTCGATCACTTCATAATTACGCTCGAATTGAGTTCATAAAATTTCATCGCATTAACGTGATGCTGGCATTCAGCCGACATGTGCGTATTAATGCAAATAAATTCTGAATATTTTAATCTAATTAAAGCATCAGTAGAATTTTATAAAAGAAAGGATTTATTTGTAGAATAAAATGTTTGAGATGTATTAAACATGTGACTGCCGTGATTGATTTAGTAGGCTTTCCCGTTGTCATCGCGATAAATCTCTCCGAGAATTCCTCTCGGAGAGAAACGTACGTTTCACTATCACGGTTGAACGATCAGTCACAATTTAAAGCCGTTGAATTTGTCGCGTTTCGGGAGACGTTCACGCGAAAAGTCTCGTAATTCCTACCGTGTACAAAGGATATACCCGTGTACAAAGCGCGCAAATAACTCCGTCACCTATATGTCGCCTGTGTCAAGATCGCCGGGTCGGCGAGAGTTTCTACTTTTTCACGCGCTCAGGAGAAGCACTCGAGCCGTCCTCCATCCTCCGTCATCTCGTTCCCTCGAGCTGTCGACCGCTCTTCCCCTTGCAAGCTCTATACTTGATTCACCCTCCGCACTTTCTTTCCCTCGCCGAATACGCCGTTAACAAGACGAAACCTTTAGCGCATACGACTGAACCTCGAGAGGAACGGCTTGAAAAATAAGGCCGACCAATCCCGATGGCGCGGCCTTTTACGCGATCTTGCGGTCAATATTGACAAACCCGGAATATTGGTCCTTGCGGTGGGACGTCTCGAAGCCAGAGTCCTTGCGGCTGCAACGGTCGTGTGACTCATTAGCAAACAAATTGGCCGGTAACGAGGCCAAGCAAATCGATAATCGGTTTCGATCTTGATTGACCGCTTTAATTGAAGAAGATTTAAGAAAATTAAAATGTAAAGTTGACATGGAGGCAAATATATCGAATTGGTATATATAAAAAATTTAGTCTAAAAGAAATGTAACAAAAAAATAAGCGTTTTAGGAATCTAATATGTATAATAAAATCTAAATATTTTTTTCAACACTTGAAATTTACAATTTTATTACAATTTTAGATTAAAATAAAAGAATGAATAGAGTGAATAATTTTTAGTCATTTGATAAATTATCGGTCTAATATTAATCTGAATTAAATGAATTTTGAATGCGCACGCTTGCAAGCTAATAACGCGTAGTTTTTTCTGTTATTCTACTGAATACGATTTCACCTTTGTAATTTTATTGTCTTTTTTAACGATGAGAACCCCTACTTATGAAGCGTGAAGTGCACCTTTGTGATGTCATGCTCCGTAAAGTGATACTTTCTCTGAAGCCGCTCTGAAACCTTAACAAGTTATACATATATGATATACATTTAATTAAAATAGCACATTCCTTGAAGAAAATTTCCACCTCTAAATATTAACTTAATGTTAAATATTAACTTTATTCAAGAAGGCGTTTGTAACAAAGTTTTAAATTGCATAAATTACACCAATGTGGTTTAGAAATTAAGAAAATATATATATTTTTATTCGGAAAAACAGAATTTCCGCAAATTTTTTATTTCTGTATCTCAGGAATGTCTAGAAATACTGAATAAGGATAAAATATGATAGAGCATGGAAAGAAAACAGGATTTTATTTTATTTTATAATTAACGACGTGCAAATTGGAGCATTCTCCTTCTTCTTTTTATTGTCGCGAAATTTTTCCAAGAACTCGGAGAATAATTTTCGGTGATCGGAACCAAGTTGTGAAATTGTGTATACAATACACTTGATGGAGGGACATAGATTTATTGAAAACACGACAGATAGGGACGTTGCTAGGCGGTCATGTCGAGGCGAACCCTGAAGATTCAATTGTCGCTGGTTAAGCGATGGCCTGGATCGAGGCCTGGATGAACTCGAGAAGCTGCGATCGTAATCATGGGCGACGGCACATGAATAAAGCAAACACGCGCTAATGAGTGTCGACAGGAATAACCAGGCAAGAAATGGCTGGAGACCCATGAATAATAATGATCTTCTCGTTTTGTCATTCGACGATATTTAAATGTGGCGTTTTTTGTGGTATATTTTGTGGTATTTTTTGTGATATTTTAATCCAAACGTTTTGCGATGTATTCCTTCCAGATTTTCTTAAAATAAACGTAAATTAGCGATAAATAATAACAGTTAATTGTCTCAATAACCAGATAATATATTTAAAATAAAGAATAGTATTTTTAAAACTCGTCGGAATCGTTTGGGGATTTAAGATGGGGAATATATATAAGATGAAACGTTTGGCAGATGTTCCCATCTGTTCCCGTTCATGGACACTTCTGGTTTGGAGATTTTAATGACTAGGGCGTGACATGTTCAACGAGTTGCCAAACTCTTAGACGCGCAACACGTTTCTGAATCCTATTAGCTTTCGAGTAACTCCAGAGAAGTTCCAGCTAGAATTCAAGATTGTCGACCCAACTTGAAATTTTTATTGCTGCGGGAACTTTGATGCTTTTCGAAATAAGTTTGCGAGGTTTCTAAATAGTTTGAATGCTTGATTCAAACGTTCATCAAAATTTACATGATGCTAAGCGTAACGACGTGAGTCAAAGAATCTCCATTTCTTTGGAATCCCCATCTCCCAAAGCTATCCCTTAGGCAAGAAAGGCCATTGAATCAAGGACAACGTCCAACTTTCTTTTAAATTATCGCTTTTATTGATCTGCAAATCACTGCAATATCTGCAAAATCACTGTCTCATTTACCCACGTGTTCTATTACCTCCTGTTTTATCGGATTCCTAATTTGATACAAACAACGTTGTTGATAAATCTCCTTCACTGTGTTGATTCAAGAGTTAAAAATTCGAAAGACTCAGACTTTTAGAAGCTTGCTTAGTCAAGCAATGAGAATCCTACTCTTGTGGGAGGCGCTATACTTGGGCCTGCTATTTGCTATAGTCGGCACGCGCGGTAAAACACACAACTCGAAATGACCGCGCTGAAGAACGCATAAAATGTGGCAGTCTGCCGTCAATTGTCCGTCATAACTTAGGTGAAACGCGCGGCTCCGTTTACATTGTATTATTCAGCACGGCCGGCAAGATTTGCTCCGTAACTCCGCGGCCGGAGGGTGTGTTTGTGCGACTGACGCTCTAAATTCTGGTTAATTCCGCGGAGAAATCGATGACGGCCGACGGCTCGGATGGTTTAAGACTGGGCTAATTTATCGTGAGCCTTCATTGCGTAACATCGCGTGACGCGACGCCACTAGATACGCCCGCGACCTATAAAGGGAAACGTGAAATGTTCGTTATTTTTTTGTCGCGCGATACGATGTTTACGAGGTGTTTGCGACAAGCGCGTTTCATGCGCAGAAGAAATTTTTTTTAACGTTTTTTCCTCCTTAACGAGAGTATAAAGTTGGGAGCGATTAGGAAAGAAGAAATTAAGTTTCGTAATATTGACATTTAAAAAAATGTTACAACAAATTTTACATAAATGCGATTACTACATTTCAACAAATTAAAGTTAACAATTGAACGATGTTACCCAGTTAAAAAATTTACGTTTTATTGGAATTATATACAATGTTATCTCGAAATGAGAATCCAACCTTCTGGCGGATTCATACATTCTAAGTTTGTCAGTTAAGCCACCTACCCTACAGCTCGTCATTTATTGCCTGCTATTGTATGCATGGCCTAAAGGTTCGTATTTTCCTGATGATATACGTAACACACATAGCGACGGATACAGTCGACATGTATGTCGTTTCCTTCCGTATCGCGCTATCTGCGATGGCGGCGACGACGACGACGACGACGACGACGACGACGACGACGACGAAAAGGTTTGTCCCGATTAGATAACGAAACGTGCATCCAGGTGTTCTGAGATAGAGCGAACTGCGTCGTTGGAATTGACGCGCAATGTTCGATCGATGTCGAATCTCCACGTCAGCAATCATTGATCAAACCGATCCTTTGAGAATTGCGAGAATCGAAAAACGTAAAGGCGAAAATTGGACGAGCGAGAATTTAGAAAGTGTATATAAAAGGGAGATTTTAAATGGATTATTACAGATTTTTATATAGAATAAATTTTAAAAGTTGAATGTCAAGGTTTGAAGGGGAAAGCCAATTCCGCATTATCGATGCGTGGTTGACTACTCAAAGTGAAAAAGGTCAACCGCAGTCAAACGATCTTTAAACTTTACTTTAACTCACAAGGGGAGGGCTAATCCTTCGGGTCACCGATTTTGCCGAACTTTTGCAGGAATGTAATATTCGTATAAAAGTACACGGAGAGAATTTTTTGTTATATTTTACCCTTAAATTCACTACAAACTTGGGACAACTTGGCAACCAAGGAATTTTTAAAATATACAAAAGACATTTTACAAACAACATGATCAAAATTACCAAGCAGATTGGTAAATTTTGAAAAATTATTGAAATTTCCTAGATATATTTTAGTAAAATTAATCAAACATATTTTATATTTTAATGTAATAGATATTAATATTTTTTATTATGGTAGATATTAATCAGAATAGCTCGCATAAAATTCTTGGTGGTACATGTCCCACAACTACCATGATTTCAGGATAAATTTTAAGAGAAAATTCTCTCCGTGTAACAGATGCAATATGTTCGACAAAATCGGTGACCCGAAGGATTAGCCCTCCCCTTGTCAATGTTAAATAGGTGAATACACATCGATTTTCCGGTGACTAGAAGCGACTTGACAATCATTTTTATATGTATTCATGTTAAATAATGTATACATTTCACGCTTTTTTCCTGAGTCTCTTTTTTTTCTTTTTTATTTAAGCTCTTTTACGCCACCACGCAATAAACGCAGTCGGAATGAAAGGGTTAAGCCAGCGTGATGAATTCCACCTCGTTAACAATCACGACCATCGACCGTCGGCGTATAAATTGCAAAGTGCACACTCCTCGCTCTCTAATTACGAGCTTGGGGGGGTTGCGGCCCCTAACGAGCTCGCGAGCGACGTCGTGATCGCTTCCATAAAGTCACCCGGACTCCATTCCACAGAGAATCGAAATGCGCGGAGCGACGACGCGCGACGTCGCGTTCGCGTGTTGTTAGGATCAACCACCTATCTATTCGGTGTGTCTTATACCGTGTCGTGTGGGAGCCACCCAGGGCATGCCCTTGTGCTCTCTCTTTATGAGACGCGCAGAAACTTTATTTAACCCTCGGATTGCATGACCTACCTCACGTATATGGGCATAGCGCAAGTCATCGTGATCCACTTACATATTTTAATTATTCACGCTTATCCTCCCGAGACTCGAGGGTCTACACTTTTAACGCGATGGGAGGGGCAGAACTCGCGCTAGCGAGTTTTTCGGTCGAGGTGTTGGCAGGAATTACGGATATTGCTTGAACAGGGCGTTGCTGAATTAATGCGCTAGGTAATATCCGCTCTTTTTTTTAAATGGTTTACTTATCTCAGGGTATGCTTGCAAAACGTAAGACCAATAAATGTGCATTTCGCGTGCTCACGTTGTATTCCCGCTGCCGCATCGCCGATTTGTCTCTGCGTCCCATTTCATGCTCGCTGTAAGATCATCGTGAAAGCACGTCGTCGTTGCATTTATTTGGATATGTATTATTTTCGGTGGCGTTCTCGCAAAAATGGCAAAAGTGCATCGGGCATCGGGGGAAAAGTTCTATCGGCGCCGACATTCTCTCTTCTCGAAAGATGACGAGTTCATCTGTATTTCGACGGCGAGAAATTACTCCCGGTGCGCGAGAGACGTCGGCTCTCGGGAATATAAAGTAACGAGCGAGAAACTCGAGCGAGAAGCTCGAGCGAGCTTCCAGAGTAGCGAGGCTGCTGAAGAATTGAACGGACGAGGAAGGGCGCGCATAAGCTTCTTTCTCGCCGTCTTACGCGATGCGTAGTTTCTTATCCCGTGTTTTGTGGCGGCGCGCCGCCCGAATAACTTCCACGTGCGAGTAATACCTTGTCACTCCGGGGACATTATTCCACGGCGACCGTAAACTTTTCTTCTTTTCCTCACATATCTAGACGCCAGCTGCCTGTTTCTTATCCTGCGTTCACGTGAAATGCATGTGGATGTATCGCGCACTTAGAATGATAAATGCAACGTTGTCACATTCACTTCACTTTATTTTCTTCATTTGTCTCGTTATTAAACGTAAACACACATGGGTCAACCATTGGATTGACCCATGTTTGTTTACGTTTAATAACGAGACAAATGAAGAAAGCGAAGCGAAGTAAATGTAACAATGTTGCATTTATCATTCTAACATAATATAAAGAGGAAGAAACATATTTTTTCAATTAAAACACAACCATTGGGTTGACCCATGTTTGTTTACGTTTAATAACGAGGCAAATGAAGAAAGCAAAGCGAAGTAAATGTAACAATGTTGCATTTATCATTCTAACATAATACAAAGAGGAAGAAAAATATTTTTTTCAATTAAAACACAGGATAGGAATTGAGTACTCGTATCTTTCATTTGTTGTGCCGTAACCGGGAGTTCTCAGGGGGTGCTCAGGGCCAGAACAGGATTCGGAGATTCCGGGTCGGAGAAAGAATTAACTCGTCGCACTGTGTTAAATGAATTAATTTGAATATATTTCTCTTGTTCAAGTTAACAATTGTCCCAGTTACTTAGGATTAAGTCCCGATATTCGCATTATACTTGAGAGTCGCTTAACGATTATAACGATTACTATAATTTGACAAATAATATGACGGTTAATTATGCGACAGTTATTGTGACGCACGTGTATGCTTAGATATTGTATTAGCGACTGCCCCTCCGATCTTACAATTCGGCGGTATTTATAATGTCGGAGTCGACATTCTGTTGCTAACTCGGGGGCTCTCGAGATAGCGTTGACCTCTCGTTGTCAGCGCCTTGCACTGACCTTCGCATCAGCGCTTTCGGTCGTCCCGGAGTTGAACGCTCCTGGTTCCGGTGTCAGTTTGCATCGGATGATCGATCGTCCGATGCAATCGTCAGGTTTTTCGACTTTTTCGGCAGATTTAAGAAATGACTTTAGTCGCTAGGATCGGATTACTTATAGGAGGCAACTCGGTGTTGCTAAGTACTACACTAATGAATAATTATAACGTTGTGTGCTCACAACATCCCTTCCCCCGCGGAAAAAGAAAAATTGAGGTATACGAAGTTTTTCGTTATTTATATCTGCGTGTATTTCTTTTTCCTGAGAGGTTACAATCTAATATTCTTATGCTAATATGTACGCTGTGGTTTCACCCTTTAAATTCGTAATGATTTCTTTTTTTCTTTATTATATAAATGATTACAATTATAATGCTTACTATGGCTACAATTATGGTCGCGAAACCTACAGGATATACGATATTCTTGTTTGCAAAAACGCTTGGTTGGTTATTTTCCACTTTTTTTTAAATTTCATTTAGACTTAAACTTAATTTTATTAATTCTGACGGACCTCTGATTACCGGTTCTAACTTTATTTCTTTTTCGGAATCTAATTTGTTGTTTATAGTTATACTTTTCTCTGTGGTATTTGTTACATTGAATTCTGGTAAATACATTTGTACTATATTTAGTATAAATTTGGTTTTTTGTTTCTAAAATTATATTTGGTGTAGTTAATTTACAATTATCGCTCAATACTATTTTTCCGGTTTTTTCTATTTTAATTTTATTTTCTGGAAGTTTATTACATTGAATTATTATTTCTGATATTTTTGGAGTGGAATATATAACCATGTTTGAGGTTCGGCTAATGTTATCCAGAATGTTACATTTATTATTATTATTATTATATCTTTGAAGCTGTTGATGTCTGACGTTTAATGCGGTTACGTCTATGCGTATCGCTAATTTCCACGTTGCCTTCGTTTGCTGCAGGTGCCCGATTTTATCGAAATAGATACCTGGCTCATTGATAAATTGCGTTACCTCGTACGGTGGTACGGGCGATGCTCCTGTTGCCGATAGAGGATGAGCATCGTAATCCTGTAATAGGAATACTTTCTTGGAATTTTTTATAATTTTTTTGGCGAGTCCTTGCTTTAGTCTGCTTCTAATCTTCGAGCAGAGTACATTTTCGCGACTAACTTTATTGTCGTGTAATTTGCTCGTTACGTCATGCCCAGTCAGTCAAAGTTGCCTGATCTTGAATGGGGTGAGATGCAAGCACCTGTAGAGGAGCTGCCGCCTCGGTCCTTATTGATGGAGGATATTCCGGGGTACTGGGATTGGTACGAGCATTATGAGTACCGGATGGGACGGGTCACACGCGCTCTGGTAAGGGCCTACCGTCGGATTCTTCGTAGGCGTAGGCTCGAAGCTTCTAGGCCCCAGTAAGGTAGGGTTGTCTTATTCTTGTTTCTAATTTTCGATAAAAGCCTTTAGTCTGTTTGCGTGTACGCGTAACATTTTTCGTCCTTTTTACATTGTATAATTTACGTCATTAAATTTTTCCATTACTATGTATGGTCCTATCCACTGCGATTCTAACTTCTTTGATCTTCCTCGCCGAACCGTTTCATCATATAATAATACTTGATCCCCTGCTTTAAATGTTTCTATATTCGCTTTTCTGTCATACTGTCGCTTCGCCTTAATTTTTTCTTGCTTGGTGTGTTCTCTCGCTATTTCGTTCATTGCGCGTATCCTTTCTCGAAGTTCTTGCGCGTAATTATCGTAGGTATACGTAAGTTTTGGAGGTTTCGTTAAAGCTGTCGGTAATATAGCTTGGTGACCGTAAACTAACTCGAACGGTGTCGTGGTGTGGGGGGTTGTATTATATGTAAACATCGCGTAGGGCAGCCATTCATCCCAATTCGTTTGATCTTCATTTATAGTGTCTCAAATATTCGGCTAATGTGCAATGCGATCGCTCCAATGCTCCGTTACTTTCTGGATGATAAGCTGTCGTTTGTATTTTTTCAATTTTTAATAATTTACACACGTTTTTGAACATTTCACTAGTAAAATTCGTGCTCTGATCCGTGAGTACTTTCTCCGGTATTCCGTGTTCTAACACGATTTTAATAACAAAAGCTTTCGCGACTGTGGCTGCTTCTTGATTTTCTACGGGAATTGGTTTACTAAATTTCGTCAAGCTATCTTGGAATGTCAAAATATATTTATTTCTGCTATTTGTAATAGTTACTGGTCCTACAATGTCAAGGGCACATTTCTCGAATGGTCTTTGTGGCGTATTCGTAATTGATAAAGGCATTTTCGTTTTTCTGCTCAGTTTATTCTTTTGGCAGTATTCACATTTATTTATATAATCTTCGACATCCTTAGTAAGTCCATTCCAATTGTGAGTTAATCGGATTCGATTTAAAGTTCTTGTGACTCCCTGGTGTTCTCCCATTCGTGTAATATTTGCAGTTTATCTTCTTCCGAGTATTCTCTTGGCTTTTTGATGAATGTTATTTATTTGTGAGTCCTCCATTATCGGGTTTCGACTCAATGCGTCTGCGTTCGCATTCATTTTTCCTGCCTTGTGGACGATCTCGTAATCGTACTCTTCCAGCTTGAGTCTCCATCTAATTAATCTCGAGCCGGGGTCTTTTACGTTAAATAACCATATTAATGGTCTATGATCAGTAATTATTTTAAATTTCGTTTCATACACATAAGGTCGGAAATGTTTTACGGCCCATACGATGGCTAATAATTCTTTTTCCGTCATATTATAATTTTGCTCCGCCTTGTTTAATACTCTACTGGCATATGCTATCGGCCTGTCTTGTCCTACTGTTCCTTGTGATAACACGGCTCCGATTGCATAGTCGGATGCGTCTGTAGTTACTAAGAATTTCTGACTAAAATCTGGGTAATTTAATATAGGTGCAGTAGTTAGTTTTTCCTTTAATGTTTCGAACGCCATTTGTTGTTCGGCTGTCCAAATTTTTCCCCCTTTCTCAATAGTTTTGTTAAAGGTTTTGCAATTTTAGAAAAATTTTCGATAAATCGATAGTATCCAGCAAATCCGAGAAAAGTCTGTACATCTTTTGATCGTTTAGGCCTTTTACACCTTATCACTACTTGTATGTTGGCAGGGTCTGGTAGTATTCCGTTTTCTGAAATAATGTGCCCTAAATATAATACTTCTTTGTGCAAGAATTTGCACTTATCGGGTTGAAGTTTGAAACGATATTTTCGTAATCGCTGTAGTACTTTGATTAGACGCCTGTTGTGTTCGGCCAAAGTTGCTCCGTATATTACAACATCGTCGAGATAAACGAGACATTTGATACCTTCTAATCCCATTAGTGCTGCTATTATTGCTCGCTGAAAAGTCCTTGGCGCGTTCTTTAGTCCGAAAGGTATTCGGTTAAATTTGTAGTGTCTATTTGGTGTGGAAAATGCTGTCTTCTTTTTATCTTTCTCATGCATCGGTATCTGATGGTAACCGGATGCGAGATCTAAGGTTGTAAAATATTTTGCCTTTCCTAATTTATCATATAATTCTGCAATATTTGGCAATGGGAATGAGTCTCCTATTGTAAGGTAGTTGCCCGGGAAAAAAAACCTCTTATTTATTCATATTAGTTTATATTAGTTTATATTAGTAGATATATGATTATATATGATCATATAAGAAATGGAAAATATAATCTTAAACAATATTATATGGCCATATATGAGAGTATATAATTATATATGGCCATATATAAGCATATATGATTATATACTCGGGAAAAAATACCTCTTATTTGTTCATATTAGTAAATATATAATTATATATGGTCATATAAGAAATGGAAATATAATCTTGAACAATATTATATGGCTAAATCTCTTTAAGTATAACTTTATATAGTCATATATGGTTTTATATACTAGTATATTATCATGTGTGATCATGTAAAAGTATATTTATAAGGTTAAAGATAATCATATATGAATATATACTCTATAATGGATCTATCCATATAAATTTGTATAACTGTTATAAATATTCTTCTAATATATTATTTTACTTGAAACTGTATCAAATTAATATGAAATATATTATTTCTAGTTTCAGTTTACACAATTGCGTTTTAAGTCCGACAAAGTCCATATTGGCACGCAGTGCCAATTTAAAAAACTGAAACATGTATTTAATAATAATTGATATTGTGAAATATTATTAAGCATCAAGATCCGCTTCGACCGAAAACGGCACTTCTCATTGCTTATATGTTATTTTAAGTTTTCTTTTTTTTCTAATTTTGCATAAGATACTTAATTTTTTTAATTGACATATTAATTTTTATTAAATATTTTCGTAAACAGTGAAATTACCAGTAATAATTCGTGAAAAAAAAACTGTTATATAATATATATTATAGTTCTTATAAACAAATATATTAATCGTATTATTTTGCAAACATACCTTATAATTTAAACTGAAAATAATATAAGTTGATTTATTTCCTCCTTATGCTTCTCTGGCAGGCGATACGGATCGGATGTTCACCGGCGCGCTATCTGCTCGTGTCGGGATCTCATGTTTCACCGCCGGGGTACACGTTAGCTTGTCATTCTCTAAATGGAATACATCGCAATAATTATCGCATATTTGCTCTAACGCTTTTCTTTCCTTGTTATTTAAATGATCCATTCTTAATTTACGACGTAATTTTTCGCATCGCTCTGTAATTGATTCGCGCTCTTCTGTCGGCTGTAACGTGAGTATGTCGGCCGTGTCAGTTACCGGTACCTCTTCTAGAGTTACATGCGGTGTGATTATTTCGACAGGCTTTTCAGTAACGTTTACTACGCTTATTGGACAGATAAAGTCTATCGGTTTTACCATACAGTTACCGATGAATACTCCCGGAATTGTCTCTTCACCCTTTACGATACCTACTCTATTAGTGTTGGTTATCGCGGATATTATTGTTTCGCTGCGCGGCGGTAAGATAAACTTTCGATACGGTTGTAGTTTAAACGTTGCGATACCGATTTTTAATCGATTTTCGGCGTGATTGGGAACGGCTCGATGTTTTTTTAGAAAATCGATTCCCAGAATGCCTTCGTAGTCCATCGGGAAATCGTCTCGTACTACGTACATCGTATGCCGTAGGGTTTCCTTGCCTACGAGTATTGTGGCTCGTATTTTTCCGAGGGTGTATAATTGAAGTCCAGTTACGCCGGTTAGCGCTATTCTCTTTTCTCGTATTTTAGTCTTATCTTTTAATTTTCCTACTTCCTACCTTTATGAAGGTGATGGCGGCTCCGGAATCAAGCAAAAAATTTAGTTTTTCCTTAGTTGCTTCTTGCATCGGGAGAGTGACGAGGTCTAGATTAAAATTCTTATTTGTTTTACCTGTCACTTGAGCTACTCGGTACTCGAGCGCGTGTCGCGTCTTATGCTTTCTCGGTTTCTCTTCTTTGTCGCTGCCGCTGCCGCTGCTGTCGCTATATGACGTTTCATCATCCGGCTCCAGTGTCTTAATTCCTCGACTCTTTTCGGTCGCATTTATCGGCTTCTTTTCACGTGTATTATATTTAGATTAGCGAGTCCGTTCTTTCTCGGGTCGTCCGTTCAGTGTCCAAGAGTCCTCTCTTTTGTGTCCTGCTTTCTTGCAGTGGGAGCAATATTTCTTAACGGTATTTATTCCGCTGGGCTTGTCCGCTTTCGGCAACGAGAATCTATTTGCGTGTCGGCTCGTACGGCAGTCTCGCCCGTAGTGGCCTGTTTTTCCACATTTATGGCACTGTATTTCTACGTTCCGTGAATATCGCGCATGTTTCGTATTATATTAATTTTTGTTTGTCGGCTGTTCGTTCCGCGGGGAGGGGCCTTTTACCTTTTCCTCCGTACTGACGCCGGTTATTGCTTTCTGCAAAGTTTGGTATCGCTGCGCCCTGACTAACATTTTAATGTCCTCGTGCAGCCCTATTTGGTAATTATGGAGGGCCTGCACCTTTATACTGTCGAGGATCGCTTTTTGCTGTTTTTGCGAGTGCCCTTGGCCTTCCTCCATGGCCTCATATAATTCTCTACTAGCTTTTCTACGCGCCGCCCGAATTCCTGCGCGCTTCCTCTCACTTTTTGCTTCAGGGAGTTAAACTCTAGTTGCAGATGGGTCATGCTGCGCTTTCATAGATATTCTGTTTCTAGTTCGCGTTTTAGTTGTTCAAAATTATGGATATCGCGCGTGTCAAAATCTATTATGGCCTTTGCTTTAAATATAGAATAGAATACTTTATTTCTGCCTTTCGGCTTGAAATGGTTACACGTATTACATACATCATTAGATATTCATACATAAACATTATACATTTACATTTATATTGTATACAAGCAAACAAACAAACAGACAGAGCAGAACATTGCACTTTAACAGTTTTCTGTCTCTGTATTTCGTTTTTCTCTTCTCTCCTCCAACTTCATCATCCATCTCTCTCCTTCTTCGTTGCCTTTCAAGATTTTTCTTACTCTCTCCTCTGTTCCTTCCCCCATGTTATCGCTTCCTTCCCTCGCGCATCTCTCCAGCGTATGTTCCCATGTTTCTTCCTCCGCTTCACATACTCTGCATCTTCTTTTCTCCTCTGATTCCCAGTATCTTCCGCCGCGCATCTCGTTACCTAGTCTGAATCTTGCTATCCTTGTTATCGATTTTTCTTTTTCTCTTCTTTCCAGATACTCCGGTCTTCCGATTTCTACTATCTCTTTGTACCATCTATTGTATTTTGACTCTCTTATCCTTTTGTCTATCTCCTGTATTTGTATGTCTCTATCTCTACACCCTACCTCTTCTATGCTACTCCATTCTTCTTCTCTTTTCCTTTCTATCTCTTCTGCTGCGTATCCTCTGCACTCGTAAAACTTTCTACGTTCTATTTCCCATTTTGACTTCTCTTTCCCTTACGTCTTTCTTTATTTCCTTCCAGCATGCTCTTGCTATTTCGTTTCCCCCTCCGTTTTTTAATTTTTCCTCGTATCTCATTGTCCTTTTTGCCGCTTTTGTTCTCATCTTAACTCTTTTGGTTTCTTCTCTTATCATATAACCGGGTGTGCACCAGTCTAATGTTAACGTCCATCTTATAAACCTCTCTTGTATCCTCTCTCTTTTCTTCCATCCCCATACTTCTGCTCCATACATCGCCACACTTGCCACCAGCGAGTCAAAGAGTTTCATTCTTCTTCTCCAGTCTCCTCCAAAAATTCTTTTTCCTATACCCCATACTTGCCTCATTGCTACTGTGGCTTTTCTTACTCTCTCCTTTATATGCGCTTCTTGTCCACCGTTTCTTTGAAATATGTATCTAAGTAGCAAAATTCTTTTACCTCTTCTATTCGTTCTCCTTTCCATTTCCATTCCACCTTTTTGATTTTACCTCCTCCTTTCCTAAATCTCATGACTTTTGTTTTTCCCACATTTACTGTTAGCTTCCTTTTATCAAAATATTTTTCTAATCTCCTTATCATTTGCTTCATTTCCTCTTCTTCCTCTGCAATTGCTACCACATCATCCGCATATGCAAGCGTCCAGATTTTTGTGTTTCCTATAACCACCCCTCCTTCCTGCCCTTTTCTCATTACTTTCTCCATGTCCGCCAGCATCAGTACAAACAGCAGCGCACTCAGGGGACATCCCTGTCTTACTCCTTTAACTGTCCAAAAGCATGGTCCTTTTTCTCCATTACATCTAATCACATTTTTTGTTTCTTTATACAGCTCTTTGATTCTAACTCTCAGCCTTTCGCTTATTCCATTCTTCTCCATTACCTTCCATAATATTTCCCTGTCGACTGAGTCAAATGCTGCCTTCAAATCTATAAATGTTGCCACTAGCTTCCCTTTTTCTTTGTTAATCGCTCTTCCTATTACATAGTTCAATGTGTATATATTTTCTATTGTTCCCTTTCCTTTCCTGAATCCTGTTTGCGTCTCCGGTATTAGTTTCTTCTCTTCTACCTCTTTCTCTAGTCGTTTTGCTAGAATAGCTGCGTATATTTTGTAGCTCGTGTTCATCAGTGTTACACCTCTGTAGTCTCCTGCCTCTTTTCCTTTCCCTTTCTTTACTATTGGTACAATTATTCCTTCATTCCAGTCTTCTATCATTTCCCCTTTCCTTCATGCTATGTCACATATCTTCCATATTGCTTCCTTTAATGTGTTTCCTCCGTTTGTCCATACTTCGTTTGGTATTCCATCCGTTCCTGCTGCTTTTCTATTTTTCATCTCCGCTATAACTTCTTCTATCTCCTCTCTTCTTATTCCTTCCTGATCTTCGCAACCATCTCCTGTTTCTTGTTTTTCCTTTTCTGTCTCCTGCTTTGTTCCTACACCTCCTAGTAGCCTCTTAAAATGCGCGTTCCATTGTTCTTCGCTTATTTCTTCATTCACTTCTTTTCTGTGTTTCCTTTCTCTATTTATGAATCTCCATACCTCCTTTTTATTTTTTGCATCCTTTGCTTCTTTTATAATTCGTTCTCTTTCCTTCTCTTTTTTTTCTTTTATCTTTTCTCTGTATTCTTTTCTCTTCTTTATGTATTCTGCTTTTTCTTCTTCTCCATTTTTCCACTTTCTTAGCTTCTTTTTTGCTTTTCTCCTTAGCTCTGCACACTGTCCGTCCCACCATTTGTTTTTTCTCTTCGCTTTATTGTCTATTCTAATTTCTTTCCAGCTTGCTGCCCGCGCCACAGCGTTCTTTATTTCTTTTATTAGCTCCTCTGGGTTCTCTCCATCTATTGTTTTTTCTTCGATCTTCTCTCTGTATCTTTCTACAGCTTCTTTAGACCAGTCCATTACTTTTTTTACTTTCCTCTCTTCCCTTTTCCTTTCTTCTATTTCCTCCGTTACTTTAAGTACTACATATTGATGATCCGATTATATCTCCTCTCCAATTCTTACCTCTTCTGTTCTTTCCCATAGCTCTTGATTCCCTATTATATAGTCTATTACTGTCTCTCCTTTCCCTCCGGTAAAGGTGAAATTTCCTTCTTTATCTCCCTTGGTTCCATTTAGTATTCCTAGCCCTTCTTCTTCCATAAATTCTATCAGTTTTCTTCCTTCTGCGTTTATTTCTTTGTCTCTTGATCTTCTTTCTTCTCCAAAGATGTCCGTGATTCCTCCTTTTTCTCCTGTTCTTGCATTGAAGTCACCTCCTATTATTATTCGCTCTCCTATGCCTCCTTCGTTCGTATATTCTTTTATTACTCTTATTTTTTTGTCAATGTCATTATTTACGTATACGCCGATAATCTTCCATTCTCCCTCCTTTGTTTTTACAATTCTTTCCACTACTCCTTCCTCTTCTCTCTCTATTCTTCCTTCTACTTCAAGTCCCTTTCTTACTCCGGTGATTATCCCTCCTCTTGCTCTTCTTCTCTTCTTTTCTCTTGTCGCTGGCTGACATTTCCATACATATCTCTCTGGCATTATTCTCTTTATTTTGCTCCATTCTTTTTCTTCCACCCACGTTTCCAGGAGCGTTATTATGTCCCACTCTTCTATTACCTTCCAAAACCCTTCGTTTTTCCCTTTTAGTCCTGCTATGTTCCAGAAGCCTACTGTCATTCCCTTTTGCCTTTCTGCTATCCGCTTCTTCTTTCCTTCTGTTCTTCTCCTCTTCCTTCTTCCTCTTCTCCTCCGTATAGTCTCCTCATTTTCTTTCCGTCTCTGTTCCTTCCTGTTCCCTTCGAAATCTTTTTCTGTCTTCCAGCTTTTCCTCGCTTTCATTCCAATTCTTTTCGTGGCCGTCTATCCATATTTTTTGGTATCCTAATGTTGCTCTTTTCCCTTTTTCTCTCTCCTCCTTCACTATACTCCATAATTGTTTTTGGATTTTTCTCTCCGCTACTGTCATGTCATCATCTATGTATATCTTTTTTTCTTTCCCCATCTTCTTTCTGTTTATCATAACCTCTCTCTTGTCCTCCCATTTATTCAACCTTACTAGTGTCATTCTGTTCTCTCGTCTGCCAATTATTTGTATCTCTTCCACTTCTACCTCTTTTTTGACGATTTCTTTCAGCAGCTTTCCAATCTTCTCTCTTCTCTCGTTTCCTTCTTCTATTTCCGCTCCTTTTATTATTATATTATTTTTTCTTCTTTTCCTTTCTTCTAATTCATTTTTTCTTTCTATCTCTTTCATTTTCCTCATCAGCTCATTCCTCTCCTTCTCTCCCTCTCTCTTCTTCTCCGCCTCCTCCATTCTCTCCTCCAGTTGCTTTACTCTTTTTTCTATATCAGTTTTCAGCTTTTCCCATATCATTTCGCTTTTTCTGTATTCTTCTCTCAGGTCTTGCATCTCTTTCATCAGTTCCTCCTTATCTTTCTTTCTTTCTTTCTCTTGTTCCTCCAATTTCGTCAGTATTTCCTTCAACGTTTTTTCTGTCTCCATGCTTCCCTCTTCCTCTTCCTCTTTTTTAACTTTGCTTGGTGGCGATCTACTTACTCTTCTCTCCTTATTAAATTTATCTATAATCTCTTTCTCGGCCTTTTCTATTTCCTCACTCTCCTGCTCTCTTCTCCTTTTCTTTATAAAGTCTTTAAACGACCCTTGGCTTCCTGTTCTGTCTTTTGTTTTTGACAGTTCCGTTGTCCTTGCGTGTTTACTCTCTGTGTTCTTACCTCCTTTACTCGTTTCTTTATTCTCTTTCTTGTGCTTCTCCTCGCTATTTTTACTCCCTTTACTCTCCTCCTTCTTCTCCTCCATCCGCTCTTTTCCCTGCCTTTGCGATGATCCTAGTCTTTCTGTTTATTTCTTATGCCACTTCTGTGTTGTGCGGGCCTCTCCTAACCTCAAAATTATCGCCGCTACACAGATTCGAAAATTTTCTGCCTGCGTCCTCTGCTCTGCTTGCCTTCTTTTCTCTCTGCCTTATTGCACTTTGCGCATGCAACTGTCTGAAAAACAGAATCGCCCTAGGGCGATATCACGGCAGAATACTTCCAATAGATTTATGCAAATGATATGCGTGCTTCTCCTTATACTTACTCGGTCGGTAACCGCTTTTGCTTTAAATTTCGTGTATAAAATGGCCTCTAAAAGCAGCGATTCGGAAGAGTGTGGATTCTCCGTTTATCTCGGGTATCATGTTTCGGGATTCCTTCAGACTGAGGAACCCGTTGTGTTGTCCCGGTTGATTTCGGACGTCGCCAAGCATTCGCCCGTACGTAATGTCTAATGGACCATTACTGCGTACGCGTCGGGCTCTGTCCTCTGCGCGTTCAAAATTTGCGGCCTCTAGTCGGCTCGTACGATCCTGCACATCGCGTATCGCGTGTAAGAGTTCGTCGGAGCGTTCGAAACTTGCGGCCTCTATTTGATTTACGCGATCCTGTACGTCACGTAACGCGTTTAAGATTTCGTCGAGCATGGAGTCTCGCGTTCATGGGCATTCTCGCGCAGGCTCCGAAGCTCGATGTGGATTATTCGCGGGTGTCCATTGGTTTTCTGACCTCAGACGAGTTATTTCCGCGTCTACTTGTTCGGGCGTTAGTGGCATTTTGTGTACGTTTTCGCGGGGTGCATTAGCTTGAGCCGCTCCTCTTCGCTGACTCATTTATTCCGGCCTTGGGAGTATAATCTTCTTCCGGATCAAACACGCTACTGTCGTAGGACGTTAGTGAAAATTCTCCTCTCCCGGAGTTATTACTCTGCGTATCGGCCGATGTATCTGAACGCGGTGCGTCACTTACGGTTGGGTGCAGTCTTAGTATGTCACTGTCGTTATAGTTGTTTTTGTTTCCGTTTTCGTTATTGGCGGTATCTCGGGGACCGTTATTATTTCTGGGTAAAAGACTATCGTCAAGGAAAGCAAATTCGCGCTCTAGTACGACGTTGGGGTGTAATTCTAATACCGGCGAGTCTTCATCCGAGTATTCTAAGTTACGTCGCACACTTTCTGCAATGTCGCGAACGGCTTCTTCAACTATTCGTACGGGACCTATAGGGCTGACTCTATGTGTACGGCGCGCTGGCGCACTATCGGCTCTGTGTAACCACGACGGATTGCGGACAGGGCGATCTCGCGTTTCACTGTCCGACATCTAATGTATTACAGACTCGATTTCGCTCGGCGGGACGTCTCGTCTCCGTCCTCTGACATTTACCGCTTTTATAACGTTTTACAATTATACGCTTTACAATGTTTTCGACTTACATTAGTAGTCGCATGTTGCTTGTCAGCAGTCTGCCGGGTCGTTGTCCGCTGTCTCGTCGCCTCTCTGCTCGGCTGCGAGTCGCTGTTGCGGTAGGTCGTTGCCTCTCCGGTGTCGCTGATACTCGTGGGCCGCTACCGGGTGCTTTTTTCAGGGGTGGTTTCACCACTTTTACTTATTCGCTCTTTCTTTTTAGGCGAATACTCGTGACACTCGCGACGGGAACACACACGACGGGAATGTTCTCCGATTGCCGAAATCCCACCGCTGCCACCAATTGTTGTGCCGTAACCGGGAGTTGGTGCTTAGGGCCGGCATAGGATCCGGGGATTCCGGGTCTGAGAAAGAATTAACTCGTCGCACTGTGTTAAATGAATTAATTTGAATATATTTCTCTTGTTCAAGTTAACAATTGTCCCAGTTACTTAGGATTAAGTCCCGATATTCGCGTTATACTTGAGAGTCGCTTAACGATTATAATGATTACTATAATTTGACGAATAATATGACGGTTAATTATGTGACAGTTATTGTGACGCACGTGTATGCTTAGATGTTGTATTAGCGACTGCCCGCCCGATCTTACAATTCGGCGGTATTTATAATGTCGGAGTCGACATTCTGTTGCTAACTCGGGGGCTCTCGAGATAGCGTTGACCTCTCGTTGTCAGCGCCTTGCGCTGACCTTCGCATCAGCGCTTTCGGTCGTCCCGGAGTTGAACGCTCCTGGTTCCGGTGTCGGTTTGCATCGGATGATCGATCGTCCGATGCAATCGTCAAGTTTTCCGGCGGATTTCAGAAATGACTTTAGTCGCTATGGTCGGATTACTTATAGGAGGCAACTCTGTGTTGCCAAGTATACTAATGAATAATTATAACGTTGTGCGCTCACAACACATTAGAGGACGAGCGTGGCCTAGTAGACAGCGCACTGGTCTATTGAGCCGAAGTCCTGGGTTCGAGCCCCGGTAGAGCTAGAAAAATTATATTTGCTCGTTCTCCCCTCGGAAGGCAATGGCAAACCACCGAGAGTATTCTTGCCATGAACACTTCTCTAAAAAAAAATAGCCGTTCGGAATCGGCGTTAAACTGTAGGTCCCATATACAATGTGTATAATCTACGTGCGCAACACATATGAAGAGAAGTCACCACGCTTGGACACGAGTAATAGGACTGAGGATGATGATCTTTCATTAATGATATTAATTGTCTTTACAATTAGTTGTAATTTATAATAAAATAAAAGTTTATATGTAGTATTTGTACATTAAATATGCGTGTACAAGATGAAGTGTACAAATTTATGATTATAACTTATTTAAAATAAGACTAAATTATAAATATTTTGTTCTACATTGTTTCCATATTCCTAATTAATTTGAAATTATCTTAGCTTACGTTCTTGCAAAAAAAGACTTCGTGGTGTGATAATAATAATTAAATTTGTTTGGGAAGGACATCGCTCGTTTAGATCTTCGCAGTAGCGAACCTTCGAGGACTGACTTAATAGAGGCAGTTTTGCTTTTATGGTTGCTCTTAATGTCGGTTATATAGTCTTGCTTGCACAATTGTTCGTTTTATGTACTTAGCGATCGCTTAATTGTACTAATGTGGTTTTATGCGATCGCACTCCATCACGAAGTTACTCTAATAGTGCTGTTTTGCGACTGTTCCAATTTTCGCGACTGTTGAAAGAACAAAAGTTTCCTCGTACAAAAAGCGCTTACGGTGTTAACGATTCGCTCGAATTAGCGTAAGTAGCCGAGTTTAAAATGGAACCGACGGAGACGCAGGTAATGTTGTCACAGACGTTGTATAACAACGTTTTGCTAGCCGCGAATTTTATCATTAGTCCAGAGAACCGGGGAGAAGTAAACAATTTTGCTTTGTGATTCCTCGGACAATCTGCGCCAGTTATCTTCCACTGAAAGTTATATGAGGGGGCCATCAACTTTTTCCCATTCCCAGCGCGATGTAAAATTTTACCAAAGCGAAATTCATCCAATATTAATATATTGATAGCATATCGATTTTGTCTTTCTTGCATCTTTAATTCATACCGAACTCTCGACTGGCAGCGACCGTCGTAAATGAATAATCCCGGTGCCATTTACCGTTTGCATCTCCGCGAGGCAGGACGTTTTAAATGGATCACCTTCTATATATTAACGTATGTACGTAGGCGACGAGGCTCGTCAGCGACCTAACTGGTAGCGACGATGCCTGGTTTGGTAAATCTTGCGGCGGACCGCGGCCGGTGCATCTCGCACCGGAAATCTCGAAAGGCCACAAACCCGAGTCGAGTGTGACCACGTCTGCGGTCGATACTCTCGAAGCACTTTCGGAAGGTGATTCTCGAAATTTGCCATGACTACCACTCGGCGGCGGCAGCCCGGAAACCGATATTCACGTAGATCTCTCGAACTCGTGCCTCGATTTCGTCGATGCATATATACGTCCTTCGAATTCCCAATTTTGCAGTTTGGAAGTGGAATGAACGGCGAGGCAGGAGTGAACCAAACAGAGAGATTTTTATAAAACTAACTGTAGACGCAACCTTGCAAAAAGTTTGACGAATTGAATTTTCTCCTCTCTCTTTATTTCTTTTCTTTCTGAGTTCTTTTTATATCTGAACTAAATTAAATGTCCAGTCAAAAGATTAGGATTAAAAAAATAAATTGTTGTTTCCTCGGACTCGCGTGAATTCGTTTTGGTATATATTAATCGCAGGCTTGCAGATTAAGCCGAGGGGAATATACAGGTTCTCTATTCGCGTGCGTGACGTTTTTATTACAACCCGGATTTGCAGATCCGCCGAGAATCTCGTTAAATAATTCCTTTGTTCTCGTTTCAGGAGATGGCAACGTAACGTAGCAGCGGACTACTAACCGGTACGAGATGAACACGAACGGCAACGCGGTCGGGCAGGAAGGTGGTGCCGGTACCGATTATGGGAGTAACGAGGAGACGGAGGCTCTGCTGGGCAGGCCGCCGCCGCCGCCAGTCGTGGTGGCCGTGGCGTCTCAGGGCAAGCCGGTTCTCACGCGGCAGGATCGGGCGACATTCCCCGTCACCTCGCCGCAACTGTCCGTGTCCGGGCTCGGCGGCTCCGAGGAGAGCGGCACCAACGAGGACCCGGCTACCAGATCGGTACCGGACATCGAGCTTCACTGCCGGCTGGACGGCGGCGAGCCGCAGCTACTGCCGCCGCCGCAGATTCAGCAGCAACAGCAGCAACAGCCGCAGCAGCAACAGCAGCCGCAGCCGCAGCCGCAGCTCCAGCAGCCGCAGGTGCAGCAGTCGCAGTTGCAGGCGCAGCCGACGTCCTACCGGTCGTCCAGGCAGTCGCATCAGTACAGATGCAGGTGCGACCGAAGGGATTCCCTTGCGCCCACTTCGGCCCTTCATTTGGCCCGCAGCGTCTCCAGGTAAATTTTAGATAGATAGATAGATGAGAAAAAAAGAGAACAGCAACGGTGCAACCGTATGAGAAACGCTGCGTGATGTAGTAAATTACTGTTGAAATTTATGCTACAGAAAGAGAGAAATAAAAATTCAGGAAATTCAGGAAAAGCGAGATATGATATAGCACGGAATGTTCAAATCATTAATTTTTCTCTTTTTCATGGCTAATGGCGTAATATCGTATTCCGTGTGTTGCAATTTAGTTCTCCATCATTATACGATGCTAAACGTACATACAATGCGGCCTTCACCGCATAAAGAAACATTCGATACGACTTCACTCTTTTTTATTTAATAGAGATGATATAGATATATAGAAAGAATCGTTTCGTGTGTCTGTTCATCAATATGGCAGTGGCATTTATTTTTCAACCGCTCGTACAGCGCACGGTACGTGCGGTTTCACATGTTTGTTAATACGCGTACGTAGGAAAAGTGTAGCCGTTTATTCAGTCAGAAATGTAAAACGAGAGCACAAGCGTAGGTGTATATATTTGCGCGGTTAATATAAACATAAGTAAATGTTAGTTAAACATAAGTAATTGTTTGAAGTAACGAAATATAAAGACGATAAAGAGAAAGCTCTAAAACTATTACTGCGAGCAGCCACATTTATTTTCAAAGAACCATTAAATTTACTATTAAACGACGGCTATTATTAACCAACAGTACGCCCCGAGCGAAATAATAAAAAGTTCAAATGTTACTCGTTTAAATGAATGACGACCATGGCTCGTTCACGCGCGTATCGCGACGTGTGCTAAAAACGGACGGTTTTGTTACATAGTTGTTACTTACATTTGCATCGCATGACAAGCGTTAATCTTTGAGAATTTAGCACGTGTCGAAAGAAGGAAACGACAGTTGTGCGGCTTTAAACACGCATAGAAAGTTTGGACTTGTGTAATTGGCAAAGTTTAACTACTTCGCGAGCATTAGTCGACCGCGCTGTCGTATAAACTTGCGTTTGTGTGTAACAGAATCGGGGATGGATAGTTCCAGACGGTTCTCCATAGAAGAACGCGAAATACGAATATGTTTTTCCACGTTTTCGATATTGCTTATGATTTCGTTATGTCCTCTTTGCATTTATTATTCATTGAACACCGTACGCTACGCCTGATATACCACTGGGAAGATGATGTCCCAGGTGCGGCACACACATAGAAAGTTTCCGATATTCATTGTATAGTATATCCAATCGTTGATATTATCCATTAAAATTCCGAAATTATTGTACATGAAAACATTATCCTTCGCATTAAGAGGATACTTAAAGTCCGTGATCTCGGTTTTCTCCTCAATTTCCTTTACGCGAAAAAAATAGCTGGAAGCCGTTTCTGAATCGAAGAACTTTGTATTTACGTGGATTTTTATCTGGGATTTATCTGGGCCGCGAGGAGAAGGGAATCTATTCGTTGCGAATCGGCCACTTTCATCTAAGTGCGCCCGGCAATTCACCGCTGGGAATCGCCCATCCTCCCAGAAATGCGTTGCTCTCGGAAAAATGCGACGCCTTTGTTTCCTTGAACGAGGATCGTCCAGGCAGAAAAGGCTTTCTCTCTTTGCCGGTCCGGAGGAATTTCTGGCGCTCGCCGCCATCGCGAGTTTCTAGGACAATCTCGTTCATCGGGTCAAAAGTTGAGCCGCTGAATTTTATGTCGTCCTGTAACCCCTTCGGAGACCGGGAAAACGTGCACCGGGGATTGCCGCGGAAGGTACGGCATATGAAAAAAATGGCATTAATTGCCAGGAATTCCCGACGTGAAAATCGCGTCGTTGACCTTTCATTTTACATTGACTTTTTCCGCCACCGCATTCGTAGCTATCAGCTGCTTAGTACAATTCATTATGTATTACGTTTATTCTCATTTTAATTTTCATCAGACATCAAGCGCATGTTGAATTGAAAGGACAACTTATGTGTTATAATCTTAAGAGATGGCATACAAAATAAATTGATGCATCAATAGTTTGATATCAAAGTATTGAAAGGATTGCAATGAAGTTTGACAGGTACAAGAAAAGTAGTAAGACAGGTACAAGAAAGAATAGTAAAACTTAGATTAATTTCAATTTTACTTTGTGTCAAGGTACCGCCACTTAAGATTCATGCTGCAAGAAGTTTAATAAATATAATTGAAGATTTGTTCCGAAAGATTTCAGTGCACAAAATACGCAACAGATTGCAAGGTCGAGTGACATCGTTTTATATCGTATTCTGGCTGGTACAGCATTGTCATTGAACGATATCATATTTATTAATTAAGAAAGTTATGCTTCTGTAAACATGTCTTTTATAACTTTGACGTAAAATAAGTATATCGGGAACCATGAATAAAAGATCCATTGTTATCCTAAGAAGCCATTCAGAAGCCAGGGAACTTCAGTTTTCACCGAAGGTCGAAGTGCACGACAGTTAATGATATCTCCAGACGACAGGCTCACCACTTGTCTTATAAGGCGAGGACTCTTGACTTAAGGCGCCTTTAGACAAAGAGGGATATGCCGAACATATCCTAAAATTCCAATATCCGACAAAATCAAATTAGACGTCCAACCAAGGAAGGGTTCTCCCGCGAAGAAATCTCACGCGATAATTTTATCAGCAATCTCGTATGTGTATCATGTATTCGAGAGTCTAGAAATACCGCGTCCCTTATGATTTCTTTAAACATCTTTGATTCTTCTGATAACAGAAAGAATTGAAGTTATATAGCATTAAGTAACATTAAAAGATTAAATAATTAATTGCAAATGCAACTTTTGTTAAAGTAAAGTATAATTAAAATTAGTTGAAGCTTTGTAAGCGATGCTGGAATTCGGAGAATTAATAATTTGAAATCCGAAAAGTTTCCGTTAATTTCGCTTACAATATGGAAATTAGCCGATACTGTGGTGTTGAAATAATTATTATTCCTCATATCTGGAGCCGAAAGAGACCTTTGAGACACCAATTGCACGGTGCCACCAATTTAGCGGCGAAACAGTTTTCAGTGAAATTAGTCCACGGACGAGTGGGCCATGTGCAATATTGGATCACGTATTTGAGACTATCAGTTTAACTTTATAGTCCACGCCAGCCGTGAAACTATACCAACCGTACAATTTTCAGACACTATAAACGACACGGGAGCAACCATAACATCGGTATTATATTTTACAATCAAGTTTTCTCTCTCGCTTTCCTCTCCCTGTTTAATATTCTTTTATAATGTCAACCTGCGATATTAATCACGCCAAGCTAAACGTAGCTATAGATATTAACTCACGCTCAATATTAACGTACGGTATCAAAAAATAAAAATTGAGGAAATGAGGACAGCGCGATATTAAAGCTAGTTACGGAAGTTAATTTCATTTTTTATCTACTAGCAGACGGGAATGAAGTGAATAACCAGAAATTAATGGAGTTTCCTCACAGTGGAAACTAAGCGATCAGTTTTTAACATTAATTCTTGGAGAGGTAGATAAAGTTATTCATGATACACGTTACTTTTCTCTCTCTCTCTTTTTATCAGACATCTATATATTTTTTCCTTAGAAGACATCTTTGAATATCGCTTATCTGTCGATTGCCGGAGTTCTCTCTTCTGAAAATTGGATTATTGATCGCTGATCCTCAAAGGGTTAAAACGTCCGGGTAAACGAGTAATATTCCCAAGCAAGTTAAAGCGCCCGCTTGGGATTTTGCAAAGAGGGGAAAATCGAAATTTCAGACGTCAAGATCTGTGTGTGTGTGTGTGTGTGTGTGTGTGTGTGTGTGTGTGTGTGTGTGTGTGTGTGTGTGTGTGTGTGTGTGTGTGTGTGTGCGCGCGCGTAAAGCGACGTGTATAATGTTTTCTGTTTCCGAAGAGAGAGCGTGAAGAGCGGCCACCACTGCTGCCCGTGTCAGGCGCCGCCGCCGCCGGTGTTGGTCACCACGTCGCCCAACGCCCGCATAATACGGCAGAGCTCGCAGCCGGAAGCGTCCGCGTGTTGTTGCTCCGGCTGTTGCTGTCCGCTGCACACCGGCGCGGCGCCGAGCGCCGCCTCGCTGCGGCAGCTCCGCGAGCCCGGCGATGGGATTGCCGGCATCGCCGCGGACTCGCTGCGGATCAATGGCGGCATACGACAGTTTCGGCAGGTAAGCTATGACCTCACTGTCTCGCTGTCTTTCACGAGTCTAACGCACAACCGACCGCCCCTATGATGCAAGAATACCGCAACGGCGACGCATTTATTAGAATTGAGTCTGGCGCGGCGCGTTCTATTTATCTTCTGTCGAGAAACAATAAAAAAAGAAAGAGTTAGTTCCATGGTTGAGGTTGCTTTCCGAAAAGTAAATTTTTTGAATAAGTTGATTATCTAAATTGCATTGGGTTATAAATTTAGGAAAAAATAAAGAAGAAATAATTAGTTTTGTATCCTACATAATTTTTTTGGAAAGGAGAAATTTCGAGCAAAGATTTGGATATAAAAGTTAGTTATATATCTAAATTATGAATTACGAATCAGTTAAATACAGAATATTAATATAATCATCTGCAATGAATATCAAGTACCAGGTCGAGGATCGATAAAATTTATACTGATACCCTAATTGACATAGAGTATCAGTTACATTACATGTTATATAATTTTGCACTTGACAATGTAAATTTAATACCACGCATGTTGTTATATTAAATTTACATTGTTGAGTGCGAAATTTACGTAGAAGTAATGTAACTGACGCTTTGTGTCGACTACAACTCGAGAACTAACTAAGAGCAAACAAATTAATTACTTTAATTAACAACAATCCTTCCATCATTTCTCTTCCACGGTACAAATACCAGTACCAAACTATTATACTATTTTCAATGAACGTTTCGTGGTAAATAATATAATAGAATAAACGTGAAATAAATATGCATTTATATGTGAATTATTAAAGATCCGAAACGGAGCAAGCGGGACAAATTTATATATCGAGCAGAGCATAACGGATCCCTCGAGGCTTGAAATTCGTGTTTGAATTGCGGAACAGATGGCTGATTTATCATGTCGCCATTATGCACAGTATTGCAGTTTGGTATTCTTACATCGTGGGCGGCGTCACCTATGTCCAGCACAGCACCGCCGAATCCTCCCACACGTGTTTCTCCATTTGTCCACCTCTCTCTCTGTGTTTCTCTTTTTCTCGTGTATGTCGTTTGTTTTCACTTCCTCTGTTGAGTTGGTTAGTTCTGCGGAGAAGGAGACGGAAAAAGGGTTGTATTTAATTGGCAAACAATTTTGTTGAATGAGAGCCGGAGGAAACCGCGAGGGAGTATCTTATTGTTGTTCACTCTTACGTAAACCAGAAATGACATCCAATAGAGACACTCTAACAATCTTTTCTTGGAGGTTTCCTTCTTCTTTTGGATTTCTTTT
Source organism: Temnothorax nylanderi (assembly GCF_030848795.1). Taxonomy (NCBI): domain Eukaryota; kingdom Metazoa; phylum Arthropoda; class Insecta; order Hymenoptera; family Formicidae; genus Temnothorax; species Temnothorax nylanderi. The sequence goes on along the minus strand of NW_027249088.1, from coordinate 1,352,604 downwards.
GGATTTTTTTTAGTGTTCTTTTTTTCTCCCGGAGAGTCTTTGGATTTCTTTCGGATTTCTCGGCTCTCTTTGTCGGTAGTACATAGAATAAATAATTTAAAGACAGCTAAAGAAAAAATTCGAAGATTTATTTAACTCGGGAGAAACCGTTGAGTGATATAATAAAGATTACAATTTGTATGAAAAAAATAATGTTTACTATATGATAACAATCTCGATTTCTCTTTCTCTTTCTTTCTCGCTCTTGCAGCTTGTCCTCCGTCGCTCTTCGTGGTTCTCTCCACGCATGCATTATTTTCTCTGCGTGTTTCTCGTCTCCTCTAGTGTATCATTGTTTTACTGTCAAGTTGCTCAACTCCTTTATTGGTGTTTCTACACTCGTTACATTCCTATTCGAGAACGTCATGGCTGTGTTCGTGGTGTCGTTTATATGTCGAATGTGTCTTGTAACATTTCGCTATTCTCTTTTATCGTTCGTTTCGAACTTATCCCGGTCTCCTGCGGGAGACAGATCTCTTTTTTCTTCGTTTTCCAGCGCGTTCTCCACCTCCGTTTTTACTTCTTCCCTCATCGTTTGGGATTTTATCGGCGTAGGCCCGGCGGAATCGTAAAAGCGCGGCGCGAGGAAAGATACACAGTGTCAAAGCAGGTTTTGTGAGATCCAAATAGCGTATAAGCTTTACGAGATAGTGAATTTACGTTGCCTCTATCATAAAAAGAGACTCGTGGGCGGCTGTTTCCATTCTGATCTTGTCGTTACCCGTTGAAGACTTGATGATTTGTCACGGCATGCGACAAGGGTTGTTTGTTGAGGTTTCGTTTTTGATTCACTAGGTTGCTTTTTCCATGTGCAATTCGTTGTTACATTGTTTCGTAGCAGATTTTCAAGCCTCCATATTCATATGAATACGCAAAGTTGTTATTCACTGATCTCTGGATTCGAGAATCATAGAATTTTGTTTGCAAACTTATAAAGACAATAATTCGTAGATTTAATAATTCAGCGATTTGATAAATTTAACCCTTAAATGCCACCCGGGGCCAGCGGACCCCAGACCCTTTAGAATGATATATTTTCAAATGTTCCCGCCAAATATGGAGCTCATATTTATTTATTTATTATTTATTATTTTTTTGATTTTGGAGCCAACATTTTAACTGTTGGCGATCTTAATTTTTTATACTATGTTGAAATTGAAATTTTAACAATATAAGCATTTTATTCTCTTTTCTAAGCCTTGAACAACATTGAAAATAATTTTCATAACTAAATATAAAAAAATCAATAAGTAAGGAGATATTTTTCATGCTGGGGTCTTTTAGACCCCATGTGTCATTTACGAGATTCTTGAGAGGTGTGGCATTTAAGGGTTAAGTATCCCAGGATTTGCTGGTTTTTAAATCATGACATCCATTATATTATATTTAGGGTGACAAACACACAAATATTCAAAAAGGTGCGAAAATTTAAAGATCCAAGGATTAAGAATCTTGAAAATTGAATGAGATTGGGCTGCAGATCTTTTAAAAATATATTTAGGGTTTTTGTATTCAGATCCTTCGATACACAGTTAACGCGATGAGTTAATTACTTGCCACCGAAGATATAAGTCTGCAAAACAATCCTTATCGATGGAACTCGTCTTCCGCCATCTGGCGGAGGGTGGTAAAAAGCGAGTAGAGAACTACCCTTAAATGGTAGTTAGAGAATACCGGCGGAGACCGTAACCGTCGTGTTTGCTCGACGTTCGATATTGCTTGCCGAATTTTTTGCCTCGTAGAATCCTGACGTGATACAGATGGCAGTTATTGTAAAAACAACCCTCTTGAAGGGATTATTGAGCTTGATCCGCGGTGCCTTAATCCTTTTTAAACCACGTTTGCGAAACTTGTTCCTAATTTTTTTTAAATTTATAGTAAAAAGCTATCTAACGAAGCTTCCAATTAAGAATTTTTCGTTAGCGAATCTTACTTTTTAACAAAAATGCCTTGCTGAGCAAACTTTGGAAAGAAATAAAATAAAATATTTTTTCTAATAATGTTTTCACAATTATTAATATTTTAATTTTGCGAATTAATATTTTTAATTATTAGAAATATTGCAATACCAAAGTCAAATTATTTCATCTTTAGAAGAAGATAAAATAAAATACGTATTTTGTTTTACTTTTTTGAAACAATGAAAGTTATAATTTCCGAATTAATATTTTTGATTATTCCAAATATTGCACAGCCAAAGTCGAATCACCTCACATCTAACATCAAATATCTTTAATTAAACCCGACATTAAATTTCTTCTAATGAAAACTCGCACACAATTTGCACGATTTTTGCCTTTTCTGGGACACTCTATGCTCATCAGCCTCGTTCTATTGTTTCTATATTTTCCTGGCCGCATTCGTAATTTGCTTAGTTTCTGAGTGGAAATCCTCTCTCAGGCGAGAGCGCAAACCAAAATTTCCGTCGTCATTAAACAAGATTCGCATCATATGAGAAAAGGGGGTCGGGACGAGGGTGGCGGGAGCCAGTTCTCGCGACATTGTTAGTTTAATTATGTCTCCTTGGCGCATGGAAACGCGCCTGCGGGCTAAGGCTTCCGTTGACGTTTTTGGCCGATCGCCAACCAGGGTACCTCCTCATGCATGCCATGGAGATACGCCCGCGACGAGAACCCCTTGACATTTTCCGCGGGTTGAGTAATCGCTGGGAAATACGGAGATGGGCCAATCGAATACATACACGATACCCGTGTGCACAAGTGATGCGTTTGATACCGTTGCACAAACGCATACTCTCAATCGCATACAAACAATTCTATATTGTTTCAATCAACGTGGCAACAGTACTGTTTTTCTCAAATATTTAAAAATCTAAATTATACTCATACGCGAAATATATCTGTCATTGTCATTTATTTTTGATAACCGTTCATAAATATTTATTTTTGAGTTACAATGGTTTACTCGCGCCCGATTGTGTATTGTTTTCTCATCAAGTACTTGGAAACCGTCCGGTATCTCTTTGATGTAAAATTACGATAGAGCGACATGTTTTGTTAACCGCGAAAGGATTAAAGAGAAAATACCAGCGGAAAAACGAAAACATCAGGGTGTTTTTAGGACAGTGTGGGACAGCGTGTTCGTATAAACGTCGCTTTACCTTTACGTTCTGATTACGCGAATACATACGTTTTTTTCCGCTCGTTATCATGTTTTTAATTACAACAAATTTAGACGTGCGGGCAGTACTTTTTCTCATAGCTGCAAGAATTGAATTTTCGCTCGGGATCGTGTATCTCTTTGAAAGAGACTTTTTGCAACGTGGGTTTTTTTCACGTTTCGATTTCTTTCTTTTCTGTCTCATTGCTTTAATATAAAAGACGTTGCCAGATGCAGACGTTTCAACGTAGTTATATATATATATATATATATATATATATACTGAAAATGCATCAGTTTGTTATTTTGTTTTCTATCTGGCGTGTATACCTCGGCTGTTTTTTTTTAACGAATTTACAATCTCGAAATTTTTGTCCTGGAATTTTCGATTCGATTTATTTATTTAATATTTTATATTTTTTGGAAAAAAATACATTTTAAGTATATAACTATTATTAATGTATAAAAAATGGTTTTAATTCGCTATGTGCAGAGAGAGTAGTGGTGCCACGATTGGTGAAATATCGCACATTTTGCTGGAATAGCTGTCAATGATTGTTAAATATTCGAGCTACGTAAACTGTCGTTAGATAACTTGAATCTTAATTTTACTGATGAAAAAATTGTTGTTATATTATATACAAATCAGTTGAAATAGATTTTCGCTATATTTGTTTTAAATATAAGTTAATTTTTCTCTGACTTTTTGCAATGAGCCTTATCGTACAAACGGGATTCGGGCCCATCACTCATGACATTGAATTTAATCCAAGTGCAATATTAAAAGGAAAAGCCTTAGCAATATCGCATATAGTTCGCGTTGAAGAATTGCGCAGTGCAAATATAAGTCATTTAATAAGGTGCAGTATGATACTGCAAACGTCTGTCAATGCTTTTGGAAATGAACAAAATTTAATATCTTCTGTGAAATACATATTTACACGAATGCACGCAACAATTTAAGTTTTTCTTTCGTAATTTTTCCATTACAATGTACTAGATTACTGGAAAATAATAACTGTCACTCCAGCAAATAATGCAAATTTCGGCCACCATGAGCGCCCTAAGTCCTACTTTTCCGCTATAGTATACCATCGCACGGAGCGAATAGAATACCAGATAATTATATATTTTTTCAATACTCGATTGTGAATTGATATAGAATAAATTAATCTACAGATCGTAATTCTTTATTTGTTATTAAAAAATTAAGATAGGTGTTTAAAAAATTCAAAGTATTTTAAAAGTAGTTAATTATTTTTCGGCCAACAATGAAACGTTGACAATATATCATTTTTAATGCTTATCTAAATCAAAATAGAGTTGCGAATTAACTTTTAATATTTTTATATGAATAATAATCTTTTCCGAATAAATACTTAAAAATTATTAGTTTAAAATGCAAAAATGACAGCAAACACCTGCCGGCGGGAACGTGCAAGATGCTTATCTGCAGTTTGCTCGAACATTATGGAAGGCGCGTATGTGTTAGAACGTATAACGCTGCAGAATTTTCTAGAATTTTCTATCTCTTGCTTATAAAGCGACTGGAAGAAAAAGTAACTTTCAAATGGCCTGAGGCGCGAGATTTTTGCTGACCCTAATGAACCCGGTTATGCGATTACACGTGGTTTCTCTCTATCTCTCTCTTTCTCTTTCGGGTTGCTTACTTGCGTTTAGATACGTATATTACACAATAATTACTTTAATTGTTTGAGCAAACACTTGATTTACTTTATTTAACTCATGCCGGTACAAGTTCGTAGGTAATCACTTGCGCGACAAAAAATAGCTTTTTTAATTGGCAGAATTTAATGTTTTTGGTAATTTTAGTCAGAGTTTTCGCAAACAACTTTTAGATGTGATAGCACTTTAATACTTATTCCGAGACATTAAACTTTAACGAAATTTGTCGTGCGGTTTAATTGCAAAAATATATAATGTTGAAAATTCTTGTTTAAATTCCCAAGTTTCCGCCGAGCAGAAATCGATCCCGAATTAATCGAAGAAAGAGGAATAAATGGCGATCCGCGCATATTAATCTTCATTAGCCAATTAATCATGGAGCAACCGCGCGAAGCGCAACGCAAAGCACGATTTGTTCAAAGAGTAGCGCGGGGGAACTTCAGCATCGGTTTTCTATCTGTCCCGGGGACGCTTCTCTCATTATGCGAGATTAAGCACAAAGGATCTGGCCGCAAGCTGCTCCCGCGGGACCTAAATCTGAATCTTTCATTGCGCGTTCTGCATATATTAGCTCGCGGAACTTTTAATTTCGCGCCCGTTCCGTAAGGATAATAGCCGGCATTTGCATAAGGATAACTTTCAGCCGTTTCGCGTTCCGAACTATTCCGCGGGATCACCGACGTGGATAGCCACGTGTCCTTAAGGGGCTATTACAGTGTGACGCCCGAAAAAATGAGCTATTTTTAATGAATTTTTATTTAAAAAGTATTGCATGCATTGGTACAAACTTTTTTTTTTAGTGAAAGGTATACTCTTAGAGAATAGAAAATAATTTTTTTTGTTGCATAAAAATATATATTTATTTAACAATAAATTATAATTCAAGGCCATGAAAAAAAAGGTATGTTGCTGGCGGGGATCATCTGAGCTCTCCAGGTGGTCTGAAATCAAAAATTCAAAAAGATTCTTAATTTGTAAGAGTGTCGCTATTGTCCGTACTAGAATTATTATTTTATATTGTAAATGAACAAAATGGCGGCGTTTTGTGCAAAAGTGTTCGAAAAAAAACGGTTTTTTTTTCGTCGTAATTCGGGCAAAAATATAAGTTAAAATTAAAATTTTTTAATAATTCTAGTACGGACGATAGCCATACGTATGCCGAATATGCTGTAAAAAATCCAGCCCGATTCGCCAAGCCGTTTTTCCGAAATAATCCCTGCCAGGAGAAAAACGCGTTTAAAGTTTTTTTACATGAAAACTTGTATAAAACAGGCACTTACAGCTAATCAGCGATGCCAGGCCCGTACAAAATTCCTTCAGCTTCTTCATAAAAGTCATCTTTAGGCAATCTGGCATGCAATACTTTTTAAATGAAAATTCATTAAAAATAGCTCATTTTTTCGGGTGTCACACTGTAATAGCCCCTTAATCGGCGGAAAAATTCTGTCGAGATTGTACGACGTAAGATCACTTAAGATGAATTTTATTCCCGAGGGGAAAGAACCCCGGTCGTGTTTAAATTATAAATTACCTCTCCTTAATTACCCTCCTTTGTGTCTTAATAATCATCACTCTATAGAAGCATAAACACTAATTAGAAGTTGATCGAGTCAGTTTATGCGCAATTATCTAGTTTACTAGCATCAGTCTTACGCTTACATCACCAGTCATTAATCAATTTAGTTCACGTCCGTAAGGATCTATATCCTAATAACTAGGTCTTCTCTCTCGAGATGCATTACGTGCGAAGACTCGAACGAAGAAATATTACTCGGAACTCTCGATAGAATTTGCAGACTGCCGCATTTACTCGCTTCTGGAGAGTGGTAAATTGCCGCGCTACTTTTTCCTTCTTCGGTGGATCGCTTTCGAATTGCGGCGACGATCGCAGTGAGAGAGAGAGAGAGAGAGAGAAAGAGAGTGCGGAGAGAATTGGCGTGCCAACCGTACTTCTTTTACGTGATCGCTCCCTCAACTTCGTCGATCACTCGATTGGTCCTCGATTGGAACGCGGAAGATTCTCTTTCCTCGCTCGCGTAGAAAACTTAGCGCGCTCGCCCGCAATTCTGCGACAAGCTATCCAAACTTCGTTGCGCGAAGCGAAGCGAACGGAGCGGTCGGTAATTAGCGAGGCGCGGCTAATTAAGCGAAGAGAAACTTAATCAATGTCTCGGTTTTTTCTTTCCGAGCGCGGTTATTACGCGCATTAATTCTGCGCGCTTGGCGGTAAACCATCGGCAAATGGAGAAGAGTTAGCGGTAATCTTTCATCGTCGGGCATATTGCGAATATTAATTGTTGCAGAGATAGAACGACTGCAGGATTATTTGTACAAGACGGAAGATTAATTATTTATTTAGAATTTAGAACGCTTTTGTGCAGAGTTATGAACTGAACGCGAATTAAATGCTTTTGCAATATAAGGATTGTAAGAATTATCTTTACAGATTCGATTTTGATCCGCAAAAACATGTATATAATTGGATATTGAGTTTTTGTTTACATTCAATATTGATCGCCCGTAGCCTCTCAGTTCCGAAAAAAGGCTTTGAATCATGATAAAAAGATGATTCGAGTCCCTTCGATAAGGGTATCAATCCTCAGGAAAAACCCACGGGATGATCCTTCGCGAACGTGATCCGATTCTTCACTTCGATGTGTCTGATTGTGAAATAAGGACATAGTAATGGTTATTCTTCGTTTATAGGTTTATATTATTCTTTTTCTTCAACACGACGTTGGTTTTTTCAAAAAATAAATGCTTTTATATAGTTTATACCAATATTTCATTATTTATACAAATTATTAATCTCATTCAATCAATTAAAAATCAAAACTACAGTATGGTCGAAACTTTTTATTGTTTAAGTAAATAGAATTTTAGTCATTTAAATTTCTTTTTAACGTTTTAACGAGGATTTCTATTGATACAATTTTTATTTAATAAAATGGTTAATCTATACTATTTTATAATATGTACTCTTAAAATTCGCGTAATAGTTTAATTTATTCTTTATTTATTATTATTTATTTTTAATTTGTGCTGAAGAAAACCAAGTAAGGTCGAAACGTTCACATGTTTTATTGATCTTTGGACAATAAATTATCGAATATTTTTATAACTTATAAACCTTTAATTGTTCAAATTTGGTCTCTCAACTCTCTTAATTTGAAAATATACTTAATTTTAAAACTTGAAGAGTTAGGCGAATGGATTCTTTATGGTGAATTCGATTCCAGATAGATCAGAAGGTCTCTAATTCGAAAAAAAGCATGATAGTACCGTAAACTCTTTACGGTAGTTTTGCCTGGTTCGTAATTGATTGCGAGTTCTCACATTTCCATGCCATCGCAGCTGATGGGTTTAACTCGAAACTAAATTTGCTCTTCCGGCGCTCAAAGAGTTAATCGCCGGTCCTTCGACTCACGCACGAGCGGTAGCTCAGCTGGCGAAAGTGGTGTACCGTCGATAAGATTAGAGACGCCAATCCGTTAATCTGTCGTTATCCAGCATTCCCGGGACCCGGCATCGTAAATCTGCGCGACGTGGCGGAATCCCAGGTCTCCGCGGGATCCCAGGTTTCTCACTCTCTACTTCTTCGCGTGGATCAATCGATTTGCCATTTCCGGGACGATCTCTTCGACGTCGCATCCACACATTATTCTTTTTTTCTGTCTCTCTGTCTCTCTCTCTCTCTCTCTTTCTGTCTCTCTCTCATTTTCTTCCCTACAACCCCCTTGAGCGTGTCCGAGTGCTCTCCTCAGCGTTCGTCGTTTGTTTCATCCCCTGAACCAAACAAACAACCGAACTTTTAGTCTAGCAATCCCTTAGACCGGTTTATACGAAGTTAGTGGAGAGGCAAATTCGATATTAAGATCACTCGTTCGCTCCTCGAAGCGAGCTGGTTAGTGTGTATTTGAGAACGTTAGCATTCGTGAAACACAAGGAAGACGCGAGAAACGCGAGATGGCGATGAAACAATCTTTCAAGTTTGAAAAAGATTAAGAGCGATGGCAAGATTCTCGAGGGTACACGTCGCCCGAGACGAACAAATATTGATGGCACGACGGGACGAAGTTTCTCAGAGAAATCGAGACTTGCCGACTTGTTCACGATCTCGCGAGTGGCCCAGCCGTTCGAACGAGTCAAGTGGGATGGATAGGGAGGAGGGATAAGCCGGTTTATACGAAATTAGTGGAGAGGCAAATTCGATATTTTAAGATCACTCGTTCGCTCCTCGAAGCGAGCTGATTAGTGTGTATTTGAGAACGTTAGCATTCGTGAAACACAAGGAAGACGCGAGAAACGCGAGATGGCGATGAAACAATCTTTCAAGTTTGACAAAGATTAAAAGCGATGGCAAGATTCTCGAGGGTACACGTCGCCCGAGACGAACAAATATTGATGGCACGACGGGACGAAGTTTCTCAGAGAAATCGGGACTTGCCGACTTGTTCACGATCTCGCGAGTGGCCCAGCCATTCGAACGAGTCAAGTGGGACGGGTAGGGAGGAGGGATCCTCGCTCTTGAGATATCGGCGTAACGAGGGAAGGTCGAGCATACATCCCTGGCGGTACGAGGGCTTTCCATTCGCTTACTTGCCCGGCAACTTGTCTCCCACTTGACTCGCTCGTTGACTACGGATGAGCGGGTGCTCGCGAGTGGCAACTAGCCCGCGGCTGACTGGAATATGGTTACACACAGTAAGACAACGATGTCCGTCCACATACGTGTGGAGCTTCCAGGATATTCTCGCTACGCCGGTCCATGTCGCTGCACCGAAACGGATGGCTTCCTACGTCGCGGTAAATCATAATAAGTACGCCGGTAGCGAGCAATCGGTAGTGAACAATCAGAGAGTCATATGTGAAATATCTAACATCTATGCTTGGAGAAAACAAAATTAGTTTTGGTGACTATAATGTGACAATTATTTGAAATTTTAATATCCGCAACTAATTTTATAAAGACAAAAATGTAAATTATTTAGAACTACCAAAACGTAGTCGTGGCAACAAATGTGAAATAACTTAATATTTGCAGCAGCAATATAAAAATTGTTAAAGAAACTATGTTGATACAGTTGGATGTTAATATTAGAATTTTATTAATTATATAAAGTATTAAATAATATAAATATATTTAATAATTAATATATTTATATATTTATATATTTAATTAATTAATTAAGTGAAATAGCAAGGCAACTATAATAATATATAAGCTTTTTTCTTTTTCTCTGTTTCTTTCATGTATAATAAATGTAAAAACGTTCTTCCATTTTAATATGTTCAAACATTTTCTAAAATAAATTATTGTGCTGTAATGACACATTATAATGTACTTTTTCTATTAATAATAATTTTTCGTTAATGTTGTTATTTTACATTATTATTTTTTTATAGTTCATCCAACTGTATTTATTATAAACGGTGTAACGATATAAATAACATTACTATGTTTCTTTAATTCATTATTTTTCTTACCATAATTTTATAATACACAGTTTAAATACTATTTTTTCTTTATTTTTTCTAATTGCTAGTGTTACTTTTTTCTCTGAGCGTAATAGCGACATTTAATCACATTTTTAATATCCTTAATTTATTGATATTTGATGATAAATACACAGAAAAAAATGATATATTGACAAGTTTAATTGAAAATAACCTTGTCAATTCAATACTAGTATTAATAAAACAGATACATCGTGCTCTTGTTTTAATAAAATGTTATTTGTTAATACATACGTTTTTATTAATACTAATATTGAGTTAACAAGATTATTTTCAATTAGATTAATGCTCTGTTTACATTATTTTTCCCGTGTAAACTGAAATATCGCGGAGTTAGAATTCCGTAATAAAAGCTTCAAACGGAGACACTCTCTGATACTTTACTTATTGTTGACGTACCGTGTACAAAGTTCGAAGTTTGGAGAATCTTGCGAAACAAGATGCCACCAGGCAGTTTCGTTCACGAGAGCGCGACAATTGCTGCCCTTCCGTCGTGTTACGTTAGTGTGCTCGTTAATGTTTCTCATTTGTACTCACAGATAATGCGCGCACTCGAACTTGCCTCTCTGCTAATCTCGGATAGACCAACCACTCATAGTCTAGCAGTAGCGCCGAGCTAGCAGTCGGCGTAGATGACGAGCGCGCTTATTTAGGGGCGACGGAGGTAGAAAGCCGCGCGGGCGTCAGGACGAACTGAGATACGGAGGGAAATAAGAAGAGATATCTCATAGCCGTGGGAGCGAGATCGTTACTTGTCTGTTATATTTCTGGGCCGGTTGCACCAACGTTGGTTACCGCTAACTGCGGTTGGCTAAATCTCACCTCTATTTATCCGCGTTATAGCGAGAATAATCCGAGGGAGCGGAGAGTGGGTGACAAGAATTAATTAATAGTTAGAGCTTATCTCCAAAGTGTCTGTCCTGTTATACATATAGCTAGTTAATACGAATAATTTTTACATAAACTTACTTTCCTCGTTTATGACATAGCTAGAGTTTAGGCAGAATTTGAATTTTCTTCCGCTTAACAACCTGCTTAAACAAGGCTGATAATATTAAATTAATCTGTTATCTTTGTGCAATATTATTAACTTAATTCTTATTGATTTAATATTCCTTCTTGATATTGTCGTTACATTCTAGTAAGGAATTTACTAAATGGTTAGGTGCAACTGGTCCTTAAGCCTAATTGCATCGTTACCAGTAAAGTTAGCCAAATTTTCTTTGTCCGTGTCGTAGTTAGACCATCAAAGTCTAGAGAGGAACTAGAGACACCTAAAAGGAGAGTCAGAATTAATCATGCAAGGCTGTCTCGGTTGCCGTTAGGTTCAACGACATTGTCTTGATCGAGTTTACCGTAGTTGACACGTAGGACGATTGATCTCCAGTCGTTGTAATTAGGCCCGGCACTAGAGAGCCGACCGAAGTTAGTTAAATCCGCGGTGCAACTGTTGGTGCAACCGTGCAACTGATCCCGTGTCCGTCCACGACCACGTGTCCGTCTAACGCTATCTTGCACTTGTGCTGTCTGTCACGTCGTCCACGTGCACCGCGAACACGCATTCCGCGAACAGGAAATGGGTGTATTTTATTAACCAACGTTGTTATATCGGTATTAACGCCCACCCAGTTCCCGTGGTGGTGCAAGTCGTCCTCGTCGACGATGGCGGCGGCGGCGGCGCCCTCCTCCATGGCCGTGGTGCCCGGTCCAGCATCCGCCGGCGCCGCTTCCGGCACTCAGGGCGGCCAGGGCGTCGTACTATGTCCACGTACGCTGTCGCAGGTGCGACGGTCACGACTACGCCGGGCCCTCACCGAGGCGACCTCCGAGACCGTCAACTACGTCAAGATGGTGCGAGATGACGATTTTTCGCTATCAAAGTCCTATTATGCGCGCATACCGGGTGTTCCAGACTTCAACACGACCCCTCGCCACGATCTTGATCCTCGAATTTTTAACGCCTCGGCATAAAAGAGGCATTCCCCAAAATTTTACTGTTATTCCAAATTTACGCATTAATTAATCAAAAATGTTTCTTCCTTTTTTTTGCTCATTTATTTACGCTCGTGACAAAACTTGTGTTTTATTATCATTCCATTTAACTGCCCCGTCATTTGTATTAATTTGAATACATACATAAAATGATATGCGGTTGTGAGGGAAGCACGCGACTTCTGGGATACCCTGTATGCGAATATGCCTTGCATAACATACGCACATGCACGCACAACGCGATTGTACTAGTGATGATACTAGCGGGAACGTTCGAATGTTTGACACCCCGTGTAGACGTTATTAAATAACGACGTCTGGTAGAAATGGTCGATGTTATGCTTCCGCGCGAGCTTCCCATTTATGGTCTTTCACACCAGACGCCGTAATTTCATTTACGTGCACGTAAAACGTGGTGAAAACTGTCACGGACACAGCACAATTTGCAACGTATGAAAAGATTTGATAAAAATCTACAAATGATGTAAAATTGTTCTCCAATCTACGGAGTCATAATGGTAGGTTGTTAGTGATCGAGCATGTATTAATTCGTTGAATCAATGTTTTTTTTAAACGCATTTTTGCAGTTGAGTTATTTTCGATATTTGACAAATTTTAGCAGGAGTTTAAGCGACAAATAATCGTACCACAGAAAATATTTGATTGCTGGAGGAAGTTAAATACATTTAATTCCAAGTTTAGTATATGTAACGTAAACTATAGCATCTCAGAAATAAATGCGCGCTCTTATCAATAAAAGATATTTGAGAATATGAGCCTAAGAAGTTATTTAAAAAAATAGCTGTTTCTTATTATAAAATAATCTTTATTTGAAGGTATACTATACTGAAAATACATTCAGTACATACTGCAGGTATTATGTTATCATATTTAAACAGCAGAAATGTACCTATAAATATTGCAATACGCGGAAGCTTACACGGGCGCATAAAAATGCAAAGGCCATGTAAAAAAATGAAAGCATTTGCAATAAAATCTCACGAGTTTTCGCGAGCTCGCGTTCGCGTTAAGGAAAGTGCATCTGGCAAATATTGATCGTAACAATCTGCGCTTTACGTCGCTGTACTTCTCGCGTACGGGACGCATTTCCGTATAGTAAACGGCGAAACGGACGAGACGGGAAATAAAATAAAATCCTCCCACGAGCGTACTACACGAGCGAACGCCTCCGTATATATGCGCGCGGTCGGTCGCGGAAATCTCGTCTTCGCGCGCGCGAGAACTTTTGGTAGCCAAACACGGTTTTGGTAGCCAAGAACGCGAGTTGTCGGAAAAGATTGCTCGACCGAGCGTCACACAAAAACTTTTGCGAGTTCCATTCCGCGAGACGTATACACAATTTACAAAATCCCTTCTCTTCCACTGACGCCGGCAGACTTTTCTAATATCGCGAGAATTTTAAAGCAGCAGCGAACTCGACGTGTATTTCTAAATATCCCGGAAGATTACCGCGTCGCAAAGTAACACCGTATTTTATATAAATGATAAAAATTATTTTGAATAGAAAATTATTTTGAGCAAAAACTGCAGTTTATGGCAAGGCAAGGATTTCTTAATTGATCTTTTTAACCTATTTTTTATCAAATTTTATTTTATAATATTGTTACGTTACATATTGTATGAAAATATTTAAGTAAAGTAATAATTTTTGTTATCGCGTGAATTTTCATGTTGGAATAAAATTAAACAATTCTGATCTGCACGCGCGGTGAAACGTAAAAAAAATGGCGCCGACGCTGAATTTGGAGTCGATCCAACGATGTTAAATTCCCGTACACCACGCTCGTCGATTGTTAAGTGTAACTACGGAGATGTAACTCTTTGATTTTTATCTGCGGAATATAAAAACGCTTTCCGATAGCTGACCTAGCCGTAAATATTTCAACGCCAGCTTTTCGCGCGATCGTTTCGTAGTATTTCGGTTAAAATGCAGATCGGCAGATTTATTATGTTATATATTTTTAAATCTCTTGCGCGTAAATTTTCTGACGGAATTCCTAGCGTACTCCGTTTAAGTTTTTTTTTTCACCTAAATTAATAATTAACTTGATTCAATTCACGTATTTATTCTTTTATCATATGTTTTTCCGGATTTTAACACATTCGATCACTAACTCCTGGAAAAAGGATAGAATAAAAATTATGACTATTAATTTAAACTATTGGTAAAAATTATAATCTTACAGATCACTCGTGTTGCAGTAACTTTATTTTTAATTAACAAAACGCCCAAGAGGGTTATAAAAATTACAAGTATAAAATAGATTTACAATTGAAATGTATATATGTTGTCAAATTACAACTACATTGCATAAAGGTAATGTTCAGTATGTCCCCCAACAACCACGACGTACACAAGTGTCTTGTAAGTAGAGTCAGCAAGCATGAGCGGACTCACGGAGTTTCGTGTTTCGCAAGCGTTTCGGCGAACTTTCAAGGGAATGCTTGCCGAATGAAAATGGCGTGTGTTTCCGTTCTGGACGTGGAACGCACGATTTCCGCCGGATGTTCCGCAAACATCTGCAATGCCCCCTTCGATCTTCCCCGAACGATCCCTGTTCAAACGCCGCTCAATGCGCGTTCCACTGTGTGTACATGCAAGATATGTTCTCACCCATGTAGTTAATGTCAGCAACGTGTACAGGACGATCCAGAAGTACCCGCGAGGATCTCTCGATGTGTATCGAGATCGAAAAATAAAGATATAGATATTGTATTACCTCTCGCGTTTATATTAGACTTTTACGATGCTTTTACGATGCTTCAAGAATCTCGAGATTCACGTACATCTGTGAAGATCGTAGATCATATAAATCTAAAAGTCCACATTTTCAATCTCGATAATCTTGAGAATCTCCTTGCATTCTTAAATTTTTCAAAGAACTTGCATTTCCATGCTTTTAATTTTTTTACATTAAAAAGCTCTATATTATTTCTGGTATTATATAAGAAATTAAATGTTTGAAAGAATTTAACGGTTTCACAATTTTCAAGTCTTTGGATTATTCAGCATCGCACCGCGTTTGCATTTTTAAACGGTCAGATCTCGAGCCGTCAGTTTTTTTCCTTGTGTCGGACTCCCGGGTTCTGATATCCGGAGATTTCGGGATTCTTGAAATCCTCGTGCGAACGTCTCGCCACCTCGGCCACCTGACGCTTGGGCCAAGGCGGTACTTCCGGATCGCTCTGTACAGCATGCTCTCGCACGCCTCGTCGCCCGGTACCACCGGCAGAAGTTAGTTCTGTTTCCCTTCCGCCAACCCTGACCTGCATTCTCAAATGGCCGTGTACGTATATCAAAGGAGCGCGAAGCCCCAACCGGATGGAATTCCACCACGGCCGCTTCGCTCGCTCTTTCTTTTGCCCTTTTGCGGATCGGCATAAAGCGGCTTTGCGCGCGTGTCAGTCAATTGACAAACGAGAAGCACGAATTGATTTCAGCTCGATCGACGCGCGAACAAGACCGAAAGCGCGTCAAAACTACCCCACGCTGCCGGCAGCCGTCTTTTCCTTTCTAAATTTTTTATTCGTTAATTCTACATTCTTCGGTCGACTGACGATGTTGAAGAGATCTTGAACTTGTACAGTTCCAGATCTCTTCTCGAATCCTTCAGTTTTCCGATTCTTTTTTCAATATTTAAACGAAGAACGTTTTTTCTCAGAATTGTTTCCAAGATATTTGCAATAGATTATCGGAAAAGAAAGTAGAGCCAAACTTAACTGAAACGTTCCGCTTAATTAGATCAACTTTTATTTTCCGAAATTGCAATTTTATCGCGGTTTGTCTACCAGGAATGATAATTATAAATACCCTGCTAGTCAATTCTTAACAATTACTTTGATTGAAACTTCAGATTCATAATATCTATGATTCTTGAATTTTACGAGCGAAGAATCTTGAAGTACCACCCTCGCAATCCATCAAATGGCGGAAAAACAACGTGAAACAGCAGATGTAAACGGCTGTTCTTGAAAAGCGTTAAGAAAATAGAAATCCGGGCCGTCGTCGTTTAATGGCCGCGTCGAGATTGCGAGAAAAAAAAACAGAGCCAACGGATCAGGAAAAAAAGCCGATCGATCTGCCCCGATGATCGACGAGTACGAACAAATATAGAACAAATCTGAAAAACGTCGATGTCCCACGTTTCAGAGTGCAGGTGAGCGTTGATACTTCAACTTAAGTACGGAGTACGTAGTTTCTTTTTTACACGAGTATTGGATTACCCTTAGATTTCCCCAGGCCCACTCCCCTCCTTGTCTGAAAAGAAGCACTCGTAGCTGCACGGAGTGCACAAGTTTGCTGCGAAAATTTATAGCGCGCAACTTCTCCGCATTATGTGCAAAACATCGAGAGAGGAATTACTAATGTGCAAGCGACGCCGCCGTTACACGTTACAGCGAAGAAGACGATTATAAAATAACGCCGGCAAATTGTTGACATTTATCTAACCTTTTTAAATGTTAGGACGGGCAGGAAAAAGTGCTAAAGTGAAAATTTTCAACGGGAGAAGTCCTTTTATTTATCCGTTCTGTCGTTTCAATTATAACGAAAGCCAAACAGGTTTATGTATTTCTCCTCCATAATAAAGAGCAGCGAGATAGATTGCGCTTTTACAGTATGACGAATATTTCAGGCTTTAATTTTAGTAATTCACGTTTTCTCTCGCTAGATTTTTACACCCACACTAGAATCATGAACAGTTTAATCGATCTATTATAATATTAACTGTTAATTAAATATCTACTACGAAATATTATTCTGCGACAAGAGATACTACATGTACATTAAATATCAATTACAAAAGACTCTTTAATTAATATTACAGAATTACGAGTCACCAATTTCTAACTGAACCTTGATGTACGCGCTTCTCACTCAGACTATTATTAAATCAATATTAAATTCGCATTTATCAGATTTTAATTAAACCGTTCGTCCTCTAAAATCACATGGCGCAATATAACGTTCTGAATCTATCTCGCAATTTACTCTCGAATGACGTAAAAGTCTTCCGCCATATGTTTCGCGCTTCCTCCATTAAAGCACTCGTCGAACATCGCGTAAAATACCGCACGAGAGCGCGCGGAAAAGCGCAAATTAGTCGACCGTGAAAAAGCTGAATAGGATTCGAAAATATAATGTTTAATCAATTCTTGTCGTTCTTCTTGCGTCGCCGTTTTTACGGCGACTTCCCAGTTACGGCAATTTCTCTTTTCATAAATCCGGCAAAGAATGTTGGATTACCGCCGGTTACCGTCGCGTAACCGATTCGCCGCGGGCTTCGCGCGCGCGCGCGCGCGCGCGTAACGTCGTAATATCCCACGAGAAAAGCGGAAAGCGATTTCGCAAACAATAAAATGCTTCGCAAGATTTCACATTCACGTCTAATACGAGCGTCGCCGCACCGATTATTTCGAGCGACGGGCGATCGCCGGCGAACGACGGCGAATGTCGTGATTCCAATTGGGATCGTTCGATTGACGTTTTATTAAAATGTTGAAATCCCGATTTTAATGCAAGCGCAAGCGGACGGAAGTGGGACGCGAGCGGATATTGGTTTCGAGAAGTACGGGCCTTTACGTCTTTTGTTCCTCGCTCGACTGCGATTTTTCATCCGTCACGCTTTCCCACGTTCTTTCCTCTTCCCACTTCTATTTCTCTCTTTCTCCCCGTTTCGTTCTCTCGCTCAGGTATTTTTTTCTCCCGCGTAAGCGGCGGCGAGTTGGGCGAGCCAGCTATCCGTGAAGCAATGCATTATCGCGTCGCGTGGAGCGGACTGGCCGCTTCCGGCGCCGCGACGTCTGATTTTATACGCCGGACAGATTTCGGAATGAGCCTGTTAACGTTGAAAAATTGCGTGCGAAGAACGTTTGATAGGGGAAGCCGTGTCCCCGCATATATGCGAGGACGCACGATAACACGCAACGACTAAAGAGCCTAGGCTAATGGGAACGAGATAGAGATCGCGCGGAAGCGGAAGTAACGATGCCCGGCTAGCGGAGGAGAAATGTGTCGCGCGATACACACGCGAAATACATTAGCGCGAGGAAAAGTTTTCCGTCTCTCGAGCCACGTCTCTCCGTGAAAATTTCCGTTTTTATTCTCTCCCTTCGCGACCGTCGTTACGCGAAGACTTCGAGTTCGACTTCAACTTCTAGGGAGAGATAAAAGAAAGCTTGAGATAGTCAGTTGCATAATGACGAGATGGACCAAGAAAACTACTTCTAATTGTAAGCTCAATCGTCATTAACGTTAGACAACAATGTTGGACAATTATTCCCGCGATACTTACATTTGAACGAGAGCGATGTTCATCAGCGACGATAATGGCGGTCATTAAGCTTACGTACCTACTTAAATGTCTCAAACTAATTTCTATTAGATCTATGAAATATGGAGCGGGTCTCGTCTCAGTCCCGAGCGAACGGGTCGCGCTCGATTCTAGATCTCGGAATTATTCAAACGGTTCTCAAGCACCGACGATAATTGTCACTGGGACGAAGGGGTTGTGTCTTCTTAAGGAGGTTGGTTAGCGTCCCGCTGCGGGGCAGGCGGCGCGGCAGGGGGAAAGCATGTAGGTTAGATTTTCGTCGCGTGAAATAAACGAGTTTTAGCAAATAAATATGTGGAATGCATTCAATTACTATTTCTTAAGGTCTAAAAAGAGTTGTTTGTACAATTGAAACCCAAATACGTTATTATATCCACGTTGAAATGTGGAAATAATAAATGTGGTCCTGTTTTATTTTTACAATTTCTTGATAACTATAAAGACGAATCATTTCAGTCTTCGAGAAAGTTCTTCCTAAATATGTAAAGAATTATTTGCACCTATTTTTATTAAATTCTTATCATTTTTAATATGCTTTCGAGAGTTACGTTACAGGTTAGGTAACATTTTTGCTGTGTCGCGTGTATAAGAGAGAAACAAGAATATAACTTCAATTAATTACTTGACAACCATGCAGACAATTATCTTCAACTTTGGCATGGACGAGAGATTTCTATAGACGAATATTTTCCATAAATTTAAACTAATTCTTATCAAATTGATTTGAGACACCCACCCTCCTTAAGAGAACATTTATCTTTAACGAGAACAAGTTTAATAATGCTTCGCATCGGAATCAACCGCTTCGCGAATAAATTGCCGAAACGACTTTGGAAGGGACACACACCTTCAAATGAAACCGCTCAAATCTGATTTAATTATTGCGTATTTTTGCTTGATCCTTTACAAAGGAATCTGTATACCACATTTTTGCAATAGTTTTTATAATTCATCGGCTTAAATACTACATGGAAAATAATTAAAGGACTAACTAATTATTGAGCATTTTACGAAGAGAGCGGAAGGAAAGGCTCGCGTCGGGGAAAAGTAGAAAACTAATTAATAGATGCAAATTCCGCTCGAGGTATTCTGAATGTGGAACCTAATTAGGACGCCAAGTTGGTGCAACAAAAAGCCGGGAAGCTAGACTGACTAACGCTTCTTGTAGGGCGAGTTCTTTTAGGATAATAGTGCGATATGGATCTTCTTCTGTAACTTTAGTTGAGTCATTACAAGATTCTTAATCTCGATAAGTTCTATGATGACAAATGTGCTCCGAGAGAAAAAGACGCGCCAACAAAGCCATTGTTACATAATGAACTCATTACATAATACGCAACGTAATTAAAAAAGAGCTTTTTATCAGGTAAAATTATTTATATGTTCCTATATATTATTGCGTTCTTTACGTTAATTTAAAACAGAATAAAAAAAACTATTCTGAGCGATAGTAAAAAAAACCCTGCGTACACTATAAAACTCTATAACTATCTATTGCATACAATTGTATGTACCTTAAATTTTGTGTATCTATCCTTTTTTATGTAAAAATTCAATTGTGATGTATATTAATGTTTTTATTTATTAATGTTTTTAATGTAAAAATATCTACACAATTCTCAAATTTCAAATTGTCAAATTTTTTACAGTATACGTCGGACAACGAGATAGATCAAAATCCTTTCCCGCGATCATTCCCGAATTATCGCTCGTCCGGATATCTGAAGGTGGGTACATTTCTCGGCGAGTGAGGTTGCGGACTGACATAATGGCCGGATGAAAAATGAGGACGGGAACACAGAGCACCGCGCTCGCAACCGGGCGCCGTCGGACATGCCGGCGTGTTTTACCACTGGCAAGTAGTTGTGTAGCGCGCGCCGGAATGCGGAGGATGTGTTTTCCTCCCTCGGTACCGGCGGCGGCGCACAGTGGGGCCGATTCCCGAAAAGCTGGCCAAAAGTCGAAAAATTAAGATATTTACTTGAAACTTGGTATATAGGGGTTTTTGGGGTCGCTGATAACGAATTTTAAGTCAAAATTAAAAAAAAACAAAATGGCGGCTACGAAATACTAAAATGCATATCTATAAACCGTTATTTTTATTTAATTTATGTGAAACGTGGAATTTATAGGTTTTCGGGGTCGCAAATAACGAATCTGGAAACAAAATGAATGGCAGATGTAAAATGACGAATACAAAATTTCTAAAATCCATAATTTTTATTTATTTTATGAAAAAACTTGTGACAAATAAATTAAGAAGTACAATACAAAGCCGAATGTAAAAAATAAATTTGTGTTTACAAAAATATTAATCTAATATTTCCATACAAATAGTTACATACAAGTACCTAATATTTACATAAAATTTACATAATTTTTTTAGAACATTCCACGGTCACCGTGCCCGGTCTGGACTACATCGTTTAACATTCTTTTTGAATTTATATATTGTATTCAACACAACAGCTACTACTTCAACGAACGCGCGCGCACACACACACACACACACACACACACACACACACACATACATACACTTTTTTTAACATTCTATTATTTTTCCCGTTGAATCTATTGCCGCTGACAGATTTATAAAAAATTTATTTTGCAGTAATTTGTTTAAACAATTATTGTATTCCAATTTACATAGTTAAAGGTCATGTTCTATTTTCAATTATTAGTTTTACTATGTTGTTAGTGGTTTAAGCATAGGCGTTAATAAGTTTGCACACAAATTTTCATTATTTTACACTTCAAACATTGCGTTACTGTTAATTTATATTTATTTGTTATAATTTTTGACAAATACGATAATAAACTACATTTTTCCATTTAAAACATTCATTTTGTAGAATTAAAAAAGATCAACTTTACGATTTTCTACGAATTTTTGAATATGACGCTTGAACATGAGCTCGGACGCTCGAGCTGTTACTCGTGCGAAGGTCCTTTTTGTACTGGCTTATACCTGCCATGTATACTTAATTAGCCCTTATAAATGGCCGTTACATATTCTTTGAACATTACTCTATACATCTATGTACTTCAAATCCTATAAATTAAAACTTCATTTTTCGACTTTTGGCCAGCTTTTCGGGAATCGGCCCCACTGTGCTGCGGGCCAGTAGTACATCACGCGCCATGTCAGCCGCAGCGCACGGTCGCCGTCAGCAATGAAAACGGTCAGGCGCATACGGTTAGGACGATTGCTTTGAACGTAATTCCGTTTTATGATCTGTTTACATCACAGAGAGAAAGAGAGAGAGAGAGAGAGAGAGAGAGAGAGAGAGAGAGAGAGAGAGAGAGAGAGAGAGAGAGAGAGAATCGAATCGTTATTTATTACACGCTCTGGGATACATCCCCTAAAGCGTAGAAACAATTGTACAATAAATAAACAAAGTGTATCAATATAGCGCAGAAAAGACTGTAGTCGCAGAAACAAAAAGATAGAAAAGTATAATAGAGTATAAAGTATAAAGCATAGTATAAAGAGTATAAAGTATAATAGAGTAAGAGAAAGTTATAAAATAGGAAAAAAAAACGTTAAACGCACGAACGAGAAAATATATCAGCCGTGGGTTTGTCTAGACATTGCAAGCAGGTGGTTGTACAACTTTGATTTAAAGACGGGCAAAGAGGACGCGTTGCGTATGTCCGGAGGTATGCCGTTCCACAATTCCGCGGCGGAGCTACAGAAGGAACGCTTGTAGAATTCTGCGACACCGCGGAAGGATCAAGGTACCGAGCGGAGCCCTTAACTCGCGCGTGACTCTGTCATGTTTGAATTAAAAATTAGAAAATATGACCTCGGGTCTTTTCCTCACTAGCACCGAAAAAGTTAGGCTCCCCACGAAGTACAAACGTCGAAAACTGATCTTAAGCCAACCAAGTCTGTCGAAGTAAGGCGTTATATGTTCATCCCACTTGGCCTGGAAGATAAAACGAACGCATCTATTGTAGGCTCTCTGCAAGCGAAGATTTTGCTCGCCCGTGATGTTAGAATCATGCAGCCATAATCAAGTATAGGTACGATCAGGGCCGAGACTAGCATCTCTAGCAGACTAGAGAGAGAGAGAGAGAGA
The DNA here is from genome assembly GCF_030848795.1 of Temnothorax nylanderi. Lineage (NCBI taxonomy): Eukaryota > Metazoa > Arthropoda > Insecta > Hymenoptera > Formicidae > Temnothorax > Temnothorax nylanderi. Next base: position 1,329,812 of record NW_027249088.1, on the reverse strand, counting down.
GAGAGAGAGAGAGAGAGAGGGGGGGGGGAGAGAGAGAGAGAGAGAGAGAGAGAGAGAGAGAGAGAGAGAGAGGGGGGGGGGGGAGAGAGAGTTACGGATTGTGCGATGAATTCGCGGTTGGTCACGCGAGACTTCGGGTTTTCCAAAGGACTTAACGAAGACGAGGTATCCCGGTGAACTGAACGGCAACCGCGAAAGTCGGTCGTGCAGTCGGTGACTTCTGATTAAGCGGAAACACATCCGAACTGTCGAATCCCGTTACGTAGAAAGTTGGAAGTTTTACGAGAAATTTGGAGCAATTACGAGGAATTGGGAAAACATGGGAGGTCGGCGTGAAATTCGTCGAATTTACGAGAGTAAGAGTTTGTTAATTCTCGCGTTTGTTAATTAACGCGAATCAACATAATGCGAATCATAGATCCGTTTAGCGAGCTGCGATTTCCCGTTGACAGGTCGAAAATCACGAAAGAATTTTCCAGATGACGCGCGTCGTAGCGTATAATTAATTAAACAAAGCGCCTGTAAACAGCCATCGGTCGAATTTTCGTTTATTCACGTCTGATTCTCGTCGATGTGATTGTCGTTTAGTACATAAATGATAAAACAATAATGATAAAACCTAGAGGCTCGAGGTAAAATATCTGTTTGTTAGTTTTGCGCGCGTAATTTTCTCCAACCGGCGCGACACGCTTTTTCAGACCGCAAACCTATCTTGCGGCGTTTTTCCAGAAAATGATAACGGTGGCGGATAAAATGCCGCGCGGGCACGAACCTTGTTATAATCGCCCGAAAAAAACTGCAAGGTTTTACCACGTCGTAAAAGAGTGGCACGTACATAATATTGTATATTACGGCGGATGCTTTTTCCGCGCGGGATCTTCCGGCCCCGCTCGTAAAGATTGCTGTTAAAATTGCACGTTGCAAATGTCGTCCGACGTCCTCGCGCACCAAGTCCCCGTGTTTCAACCCGTTACATTAAGCCAGGCCGACATAGGCCGCAGTTCGCAAAACGCAAGACACGCACAGTTTACATGTCAATCTAACCTCTATACACAGAGAGGTTAGATTGACATGTAAACTGTGCGTGTGTCTTGCGTTTTGCGAACTGCGGCCTATGTAGACCGGGGTTTACACCGGGCGGCGGTTGTATTTTCCCCGCCGTGATTTCATCCCACGCGACTCGGAAGCGAGTTTCAACACTCCGAGTGTCGGAACGTTCCACGCATCCCGAACTCTATACACCCCCACGTATTATTTTCTCATCGCGTAGGTATATCTGGCAATATTGGATTAATATTGCCGGTATCTAATATTCTATCTCAGCCCCCGCAGCGTGATATGAAATACAGCGCCTCGCGAACTGTTCGCGGTGCAGAACGCGTTACGTTAATGGAACAACAATTCGCTCCGGGCGCCTTAATAAATCGCGATTCAGCGGATGCACCTCCGGTGTACAGTACTTGTTGTGTTGGTCGCAAGTATCTTGTTAATTATAACGTGTGCTCGTCGGGCTTGTTGAGTAATTGGGAAAACAAGCAGACAATGCCGATCGATCGCACGACCAATCTAGTCGTCACAAACATTAAGAGATCCTCCAGTCCATAGAGTTCCACGGAATTGCGCATTAATGCGTCCGAGTTCATATTTTTAACGACTACTAACAATAAATTTATTTCGGCATTGAATTCAAGGAAACCTAATAGATTCAAGAAGTGCGTGACTGTTTATAAAATGTACATATATTTAATAATGTAATTTTAGACGGAATGAGTAAAACTATCGCTCACAAATCGACATAATAGATCTTTTTAAAATGTAAACAAATAAAATAAATAATTCACATTTTAATCTTTAACTACACGGGTAAGGTCTGGCTGGACCCCAATCCGGCTATGTTTGTTACGTATTTTCTCAGTTGTGCGAGATATCAGTTTTGTTTTGTGACGTGACAAGTCGCGTCCGCCACCCGGACGGGCTCGGCCGAGGCGAAACTCGGGGGTGCTTCCTCGCTCGGAGCGGGGGAGGGCAATTGGGCCGCTTCGGCGGATTTATTAACAAACAGTTTAGATTATTTTAAGGGGATTGCCGGTTTGGTGACCGAACCACGTTGTAACGACCTTGAGTCGCCACGAGGGAAGAGACGGAGGACGCACTCAAGGAGGCGGCTGAGGGACATGGCCGTCGGTCGGGTCACGCCTGGACTTCCTCGCAAGCGCAATACAGAGGCCACCGTACGATTGACGACTTTGAGCTCGGCCGCCGCGGAAGAAACTAAGAGACCCCGGGGGACGCCCTGACAAAGTGAAATAGGGTACGACGTCACGGCACAGAGAACGTGCACAACCCTCTGGCCGCCACCCCGAGGGGCCACCGGTAGACGTGGCTATGGCCCGTCCAGCCTGGCCCACGTAACGCCGGCCATAATAATCGCGGCCTGGACAGCCGGATTATTTGAAGAGACCGCGGCCGAGGATTAATACGAGCCGTGCCGCAGGATAGGCCGGCGCTAGGCACTCAGGAGCGCGCCCGGATCGGCGAGCATTGCAAGCTCGGTGCGCCGCTGCGTAAGCGCGGGGAACCGGCATGATCCCGGCGAGCCATTGCCCCGTCACTGTTGTGCCGGACGGGAAGACGGAAGCACCGCCGATAGCCGTTCCGGATCGCCTGCTCCGAAGGACATTTTCTTGTAAGGTCATCACTCTGGCGTCCCCGCGTAAGTGAGGATTCGTTCGAGGCGATAGCCCCGGTCTATATCGCGTTGTAAGGTACTTTGGATTATCTGGCAATACCTGTTATCTGGAGAATGAGCGCCCACCGTTACCTTGCGCTCTCCCTTGTCGAGAAGTGTGAACTGGAATTCACGAAGAGGCCCCGCCGAGAACGAATCCTCTGTAAGTAGAGATCAAGTACGCCCTCCCCGGGACCGTCACAGCCGACAGTCACGTTACGTATTCGGTATTTCGTGCTAAATGTTGTTGATAATCGTGGTAAATGTTGGAGTCGCGATCGCGCAATTCGTGTTGCATGTCGTGGAATCACCGGGTTTCGCAGGAAATCTCGGGATTCGCGTGGCAAGCCGCGGAATCGTCCGCGATTCGGGTCATCTTGCGTTTGGGGATATCTGAGGCGAGGACGATCGTCTGTCGGCGCAGGGTCAACACGGCGAGATCGCCCGCAGTTATTGCGATTCGAGTATTCGGGAGTATCATTGCGTTGTTGCGTTGGGTGGGTTGCGTGTGCGTCGTGTTATTCGGATTCGTGAGTATGCGTGAGTATAAGTCGTTGCGTCTTATCCGGTATTTGAGTACTTTGTGATTCGTGTTCGCGCGGAAGGCGGTTTGCCGCACTTATATTCGTTCTTGTATCTTTCTCAAAGAGCCGAACGAAGCCGACGTCGCCCGAACACTGCCGAGCGCAATCGCGACGTCGGGAATCTCCGGACCACATCGTTCGATCCCGGAGCTTGCGTACGCCGGCACCGTTCTCCCACTACCCGCGCCGCCGATCCGCGGGGTATATAATCCCGCGGGTTTTTAATAATTGAGAGATTCCGCCGTAATCCAGCTACCGATCACATCGATCCTCTCCGCTGACATTACCAAAATCCTGAGCCCAGCTATCATCCCTGCTTCTCTGTCTTCGTCGAGTGCGTCTCGACGACTGACTGATTTCCGAATCATCTCCACAGCTATCACAGCCGGGGTAGAGAAATCCTGCTGCTCTGTCGAGTGCGTCTCGGCAGATTCCTCGTTTTCAATCCATCCGAACAACCTTGCCGCCGGGGTAAAGAATCCGTTCTCTGCCTCTATCGAGTGCTTCTCGGTGGCCGGCTCCATCCGAATTCTTTCCTCCGCCGGGATAGAGACTCCGTTCTCTACCTCCGTCGAGTGCGTCTCGGCGGATTCCTCGATTCCACTGTCCGACGGAATCTCGCGCAATCTCATCGCCGCATCCGCATTCGCGCCATTTTCACGCGCTTTGATCCGCGGCTACGGGAAATCCAGCTCCGCTCGAACCGACAGATTGTCACGCGATTCGGCCCGCGAGCACCCGAAAAACCGGCTCCGCTCCGTACGTACCGCGCTAATAGGCCAATCATAGTATTTACCTCGCGCCGCCCGCGACGAATCGATCATCCGTCACAATCGCATACTTAGTGTACCCGGCCGCTAGTGGTGTTGTGCTTTCTAGGTGCAAGGAATATCTCGTATGTAAGTAACAAATAGTTTATTGCTTGAGACACGTACAGTCGTGCGGGTGTGTCCGAGAGGTGTGTGTCGCAATCGCTCTTACCGACTCGCCGAACCATCGGCGTGCCCCTTTGGACTTCTCTATTGAAGCATCTCGCAACATCCTCCCTTTTTTACAACGAAAATCAAAAGTGTTAACTATAGGGTCTAGCTCAAACAAAATCTAAGATTATTTTACAATCTACGAGACTAACCCTTGGTGTATTAATACACAAACCAAACTAACTCAATTTAAACCTCTCTACTCGTTTTAATTAACATTTTCTTTATGTCGGATTCCCTAAATATTGATAGTGCAATTGTGTCGGCGAGCAATGTTGTGGACTACTTTGTCGCAGTGGTTCCGGCTGTTCAGCCGGCACTGGTTTTTTACCTGCCTCCTGTCGCGGATGATCTTCATCAGCTATTGTTCCCCAATTGTCCTCATTTTCATCATTGTCCTCCGTCGCCCGTCTGGTTGATTCCAGAAAACTCCGGTTACGTCGCAACAAGCCTCCCGGATGTTGTACGTCATACGACCTTGGTTCAGTATGACGACGTACAACAGTGCCATATGCTCGCTGGTCCTTTATCCATACCAGCTCACCCGGCACCAATTCTGGTAGCTCTCGCGCTTGATGTCTCTTGTCATATTGCTGCTTGCTGCGAAGCTTTCCCGCCCATAGCTGCTAGCGGTGCGCTTTCAAATCAGGCCACTTAGGTGTTAATGCCATCGCCGAACATGGTATCGGCGTGCGAAGTTTTCTTCCCATGATCAATTCACACGGGCTGCTGCCTGTCTCCAGAGGAGAAGTACGATATGCCAATAAACCTAAAGTAGGTTCCGTTTCTTTCTCCAAGATGCGCTTGACTGTCTTCACTGCCGCTTCTACTTTCCCGGTGCTTTGTGGATATCTCGGGCTGCTTGTAACTATGGTGAACCCGAAATTCTCGGCAAACTGCTTGTATTCCTGACTGCTAAACTGTGGACCATTGTCCGAGCGTAACTGCTCTGGAATTCCATGTCGTCCGAATATATCCTTCATCTTTGCGATAGTGTTAGCTGCTGTGGTTGATGACATGTAGACGACTTTTGGCTACCGAGAGAAACAATCAACCATCAACAGATAGTGTCTACCTTCTCTTTCACAAAAGCCCACCGCTACTTCCTGCCATGGTCGTTCGGGTGGTTCTGTCACTATTAGGGGTTCCTTGGTTTACAAACGATGTTCCAAACATATGGTGCACTTCGAGCACCGTGCTCTCACATCCGCATTAACACCTGGCCAACCATCCGCCGGGCGAGAAACGGACACGGTGTGCCAACCTTCTTTTTAAAACTTAGAAAACGTTGTTAGGATAGTCCTAACGAACTCGCGATCCGTGGCACCGGCTCAAAGAGCCGAACGAAGCCGACGTCGTTCGAACATCGCCGAGCGCGATCGCGACGTCGGGAATCTCCGGACCACATCGTTTGATCCTGGCGCTCGCGTGCGCCGGCACCGTTCTCCCACTACCCGCGCCGCCGATCCGCGGGGTATATAATCCCGCGGATTTTTAATAATTGAGAGATTCCGCCGTAATCCAGTTACCGATCACATCGATCCTCTCCGCTGACATTACCAAAATCCTGAGCCCAGCTATCATCCCTGCTTCTCTGTCTTCGTCGAGTGCGCCTCGGCGGATTCCTCGATTCCACCGTCCGACGGAATCTCGCGCGATCTCATCGCCGCATCCGCATTCGCGCCATTTTCACGCGCTTTGATCCGCGGCTACGGGAAATCCAGCTCCGCTCGAACCGACAGATTGTCACGCGATTCGGCCCGCGAGCACCCGAAAAACCGGCTCCGCTCCGTACGTACCGCGCTAATAGGCCAATCATAGTATTTACCTCGCGCGTAATATACTTCATTTTGCAATTCTGAACCCCGTGTCTGTTCCTCCGCGCTTTCTTCGAACTCATATTCGCCGAGAGCTGAATCCGCGCTTCGGAAGACAGGTTGTATTATGGCGCCCGAACAGGGACCTGACCGTAAGGAACAGACCCAAGAACGCGGCAAAATGAAGGAATATTATTACCAGCTTAGTAAAAGCGATCTAATAAACATATTACAAATACTCGGGCTCAACACCGAGGGCAGCCTCGACGATCTCCGACGACGATTAAATAAGTTAAATGAGTTCCTCGACGAAAATCCCGAGATGTTCGAAGCAGCCGCGTTACCCGCCTCCTGCTCCCCCACTCTAACTATACTGTCTGAAAGTCCGGCGTCACCAATAACGATAATACCCGCCAACCCCCCGAGTAATACATCCACGCAGATTATGAATCAAATGAGGAAATGGGGATTACATTTCAAAGGGAAGGATCCGTGGGCATTTCTGGAAAGCATTGACGAACTGCGAGCCGCCTATGAGTTTTCCGACGCGCACTGGCTACGCGGACTACCCGAATTACTCCGGGGGGACGCATTATTGTGGTGCCGAAACAATCGCGACAACTGGAATAGCTGGGCGGAATTCATAACCGACTTTAAAGATACGTTTCTGCCGCGGCAATATCGTTTGCAATTAATGAACGAGATCCGCGACCGGGTACAAAAGGAGGGGGAACCGTATATAAAATACGCAACTCAGATGCTCACGCTCATGCGTAGGGCAGGGGGGTACTCGACCGAAGAACAGGTCGAACAGCTTTACAAAAATCTTCACCCCGATTATCAGAACCGTATTTGGCGAAGCGATGTCCACAGCCCCCGGGAGTTGCAACAACGGGCGGGCGAGTTCGAACGATTGCAACAGAACATCCTGACAAAGGATTGCCATCCGCCGCCGGGAAACAAGACCGGGACCGCGGAAACTCCGGCCGCCCCCCCGGTCCTCCCCGTAAAATTTATTCCCTGCCCGCACTTGAAAACCAGTATCCGCAACCGCCCGCTAAACGCTCTTCTAGATACCGGATCAGAAATCTCGTTTGTCAATGAACACACCGCCCATCTCGCGCAGATCCTTGGCTTTTCCGTAACCCCGGAGGAAAAGGAAGTCCAGTTAGCCAACGGGCAACTCATTATCCTGTCCGGTTGCGTCCGGTTACCGATCTGCACGGCCGGCCGAACCATATGGCATTCATTTCCGATTATGCCAAACTTAAAGAGTGCGCTACTGCTCGGGGTAGATTTCTGGGCGAAGCTAGGCCACGCAATCCCGGCGCCCAACACGCCGAATTCCCGCGACCGGACACCCGCCACTGCAATGACCGAAGGCATCGCACCGCGAACCCCGGTCGAAGAAGAGAGGCTCCAGGAGTTCCTCAAAGAGGAACTCCCGCTCTTCGACCAAATAACCGGACTGACTGACAAGACCGCCCACCACATTCGCGTAAAGGAAAACGTCGAGCCTATTAAACAGAGATACCGACCGCGAAATCCGGCCATGCAGGTCCTCATTAACGCCGAAGTCGAGAAAATGGAGCGGGAAGGGGTAATCGAACGCTCGGATAGTGCATGGAGCTCACCTGTCGTCGTGGTTCGGAAAAAAGACGGGAGCCACCGGTTCTGCATAGATTTCCGCCAAGTTAACGACGCGACCGAGACGGACGCCTATCCCCTCCCCCAAATCACCGCGACGCTCGACAAGTTACGCGGGGCGAAGTACCTGACCACGCTCGACCTCAAGAGCGGATATTGGCAGGTGCCTCTTACCCCGTCTAGCCGACCGATTACCGCATTCACCGTACCCGGGAAAGGGCTCTTCCACTTTAAAGTAATGCCGTTCGGCCTACACTCCGCCCCCGCGACGTTTCAGCGGCTGTTAGACACCGTGCTAGGGCCAGAACTCGAACCACACGTATTTGTACATCTCAATGATATCATCATAATCACGGAAACATTCGAGGAACATATCCGAATTTTACGCGAGGTATTCTGGCGCCTCCGCAACGCGAGTTTACGCCTCAACCCCGATAAATGTCGATTTTGCGTGGACCGCCTGCAATACCTCGGACATATAATCGACCACGAGGGGATACGTACCGATCCGGAAAGGGTCCGGGCAATCGCCCAGTGGCCTCGGCCGCAGACGGTGAAACAAATCCGACAATTCTTAGGGGTCGCCTCGTGGTATCGACGTTTTATTCAAGACTTCGCGACGGTCGCCGCACCGCTCACCGCTCTGACCCGAAAGCACGCCCGCTGGAACTGGGGGGAGGAGGAGGACACCGCATTCGAAAAATTAAAAGATACCCTGACCACCGCGCCGGTCCTCGCCTGCCCCGACTTTTCGCGACGATTCATTTTGCAAACAAACGCAAGCACGACCGGCCTCGGAGCCGTACTCACGCAAAATTTTCCGGAGGGGGAAAGAGTTATCGCGTACGCAATCCGCATTTTAAATCAGGCTGAACGGAATTACAGCGCGACCGAGCTCGAATGCCTAGCCGTGATCTGGGGTGTCCGTCGAATGCGCCATTATCTGGAAGGGTATTCTTTTACTGTAATTACCGACCACCAGTCCCTCCGGTGGCTGCAAAAATTAGGTGCACCCACCGGTAGGCTAGGACGATGGGCATTCGAGTTCCAACAATATGATCTCGAAATTAAGTACCGAAAGGGAGCCCTCAACCGGGTCGCGGACGCCTTATCGCGTCAACCCACAACCGCCGTCACGACCCCACCCCGCTGCCCATGGTACCGTCGAACTTTGCACGCAGTGGCTGGATTCGGGGAGCGCGCTATTAGTGCTATTTGCTTATTCTATCCTTGTGTTACACCTGATGAGCGATAAAGATAGAATGATGCAATAGCGCTAATAGTGCGCTTCCCGAACGCAGCCAGTGTAAGACGCTCCCCGGGAACACCCGGATTACGACGTCAGGGACGGGAAGTTATTCCGACACGTGCTCCATGATCTCGATTTCAAAGAAATCTCGCCCGAAAATCAATGGAAAGAATGCGTGGCCAAAGAGCATCGCCCCGAATCCTCCGTCGGAATCACGACGCCCTCACCGCCGGACATCTCGGTATCGCGAAAACTATCGCCCATCGCCCAATTGTATTACTGGCCCGGTATGTTCCGGGAAGTCGCGAAATATGTACGAAGCTGCCCACGGTGTCTGAAACACAAAGTCGCGCAGACCCGACCGACGGGAACGTTACACACCACCTCCGTCACCCGACCATGTTGATCTAATCGGGCCACTGCCACGGTCGAAACAGGGCCACACGTGGCTCTTGACAATGCAGGACCGCTTCTCCAAATGGTTGGAGATGCACCCCCTGCGCCGCGCCACCGCCTCTGCCGTAACCACGCATATCGCCGAAGCGATTTTATTCCGCCACGGCTGCCCCGACGCGATACTGTCCGACAACGGCACGCAACTCTGCTCCGGGAAATTAGAGAAAATGCTTGCCGCGCATAACGTTGGCCACGTATACGCTTCGATCCACGCGCCGCATTGCAACCCGGTCGAGCGAACGAACCGGGTTGTAAAAACCATGATCTCCCAGTATGTAGATAAGAACCATCGCAATTGGGACGAGCGTATTCCCGAGCTCCAATTCGCCTATAATTCGGCACGGCACGAGACCACGGGCTATACCCTCGCTTATCTCGTTTTCGGCCGCGAACCGATATCCCCACTCAATCGGGAGGCCGCCCCGAGTACCGCCGCTTTCCCGCCCGACAAAACACGACGACACCTCGAGGAAGCCTACGAACTCGTACGAATACACTTGGCGCGCGCTTTCCAGAGGCAAGAAAAATACTATAATTTACGGCGCCGTCAATGGGCGCCGAAAATCGGAGAGTGAGTATGGAAACGCGAATCCTCGCTCTCCAACAAAGCCGCCGCGTTTAACGCTAAGCTGGCGCCGACGTTCCGCGGCCCCCTCGAGGTGCGCCGAATTATATCACCGGTTATCGTCGATCTCCGCGACCGAAGCGGCAAATGGAGCCGTCATATCCACGTGCAGGATTTGAAACCCGCGCCCGCCACCCCCCACCCGACACCGACGAGGACGACACCGGGGACGACAACGGCTCCGACACCGGGGGAACAACGACAACAAAACGAATCCGGAGGACAATGACGAGACGGAATAGGCATAAACAAAATATTTGCCCCCCCCCCCCGAATTAACAATCATAAAATCCGGCTCCGCACTATTGATAGCACAGACGAGCCATGACCACCGACATGAGCAAGTCGACGATCGAGGACGATATCCTGGCGGATATAGACGAGTTCCTCGCCGAACCTGAGGAGTACGATCCGGCCTGCCCGGGATTCGGGGCAACCTGTACGAGGCTCTTCACCAAGGACTCCGCCGCCATCGCCGAGAACGCCAGACCCGCAGTCGCACCGCCGACGCGCACACACGTGCCGATGGTCGGCTGCAGGGTGCAACGATCTGACGAACAACAGCGGCGAAAATTGGAGTGGCTCACCACTTCACCACCTCCACTGGGCGTCCGACCCAAGATACCAGCCAGACCAGCCACCAAGACGCCGGCACCACCACCGACACCGGCGAGCAACCCGCCGGCATCGGCTATCAGCCCGCCAGCACCACCGCAGGAACCAGCGCCGACGATGGCCAACCAGCCCACGCCACCTCCGCCACAGCCAGCTCCGGTCACCAACCAGCTGCTAAGGGCAGTAGGATTCGAGCTGCCTCCACCGATCCCGGTAGAAGTGGAACCCGGGCACATAATTATGGTGCCCTACTTCCACGCGCACGTCTCCCGGCAACATAAAATGCGATCGGGAGGGAAACGGTGGCACATACGATTTGACCAGTCAGGAACCGTACGAAGCATTAGAGAAATCGTAAATTAACCGTGAAGCGCCGAATTCGCGCTTGTATTCGTTGGGGGGTGATGTAATGATGCGGATAATACGCATCGTTCCGGCGGAACAACTAGCCGATGCCGCCCGGCCGACCATCCGCCGGGCGAGAAACGGGCACGATGTGCCCACCTTCTTTTTAAAACTTAGAAAACATTGTTAGGATAGTTCTAACGGACTCGCGATCTGCGGCACCGGCTCGAAGAGCCGAACGAAGCCGACGTTTACGTCGGGGCGGCTACGTCGATCTCCGCGACCGAAGCGGCAAATGGAGCCGTCATATCCACGTGCAGGATTTGAAACCCGCTCCGCCACCCCTCACCCGACACCGACGAGGACGACAACGGCTCCGACACCGGGGATAACAACGACAACAAAACGAATCCGGAGGACAATGACGAGACGGAATAGGCATAAACAAAATATTTGCCCCCTCCCCCCCCGAATTAACAATCATAAAATCCGGCTCCGCACTATTGATAGCACAGACGAGCCATGACCACCGACATGAGCAAGTCGACGATCGAGGACGATACCCTGGCGGATATAGACGAGTTCCTCGCCGAACCTGAGGAGTACGATCCGGCCTGCCCGGGATTCGGGGCAACCTGTACGAGGCTCTTCACCAAGGACTCCGCCGCCATCGCCGATAACGCCAGACCCGCAGTCGCACCGCCGACGCGCACACACGTGCCGATGGTCGGCTGCAGGGTGCAACGATCTGACGAACAACAGCGGCAAAAATTGGAGTGGCTCACCACTTCACCACCTCCACTGGGCGTCCGATCCAAGGTACCAGCCAGACCAGCCACCAAGACGCCGGCACCACCACCGACACCGGCGAGCAACCCGCCGGCATCGGCTATCAGCCCGCCAGCACCACCGCAGGAACCAGCACCGACGATGGCCAACCAGCCCACGCCACCTCCGCCACAGCCAGCTCCGGTCACCAACCAGCTGCTAAGGGCAGTAGGATTCGAGCTGCCTCCACCGATCCCGGTAGAAGTGGAACCCGGGCTCATAATTATGGTGCCCTACTTCCACACGCACGTCTCCCGGCAACATAAAATGCGATCGGGAGGGAAACGGTGGCACATACGATTTGACCGGTCAGGAACCGTACGAAGCATTAGGGAAATCGTAAAGCAACCGTGAAGCGCCGAATTCGCGCTTGTATTCGTTGGGTGGTGATGTAATGATGCGGATAATACGCATCGTTCCGGCGGAACAACTAGTCGATGCCGCCCGGCCAACCATCCGCCGGGCGAGAAACGGGCACGGTGTGCCCACCTTTTTTTTAAAACTTAGAAAACATTGTTAGGATAGTTCTAACGGACTCGCGATCCGCGGCACCGGCTCGAAGAGCCGAACGAAGCCGACGTCTACGTCGGGGCGGCTACGATTGTCACGCGATTTGGCCCGCGAGCACCCGAAAAACCGGCTCCGCCTTGTACGTTCTGCGCTAATAGGCCAATCATAGTATTTATAAATCGCTTGAAGAAATTACTTCTCCCGATTACTAGAACTTTAATATTTGCATGGAACTTGCACAGTTCTTCGAAAACAAATTTGCACATAAGAATTAATTCCATATGGATAATGTTTAACTCGCGCATCTCTTATTAAAAAAATTATATCTTGCATATACAATATATGATTGTACATCATATAAATTGTGTCATAGAGAAAATAATGGAGAATAGATTTTAGAATGGATTTGTAGATGAAACACACAACTAAAACTTTTAAGCTTCTACTGCATTTATGCCCTCCGATAAAGACTCTAAAGAGTACTTGCGTTATATACATCTATACAATTCCTATATTCAATTGAATATTACACACAACGGGATATATATATATTATATGGATAGTTATGGATATTATATGGATATATATATTATAGGATAGTTTTAACGGACTCGCGATCCGCGGCACCGGCTCGAAGAGCCGAACGAAGCCGACGTCTACGTCGGGGCGGCTACGATTGTCACGCGATTCGGCCCGCGAGCACCCGAAAAACCGGCTCCGCCTCGTACGTTCTGCGCTAATAGGCCAATCATAGTATTTATAAATCGCTTGAAAAAATTACTTCTCCCGATTACTAGAACTTTAATATTTGCATGGAACTTGCACAGTTCTTCGAAAACAAATTTGCACATAAGAATTAATTCCATATGGATAATGTTTAGCTCGCGCATCTCTTATTAAAAAAATTATATCTTGCATATACAATATATGATTTTACATCATATAAATTGTGTCATAGAGAAAATAATGGAGAATAGATTTTAGAATGGATTTGTAGATGAAACACACAACTAAAACTTTTAAGCTTCTACTGCATTTATGCCCTCCGATAAAGACTCTAAAGAGTACTTGCGTTATATACATCTATACAATTTCTATATTCGATTGAATATTACACACAACGGGATATATATATTATATGGATAGTTATGGATATTATATGGATATATATATATTATAGGATAGTTCTAACGGACTCGCGATCCGCGGCACCGGCTCGAAGAGCCGAACGAAGCCGACGTCTACGTCGGGGCGGCTACGATTGTCACGCGATTCGGCCCGCGAGCACCCGAAAAACCGGCTCCGCCTCGTACGTTCTGCGCTAATAGGCCAATCATAGTATTTATAAATCGCTTGAAAAAATTACTTCTCCCGATTACTAGAACTTTAATATTTGCATGGAACTTGCACAGTTCTTCGAAAACAAATTTGCACATAAGAATTAATTCCATATGGATAATGTTTAGCTCGCGCATCTCTTATTAAAAAAATTATATCTTGCATATACAATATATGATTTTACATCATATAAATTGTGTCATAGAGAAAATAATGGAGAATAGATTTTAGAATGGATTTGTAGATGAAACACACAACTAAAACTTTTAAGCTTCTACTGCATTTATGCCCTCCGATAAAGACTCTAAAGAGTACTTGCGTTATATACATCTATACAATTTCTATATTCGATTGAATATTACACACAACGGGATATATATATTATATGGATAGTTATGGATATTATATGGATATATATATATTATAGGATAGTTCTAACGGACTCGCGATCCGCGGCACCGGCTCGAAGAGCCGAACGAAGCCGACGTCTACGTCGGGGCGGCTACGATTGTCACGCGATTCGGCCCGCGAGCACCCGAAAAACCGGCTCCGCCTCGTACGTTCTGCGCTAATAGGCCAATCATAGTATTTATAAATCGCTTGAAAAAATTACTTCTCCCGATTACTAGAACTTTAATATTTGCATGGAACTTGCACAGTTCTTCGAAAACAAATTTGCACATAAGAATTAATTCCATATGGATAATGTTTAGCTCGCGCATCTCTTATTAAAAAAATTATATCTTGCATATACAATATATGATTTTACAATCATATAAATTGTGTCATAGAGAAAATAATGGAGAATAGATTTTAGAATGGATTTGTAGATGAAACACACAACTAAAACTTTTAAGCTTCTACTGCATTTATGCCCTCCGATAAAGACTCTAAAGAGTACTTGCGTTATATACATCTATACAATTCCTATATTCGATTGAATATTACACACAACGGGATATATATATTATATGCATTGCGATATGACACTGTACATTGCGAGCATTAATTACTTTATAATAAACTTCCTTTAACTCTGTAATATACTTTATTTTGCAATTCTGAACCCCGTGTCTGTTCCTCCGCGCCTTCTTCGAACCCAGATCCGCCGAGAGCTGAATCCGCGCTTCGGAAGACAGGTTGTTTTAACCTAACAAAATAATTCACAAAATTGCGTTACCTAACTGAACTCAAGTGATATGTATTTTAAAAAAAGATGTAAAATCTTTAAATTGCGCCAATTACGAAGAAAATTTTATATATTGCTTTGAAAAATAATAATTGTGCAACTACTTTTAAAAAATAAAACTCAAGTGGTACACGTATGTTTGTATTCCCACTCAAAGATCTTTCCATCCCAAGCTTTAATTCTTCTTATGAAAATTATAATATTACAAAGAATCATTTTAATCACAAAGAATGAAAGAGATAAATATTTAATTAAAGTAAAATAAATAAATTTTTTTTGTAAAAAAACTTGGCGCTGCTTTTTTACTCCCATCGCATACTTCCCTAAATTATGTTTATTGCTTTTTTATTCAATCAAAAATTTGATACTTTATTAAATTCAATCAAAATTTTAGTAAGTATTTTATTAAATATCAAGGTCTAGCAGCGCCAAGTTTTTTTACAAGAAAATAAATACACATATATGTATATGTAAAAAATAAAAGGTTGTATATATAGCATTAACATAATGTTTTTTAAATCAGTTGAACTGCAATAATTAAATTATTTATATTAAACCAATTAATAATTTTTTAAATAAGTGATTTACCTGACACTAATTATTCCTTATTGAAAAAATTAGTAATTATTTTCTACTAATTATTAATTTTCAAATAAGTAGTAATTTATTTTTTACAAACTATTAGGTATTTTAATAATAAAGAATTTATTTTTACTACAAAAAAAATGATTTATTTTCACCTAAATACTAATTTTTACGTAACTAGACATTTTTCTCTGACAAATTACCTTTTTTTTTTTAGTAATGCGTAATTCAATTTTACCTAACTATTATTAATTTTTACGTAATTAGTAATTTTTTGTGACTAATTACTAATTTGTTAATTCAATAAAACTTAAGGTAAATATGTATGTTGTAGTATTACGGCACTCTCTTCGATTTCTTTTCAAATTTTATTTGTGTATTTATTTTATGTATTTTGGGTAGTAAAAAATATTCTCAAAAGGAAAATTGTTGTTCCGTTTGTTTATAATTAATACTTAAAATATCACGATATCGGTAAGTGAAGAAATAATAATTTATAGATTTATATTTCACTTCTTACTATTAGATCATATGTTATTTACAACTTCATTCAATTATATATTTTAAAATTATCAATCTTTGTTAAAGCAGAAAATAATAGAAAGCATAAATACAGAGTATTCTCTGCTTTAACCAAAAACACAAACTGTTTTCTGCTTAAATTGTGATCCTTTATATTTTTATCCTAAAACATTTTTTGAATGGGCCATGTATTCACGTTGCCAATTACATCTTGAATTGCAAGCAAGGACTATTATTAATTTGTTCTACTGAATATAATATATATCAATCAGATACTATATTAAAGTTTAAATAACATAATATGATATCTAATTAAAGTAAGAAGCGAAATATATGTTTATCCATAAATTTTTGTTTTAAATATCTTTTCCTTACTTATTGACATCGTGATAAATTAGAAACAAACGGAACATGAGTGACGATTTTCCTTCTCAAAATCTTTTTTACTACACAAAATGTATTACTAAAAAATAATTAACATACTTCGGAGAAATCTTTATTACGCGATAGTGCCTGTTACACGTGCATATAAATACGATAGATTTTTCAGAAAAATAGTGCCTCTCACACGTGCATATAGATACAGATCACTTCCTCGTTCTCTTTAACTTTTACAATTTTTACAAGACAGCATATACGTACGTGTGCGATTTTGGATACACCTTCCTTCTTAAGGTGCCAATTCATGAGACGCTGAAAATGAGCGTCAACAAAACTTACATACTTTTAGAGATTCTTTTTAGAGACTTTATTCTACATTACTTTTAGAGAAAACAAAAAAAATGTGGAGATTCCTGCAGGTCCCACCTGTGACTATATGTTACTAAAAATAACGCGTGTACCTAAAGGTTAACAAAACTGGTGTATTATTTTAATGTTTTATTGTTTTTTAATATCTTAAATAGTAAAATTATTCTTAACAGTGACACACATATGAATAACGGAGCTTTTTCCTCGAAAACTCACGCGTTTTATCTCGATACGGACAGTGTATGTTAAAATACTTAAGTGTGAAAATTTCTTTAGATTCGAACATCTCGAATATCCGAAGGTCAAAGATTGAATTCGAAGTTTCGACAATTCAGTTTAAACTTAAAAATACTTGGTATATCGTCCTGAATTAAGATCCGAGTCTCTCAGGAGACTTTTCGAGTTCCGTAGACAAAAGTTTCGTTGATTCCGGACATGTTTCAAACGAACACAAAATAAAGGATTAGCTACTATGGAATATTTAGTCGTGAAATATGGATAATGTTTTGTGTCAGCGTAGATGTTATTCACATCGACTCTGTCGTTTCATATAACGTTTATTTATTTTATTTCGATACAAAGGTTTTCACTCAGAGTTACTGTAACTCGCGCCTTAGTCTATGTACTGCCAAAGCAAGTACTCGCTTTTTACTGTTCCGCGCTCGGAACTGAGACCGGGATAACGCCTCAGGACTGTTGTCCTGGATCGCCGGTCTGACGACAACGCCTGGGAGCTATTGCCCTGAGTCGCCTGATGGTATTTCGGACACACGACAACGCCTGGGAGTACCTCACTCTGAGTCGCGTTTGCTCGGACCGCTCGGACGCACAATTTTAGATACGGACTCGTCTATCGCGTGTGTACTGCACTATGGCTGCGGGCAGAATGAGAGATTTCAGCCGTCGCCACCGTTCCGTCGAAAAAGATCCCTTATTGGTCGCTTCGATTGGTGAGAAACGGATGAGGTGATCACGGTGTCCCCGCGATCTTCGGCGCCGCGGCTTCCTTTGACTCGAGCCGCCAGACGACAGTGGGGCGACATGATCGTCGCTAGATTCGCGGGTGTTTACCTATCCGCAGCGCATATGTGTCTGTATGTCCTATGTGTGCGCCCGAGTTGTCCGTCTCTTTATGCAGCATATGTATATGTGCATATGTTTATATGTATTTATACGCATGTCGTGAGCGACTTTAGTGGATGATACGTAACAGATAACTAACAGTTTTTGCAGCGAGAGCTATAATTTAGCAATAGTAGCAAAACTTTGCCAAAAGGTTTGGCTAAATTATTGTTCTTGCTGCAAAAAATATAGCTCTCGCTGAAAAAAATGTTAGTTATTCATATTTTACGACTAGATTTGCTGTAGTAGCTAATCCTTTTTTTCCGTGTTGCGTTTCGACAGAGCGGTAAAAGAAACAGAAACCGTATTGACAGCGATTACGCGACCCCGAGAGCGTGATAATTCTGTCATCGAAATTTATTTTTATGCGAGTTCAGCAGCAGGAGCGGCCGCCCGACGGCTTTCGTGCCACGTGTTGCGCGCGTATTGTGCACGCAGCATGCACGGCCGCCCACCGCGAGGATTTGCGCGAGATCCACGCTTGAATGCTAGAACGGCGCGCGCGGATGGAAACGATAACACCGGCATTGTGAATTCATAAGCCCTAGCAGGCCACCGTCAACTAAATTTCAGATTTCTCGTTCGCCTCCGACGTTTTAGAGCCGTATTTAACGTTGAACGCGCGCGAGGATTTATTTTATATGCTTCGCGAAGATTAGCATGTTGCATACGTGCGCGCATACGGCGCGGATAACGCTGATCCCTGACACTTCATCGTGTGCTAAAAGCTTTCGATCTCGGCTTCGCAGCTCGCGATGTTTGGCGAAACGCTTCTCCTCTGCACTTAGAGACAACAAAATGGTTCTGGCAACTATAACATAACAATTCAGAAACTTTAGAGTACTCGCAAATACGGTTTTGTACAGTCATGAGAACTACTATGAGTAATCGCGGCAATAAAAATAACGTAATATATAAAATTTGTGTAACCTGTGTGGCAACAGTAAAATTTTTAGTCAAACTGTGTTGGATGGTAATAACGTTATTTCATTAGTTATGTAGATTATTAAGTTGTGATAAAATAACGGCAGTTATAATAATAGAAAAAAGTTTATATATTTTAACAATTATATTCTTTCGGATTAAATAAACTTTTTTTTTTAAATAAGTCATTATGCCATAATGACACTATGATACTTCGTATCGACAATATATTTTTTTAACACAAATATTTTCCATTATTTTCTGTGGTCCATCCAATTCTATTTATTAGAGAAGTTTTTTATCTTATATAATTTATTAGAGAAATTTTTTATTTTATATAATTCATTCACTTTTTTACTGCAATTTCGGTATCTCGGAATTTTGTACCTTGAACTTTTTAAACTGCCTTAATATAACATTTAGAATACTTTTTGAAAGCAAATACTATGACGTGATAAAGTGTAACCTTTCAGAATGTGTCGGAAAAATGAATCCTTCCCGCAAGTTAGAAATTTTACTTCTTTTACCTTTTACTCCCTCTTAAAGGAAAAGGCGGAACACCGTGAGAAAAAGCCTTTCTTCTTTTGCTCACTTTTATAAACGCTCATCTCTATCCAGCTTTGATCATAAAGCCTTTTTGCGAGAAACAGAAAGAAAATGGCCGCAAGAAAAGAAAGGTACTTTATGGCGATCTGAGTTTTGCTATGATATACTGATGTTTCGCTCTTCCTCGACACCTTTTCTTTTCTATCTGATTCTATTTTATACACCAGATTATTATCGCGCTCGAAGTTCGCTCAATTAAAAAAGTTTTTCCACTGAAAACTCGAGTGGTAATTTGTTTCATTTCCCGAACAAAATACCCCGCATATCTGATCAATTACAAAAGTGTGTAAAACACTATTTTAACAAAAATTGAGAAATAAGATTGAGATAAAGTAAAAGACAAATATTTTTCTCTTTTTTTTTCAAGGTAATTATTTTTAACAGCTCGGACTCTTTCGAACGTTCGAAACTTCTGAATTTTCAGCCTTCGAGAAATTATAGACATTCCTAGAATTGTTTTCAACGTTCTTAGACTTGCACGACTTGCAGAATTTCTTAGGATTTCTGGGAATTCTTAGGGCCTCTGAAACTAGGGAGCTTTAAATTTTTCGAACCTAAGATCTTGCAAGTTTAGTTTCCTAGAATTTTGGATCTTACTGGAATTTGAACGTTAAATATTTTAGATCTTTGATAAAATAAATTTTTCGAACTCGGCGCATACACGCGCGAAATATACTCTGTAAAATCTTAATTGCTTACGCACACACGCTATCGCGCTCCCTATAGGACATATACATCCGTATTGACAGATATAATAATTCGCGTGGATTCGCATAATTAACGCGCTCACCGGATCATCGATACACCTGCTTGCGATTATACGTGATCTATCGCGCGCCTTACATAAATCATCTCGTAATGGACACCACTAATTCCTCGCATAACGGTACCGCTTCATGCTGCGCGTCTCGTGAAATCCGCGCGGGATCTAGTTACGGGCGTACCCTTGAATAAGGCGGTATTGTACCTCATGAATTATTGATACCAATATCTCGATATCTAGTCCTCGGGAAATACACCGCGTGCAAAACATAGCGGCACGCCGCATATCGATTTCGGCCTTCGCGTAGAAATTAAAAACCGCCGCAAAGCAATATATATAAGAAGCAATTAATTCTTAGTTCCTCGATTCTTCCGAATTTCGAGGGTGGACTTTGAATCTTTTGGACCCTCGAAATTTCATCGTGGATGTTGTGATTTTTTTCTAACCTTTCAATATTTTGAAGCTTTATATGGTATTTCTGAATCGACGGAAAACTGGAGACCAGGTGCGGCTGAAGTTGAAACTCTAGCGCTTTGAAACTCCGAAACTCAGGTTGCTCTATCTACGGTTCGGAACTCCGGGACCTGGGGATATATAGCTATTTCGGAATTTCAGAAGTCCGACGCTCCCACGGAACTTTGCGACGAATTCGGGATCTTTGGCGCATTCGGTATACGCCGGAACATCCGCGCGCTTTGAAACTTGTGAGGATTTTAGAGCTGGAAACATCAGCGGGGCGCGTCATATCGATTTCGGCTGTCACGCGGAAATTAAAGAACGATACGGCAGGCCGCGGCAGCAATATAAATCGCCTTGACATTTATGCGGAATGCGTAACAAGCTTCTACTGAAAAATTCATGAGCAGGAGCGTAATCGAGTTGCTCGTCGATTTGCGAGATGCGAGTGTTCATTCGTTGAATTTTTATCGGCGATCTCGCCATTATGAGGGGCGCGTTATTTAAATGTTTAAATAATCACGCGGGTGTTTATATATTATTTTAGACACCCTGTGTTATGTTAATACAGCAGAAATAGTGCCGTACATAAATTCAATAATAGTCCATATTGTAATTAAAAATTTACAACATATACCGCATTCATATCATTCTTGTCATAAATTGTCACTCAAAATCGCAAAATTTTAATTCAGAACTTGTATTCTGAAGGTACCTATTTTCATGCTGAAAGGTATCGGGATGGAAAAATATGGAAGAAAGAAATCGTGTTGTATTTTTCGGAGGAAAGAAAGATTGGCTTTGCATTAAAGAATGCAATCTAGGGCAGCCCCTTGGACACGTATACGTGTAAAGAATACTCAAGTCGAATGTATTAAAGCAGTGCTTCCCTCCACACCGAATTTACGAGCGTAATCTTTTGCTTCCGTGTTACGAAATGCGCATCATGGCCATCATGCAGCTTCGTTTGCACGTCGCGCGTTTTTTGCCCCCTTCCGGACGTGGGATGCTCGTGAATCATAATCGGACCGGAAGTTACTTCCGCGATATAAGTGGGTTTTTGTAAACGGAGTCCCATAAAATATAACAAAATATATGCACACATCTGAAGATATGTGCCCGGGAAATCCTTACTTTCTCGCGAAAGGGAGGGCGATTTTTTCGCGAGTCGGTCAGCATATCGAGCGATAGATTGGTTCGCGATTCTCAGTGCATCTTAGATTATTACGGTTGAGATAACTCCCGCATTCATTTCTGGCGAGCGGTTTAGGTCGTAAAACCACGTATATTAGTTGCGCGGAACGAGGACTATCAGAGTACAAGGGTTATTGGCAGTTTCCACGGAGGCGCATGAGCGGTATCGGCGCTCGTCGCTTTTATCGAAATTACAAACTTTATAGACTCCACGACAACCGTGTCTGTACCGTGTCTCTTGGTGGCCGATACCGCGACAGCTGTAAACATTTACGACTAATGCGTCGCTCGTCGGGACGAATACGAATCGTCCCGGAGATTTCGATCGTCTCGTTTTTTTCCTTGGTGAATTAACTTGGCGTATTAACTTTAAGCCACTTGTCGTAAACCCCTTATCTCTCCTCTACTCGTAACAGCGCGGACATAAATCATAATTTGGATCATGTCCGTGATTGAAAATGCCGAGAGTGAAGGGTTAGCCAATCCCTAGATCGCATCTCTCTCTATCTCGAGTTTAGGCTGGTTTTTATTCGCGTCACGTGTGTCGCCAATTGCACGAGTCACGACCCGCCTATATAAAGCAGACTTGTCGTGATACAGTTATTCTTTATATCGTCACAGCGACATGTACGTCGTAGCTAATACACATCGCAGCTCGTGGCGGCGAATTGTCGTCACGGTTGATTTTTTTTACCGTCAGTAACTTTATATCGACATTCCGTCTTGATATGATTAACGTTAAGGATAGACAAGAATCGCGCGGTAATATACGAGTCCGGGAGTCAAAGATTACAAGTTCTGAAGACATCGAGATTCGATAGTTTCAGAAATATATGGATAATATATCTGAAGAAGTCGGGGATTTATCTGCCGAAAATAAAGAGTTGAGAATGTAAAGGTCCGATAATTCAGGATTCTAAGAGGGCAGGGTTCTACAGGTCTAAGAATCGAGAGCCCGGAAGGAGCAGAAAGAGCAAACACTTCATAATGTACAGATCTCCCGTGGAAAAGTTTCATCAGGAATAATGCTCGAACACGAGAATGGAATTTATCCTGCCGTCTAATCTAATTTCGACATCCTCGTTGGTCGTTGGGCGCTATCGAAGATGTCGTTGTCGAAGACCCTTAAAGACCCGGGCTACCCATCAGCGTGATTTAGGTCGCAGCATCTACGACGTGGATTTACTTCGCCTTCACCGCGAAAACTTCTTCCATTTCCCCCTTTTCTCGTCCGCGCCCAATAAAGAAAAAGTGACCGCCGCCGCCGTTTATGTCCGCGTATCGTATTCCGGCGTGTTTCACAGATCGGGAAGATGTTAAGACAGCGATTTTCAAGTCCAATATTCTCGCTCCTGTGATATTGTATTTATCGTTAAAAGTTTGAGAAGTTAGTGCCTCGTGGAATATTAAAAAGTTACATAGAACTTCCGAGAATAGAAATTGCCAAGGTTATTCGATGTTTGAAATTAAAAAGTTAGAAACATGAAAATGTTAATTATCGGATTTACAATACATTCTCTAAAAGAATTACTAGAGTTTATTTATTCTTATTTTAAAAAAAGGAAAAAATTGTGCGTGACACGGACAATTAATTATAAATATCAACAAAGTTTAACTGTAATTAATTATATAAAAAATAACTTCCTCCGCCAGTGAATTAAAAACGTTTGTAATTAATTAATCAATCAGTGTAGAAGAAAAATTGATAGCAAACGAAACCGTCGGTTAACTTCTGCCAGCTTTAAAAAATTATTCTGAAATGCCAGCTTGGAACTTTTTTTGAGGGGAGCTTTTGGTGACATACGCGAAACAAATGGCGGATTATTAAATGCTACGTCAACGATAGTCCTATGTCAGTCCCATTTATTTCTCGTTTCCCTGTCAACCACCCTCCTCATTGTCTTCTATCAACCCCTGCATCGGTAAAATACATTCAGCAAAACACGTTGCTGCTCCCCTTTTGTCGTCGCTATTGAAGGTTTAACTTCTTATTCGGATTTTCTCATCAAATTTGCATCCAGATACTTTTACATCTCATAATGGCAATTCTTGAGATTGACAATCAAAATTTAGGGAGGGCTGGAGAAATAACTTTTTGTCCCTCTCTTCTCTCTACGAAGTTGTGTCTGTAAAATTTGATATCCTGCCTCGTTCATCAATCTCTACCGATGTATCTGTTCAAAAAACTGTTTCTCTTTCACGCGCATTTTAATCCGTTTAACTTTCACGCTCTATTAATCTTGTATTTGATGTCCGAATTATCGCGGATTCCCGTTAATGGACGAGGTCGTCGAAGTTAGGATACGTGTACACCGCAGGCTTCCAATGAAGTTAGCGTCCCAGGTTAATCTGGTCACGAAATAGCCGAGAGTTGATGCGCAAGTAACGGGAGACGCGTGCATCTCTGATAAGCCGAACGCAGCTGTAGTGGACAAATGAAGGGAAATGCCCGTCGTAATTGCTCGAGCCCGGTGTAGACGGCTCTCGTACGACCGGCATCGTGGAATTCTAGGTGGATGTGGTCACGACACGTCGAAAATCTCGCGTCGCAATGAATAGTAGATCCATCCGGTCAGTTCCGTTTATCGGAGAGATTTGCCATTTGCTTTAACGGCCGGATCGATTCGGCGCCCTTTAATCCTATGCGATTTCCGAAACCAAATGACTCTATGCAATGTGTACAAAGCATCCCGGGGCCATCACCGCACGGATAATCCTAGCGAAATTTATCTATTGATTTATGCAATTTACGTTATCTGGTGTTGTAACGTTAGCCAACATGATCGATGTGCGAATTTGCTAGCGAGACTGTTGCCCTCATAATTACACTAATTACACGTAGCACACAACTGATTGCGCGCATTCAAATCTGACACCTGTCTGAAAGCTTTGCGGAGCCACCGTAAACGTAAATCGTTCCGGTGTGCGTGACACGCGTGCCGGTGATATTATTCATTTGTCGAAATTTCGCGTTATTGTTTTCCGCGCGCACACGCGCGCGCGCGCGCACACACACACACACACACACACACACACACACACACACACACACACGCACGCACACACACACACACACACACGCGCGCGCGCGCGCGCGCGCGCGGGGGGGGGGGGACCGGCATTTTCGCTGACCGCGCCGAGTTCTAGCGTCGCTACATTATCGATTTTCCCGTTTTCCGTATCAAAGTCGAGCTAGCAGTAATGAGCTTTCCATCAAGACGAGGCTGCGAGGGTAAGAAATTAGTTCTTATGAAGCTTATAGATAGACCTATCTTTTCTTCCTACCCTTTTCTCTTTTCCTTTTCGGTGCAGCACACTAAATTAACACACTAAAATAAAAAAGGAATACTTAACTGAATTATTGCGTGTTACAGCACGTGTATTTCGTCGAGGAAAGTTTGAGTCGAAACTAATTCCGGACCAAGCTGTAATAGTCCGCAAACTCATTCGCCGGAAGAAGAACTTTAAATATCTCAACGCTTTAACGGCCGCGGTAATCAACAAGTAATCACCGCAGTAATCAAACAATAATCAAGTTATATAAATCGTACACGCGTTTCCCTGGAAACCATGGAATTCGGATAGCTCCTGTTTTCCGGTTAATCCGCATTATTCAACGTCACGATTTCCACGCGAACAAAAATAATTCAGCTTGCAAAATCGTTGGCTTCGACTGTACATTTTATTCGAGACAAACAAATTTTGTCATAACAACCAATTGTTTGATGTTACAGCAAAATCTGTTTTGCTGGAGAGAAAAAGAGAGAATAGGAAAAAAAATAGAATAAATTTATTACTGGAGAAAAATTATTTGTAGCTCTACAAGACAATTTCAGTAAACAAATAGTTTTCTTAGCAAATCTGCTGTCCATATAATAACTAACGAAATTTGCATATAACATTACATGTTTGCTTTTTTCATACAATAAAATTAGGCATTATTATAGGGGAGACCGGGGCTATGTGTCCACACTTTACGCTTTTTTCAAGTTTACTAAAAAAACTAATAAAGATATTTGGCTAAAATTTTAATGGTATAACCTTTCAACCTTGCTATTAAATAAAAAACATAATTAGAATCGTTGATCTTTTAACATTTTAAAGAGGCGAATTTTTTTAGTGGACAAGTCAAGCGTAGACAGATAGCCCCATATGCGGGGCTATCTGTCCACATAATAAAAAACACATTATTTATATTAATTTCTATACTTATTTATAATATTATTTATTATTAATATATAATATTGAAAAAACTGTCTAGTCGTTGGAGTCAGAGAAATAGTAGGCACTTTGTGTAGATTTTTTGACAAGTTTTCTGCGTAGAGCTGACTTTTCTTTATATACGGTGGCATGAAACTGATTTTGAGTCCGTTGCAAAATCAATGTGATCAGTTTCTTTTGTCCCCTCAATTCTTTAATCTTTTTTTTTTATTTGGGGCTTGTACTTTATCCTCGGCAGCGTTTAAAATAGAAAATACTCAATAATTTAAGACAAACTCATATATTTAACTTGACGTGTATTTTTAAAATAAAAATTTGGTGACGATTCTTGAATCGCAGGATCAAGTAGTTGCTCGTAGGTCACTTTTTTACAGTAGCGAGTGAGAACCCGAACATTTATTCCAAAGTCTAACGCTGTTTTTAGAAAGATTCTCGCTCAATTTTTATTCTTTTAATCGCTCTAAATATAATTTTATTGGATATGTCTTATCCGTCTTAAGGAAAGTCTTTCTTTTGTAGTTACGCACCATTATCTATTTATAAAAGAACAATTTGTCGTTGAAGTGTGGACACATTGCCCCATCAAAAACAGAACAGATAGCCCCGACCACGTTTTTCAGTCTTTAACATGTTGCCAATTTTAGATAATGCGGATTTAAGATTTGACGCTTCTCACACCTGATAACTATATATTAATTGATAATATTATGAATTGGTTACTTTAATTTGAGTTAAACTACTGTCGCACAGCAAATTTTTCGACCGTCAAAAAATGTGAATAATTGTTTTCGCTTCTCTTTTAACGTATATAACGTCTGCGAGAGGCATCGCAAGAAAACAAACAACATATAAATATTTTACGTAGGGCATTTTTCAACTACTTCTTACAATGGTAGAGACATATGTCTCCTAAAACTTGAGATAGCAGTACTGTGGACACATAGCCCCCGTAGACAGATAGCCCCGGTCTCCCCTACCTATATGTAATATATCCACAATTTTCCGGTCCAAGAATACAAAAAAGATAATAAAATGAAACAATCATTATTTAATGTAATCATCCTTTATCACACCTTATTTTAGTACATTTGTAAACAACTTTTTAAAATAAAAAAATACTTATTAAAGACTGTTGATAACTTATAAAGACATGATCTCCGTAGTGTTAAATCATTCTAAGTACAAAAATTTACAATATTTCTTTAGTGGCACAGAAAAATTAATTCATTGTTTTAAAAAATTTATTGAAATAATAAAAATGTTTGTTTCATCTTATCACCATTTTTTATAGCTTTGGACTGGAAACATTTGGATCTTATATACAACGTGATATTCAACTACCATTCGTCGATCATCTCCTCGAGAACTACTGACAAATTGAAAATCCATCAAACAGCCTGTTATTAAAGGAAGAGATGAAAGCGGTATTTGAATACTAACGCGCCGCTGTCAGTACAGCGGAAAGCTGTTCTGAGGGATGGAAAGTTCAAGTACGGGTAGTATTCGCTATTTTCACTTTCAAACGAATGCAAAATTCCTCCGCGAATATAGACGAACACCTATGCGACGGCCCAGACACACGCGACCTGCTATTTTTACTTTGACCACGATCGCGCTCGATTCGCAACGCTATCGCGAGGTAGGAAGCAGCTGGCTTTGATAAACGACGAGTTCAAGTGACGCCATATGGACACCCCACTTCTTCATCGGTTAAGCCCAATTTTACAACACTTTACATCGAGTTTCAAGGACGGGATTGCAATATCCGGCCGGGATATATACAGAGACACTACATAACATCGGACACTACATTATTCCACGTCGCCGGGAACACCAAACACGATTGGCTGGACCCCCGAGGAGCCGCAAATATCGTTGTTAAATGCATTGTTCGGAAACAATCTCTGTCGCGGCAGATTGCGAGTAGTCTAAATACGTTTTAAACATAGTTAGCCAACAAGTGTTCGGGGTGTGCATTGGACTCAGATAAGGGAATAGTCCGAATGCACGAAGGCAAATTACGACTACATGAATATTCATCATACGACGAATTCAGTAAACTTTACCTTCCTGGAAGCGCTTCTCTAGGATAGAAATTCCTCCGAGTCTCGGTTCCGCCATCTAATTTCTATTATTATCAGCTAATTATCAACTAATTTCTGTATTCACTGAAAGAAAGTACGAAATATCCTCCTGCATCCTCCGTACGCGATTTGGCGGAGGAAAGGAGCCAAGAAAGGCGGTCGAAATCGTCAATTAAAGCATCACCTTCTCCTCGTCCGTTTCCGGAAGCGGCGTGGTACGCGGGAAATTAACCATTGCAGCACGCAAATATGTTTACACGCTTGCACGCGGCGGAATTGTATACCGCTGCCCCTTCGCCGTGCCGTGGCCGTCGCCGCGCGTGTAGCCGACGAAGCGTGTGCGGCGAAGAAGGGGGCGGAAGAAGTGCGGCGGGGTAACTTCGTCTTACTCGCGGATCGAGAAAGGGGGACGCGCAAGGGTGGCTGCGCCGCGCCTGGGGTGGGAAAGAGGCATAAATGGGGAGCGAGACGCAGTCCTGCCGGGAGCGTCGCAGCGGGCGGACGCTCACCACTGGCAGCTTCTCTCGCTCGTCTCGCCTTGCGCGCTCTCTTTCTCTCTCTCTCCTCCTCTCTCTCTTTTTCTCTCTCTTTCTCTCTGTCTCTCTTCTCTCCCCACACGTCTCTCTCTCTCGCTCTCGCTCACTTTCTGGCCCTCCCCTCCCGCTCCTGTATCCACCACCCCCATCCCTCCACCCCCAATAATCAGCATCCTTGGGGCCTAGTCCTGGTGGGTGTCTCTTTCGAATCCTCGGAGCGGGCGTCGCTCGCTCGCCTGTCACAGGCAGTGTCCATCCCTTTGCCTCCCCTCCCTCCTGTCCACCCCTACCGCCGTCCTTCACCCGCTATCATCTCGACGATCTTCGACCCCCCTCCTTTTCATCCATGTATCCCTCCCGATGAGCGCGGCGCGCGACAACTTCCTCGCGAATCGCGAGATCCACTGTCGAAGCGGAGGCTGTGCCTTCAATCGATCTCTCTTCGAGACGACGACGACGACGCCGTCGACGACCACGACCACGACGACGACCACGACCACGACGACGACCACGACCACGACGACGACGACGACGATGACGGCGACGACGACGACCAGACGCCGTGATCGATGAGCGCCGTCGACGGCAGAGGCGAAGGGAAGAAGGCGGTTCCGTTGCCGTGGCGGACGGCGATTCCGCCGCGGAATTGACACGAGTCCGCTTAAGATCGCCGCGCGCGGAGAGTGTCACCGGTCGCGCCCGGAAAACGAAGACGACGACGACGACGACGACGGCGACGACAACGACGATGACGAGAGTACCGCCGCTGCCGCCGCCGGTCGTTCCTCGGTGCCGTTGCCCGGTTGTCCGGAAACACGAAGAAAACTGATTGTGCATCGCACGCGTGTACGTAGTATATTATATACTGAGCGTTCGCAGTCCACGACGGCCGATCAAGATCGTCGATCACTGCCTTCGTGTGTGAGGTACCTGCCTGCCCGTAGATCCTCCGTTGAAAGATCAACGAGGCCAACGATCTCGGCGTCGGGGATCGCGCTTTTCGCGATCCAAGTGCGAGACGATCGTCTTAATTCCGTGAATTCCGTGAAACATAGTGACGAGGTCTATTTATTTTGAGAGAAGTCTATTGGGAGAAAAGAGAGATCGCCGCGTATAGAAAATACTTTTGAAATCGAAACCCGTGTTGTTTGAAAACTGCTGGAGATTGCGCTCCCGTTTCGCGCGATGAATTATTCCGCGCGTTGTCGGGAAAGCGGATATTGCATAGTGGATGATTATCACTACCGCGGGAAATGACGAGAAAAATAAATCGGTGTTTTGTCCTCCATCGAGCTCTCTTGGTTCGGTGCGTGTTTTAAACAAAGGGACTGGGATATGAAGCGGTGAAACGGAATATAACGGTACCTGAGGTGACAGAGCGCGAGTAATAAAATCAGGGATGAAAACGGCACAATTATAGTAGATAGGAATAAATAATAGGATTTTATTAAACGCATTAGAGAGTACGAACGGATTAAATATTTTTTAACCTAACGAAATGTGCGACTTGAATAAGTAATTTTCACTGATTTTTTACGAGCAAGGAATTTTCGAGTAAAACAAAAGTCTAGAACTTGAATAATAAATGAAATACTACAAAACAAGATGATTGAGTAATGAAATTATGAAAACTGTCGATTAGAAGCCTAGTACAATTTAATAGGGTCTTAGGTAACAAAATTGCAATGAAGGATAGCGGAGATTAATTAATAGGATTTGAACAATCTGACTAGGATAAAGAATAATCGGATTAAATAATAACGTAACAGTAAATACGTCCGCACAACGAAAACCGATACAATATTAAATAACAGAATGTAAAATTATTGACAATGATATACGTTCCTGTGTAACGCGATCAAGTAAGTTAAAAAATAAATAAAATAAGAAAAACTGAGAATAATTAATGAAACTAACGCGAAAATGTTACGGGACGATATAATAGAAGATAAATGACTGAGCGCGATACACTAACTTGATGCATAAATTCATTGTTCATGTATTATGTGTTAGAATTAATTCATATTTATAAACAGTGGAGAGAAAATACGATAATACTATCTCGCAAGATAGATTGTCTACACAATTTCCTTTCTAAAAAGGAAGGCAAATAACCTATACTTATGGGAAATGTTGCTGTACGAGTATATAATATCCCTCCTCTTTCTCTCTTTCTCTCTTTCTCTCTTTCTCTCTTTTTTCTTACCTTGTAGAAGAGTAAATATTTGAGTAGAGGGACGTAATAAGAAAGCTATTAGTGCCGAGGAATAATGACGTTATAAAAATTATTTATGAACCCAACGTTAATTTTCTCAAAGGTCGAAGTCGCCCTCCGAAATTACCCATGTTCAGGCGACGTTCCCCCCCCCCCCCCCCGAAGTTGCGGTGAGAATTTTTTGATCGCCTCGTTAACTACAGGCTCCAAAAAGCGACTAGCTTTCAAAAGTGCGATAAGAAGATTGACCGGCCAATATTGCTGCACAAGCACCGCCGGTTCGCCGTGGTTAGGCAAGAGCAAATGTCTTTTCGCTCGTCGCAAATTCGCTAAGCGGAAACGGTTCTTTTCTCTTTTTATTTGTTTTATTTTTTTTTTGTAGCACGAGGAATCTCCATTTTACGTATACGTTTCAAAGCTTGAAATGACGAGCATTTACAAAGATCTTTTTGCATTCTTTGATCAATTGGAAGATTCAGAGATTCCTTGCTTTATTTCAAATTAGTAAGAGATTCTGCAAACGGAATCTGTAACATCCTAACACAATGGAATTTTTTCCGAAAGCCGTCGTTGCAGTGAGAGAAAAAGCCTTTATTACGCTCTGTGGCACTATTGAAAAGCAAATAAGGGGAAAAAATTGAAAAGAAATTCATTTGATTGTCAAAATAAAGCAGCGCATAATTACGTGAAAAAAAAAGGAAGGGTTAATCTAATGGAATAATTTCATTCGAATAACATCCAGATCTCGCTCCCGGATAATTTCTCTGTGCGTAAATTAATTTCGTGATAAAATGAAAGAGGGGAGAGAGAGGAAGAGAGAGAGGGAGAAAGAGAGAGACAATGCGGTCACTTGGTGAAGGTATTTGGTTGATTAAAAATTCGTCAAGCGCGTATACACAATTATTACATTGAAAACTGATCGTTTGCTCATTGCGATGAAATTCTTGAAGCAGTCCGCCGCGAAAAGGGATATAGAGACGCTGAAATTGCTTTCGTTTTAATGGACCTCCCCGTTTTTCGCGGAGAAAGCGCGGATTAAAAAGAAGCACATATATCCCACATTTTTTTTTATCATATATCGAGTAATCGGGTATCCGTGAAATACGATAGATATTTTTTTTTTCGTTTAATCTGATATGGAGGATAAAATGCCGGTATTATTTCGCGTAAACGCTACCGCCGTGCAACGTGTACGCGAGATTATTGTTCGCGATACAAACCGGGGCCACATTTGCAAGTGCCGTATTATATGTAGCAGTTTCCAATTACGTTAAACTGTTGCGAAGAGCTCGCGTATTTTTGTACTACGAATTTGGAATTTGGACCAACACGAAACTTTTTTCCAATCATTTGGACATCGGAAATTGCTCGACAATTGAGTTTTTTCTAAAAGTTCATAAAACTTCAGACCTCGAATCGTTTGAGGTAGTCTCGCGTTTCTCACATAAATCATGGAATTTTTACGCGTTAAATTCCAGTTTATTGACCTTCGAATTTTCTCGGTATTTAAAATTGAAAATTCCGCTTTGAGTATTGAGATCGTCAATTTCGAATGGAACCTTGATCGTCTCGAGCTGTCGTTCGAATTACTCGCGTGGCAACTTAACTTATCCATTAATCTTTTATCTCGCGGCAGAACTTTTATCACGGTAAAAAATAATAACTTCTTTAGACCTACAACACTACCACATTGAATGGGGACAATGCTTTCCCGGTACGGATCCGATCGCGAGGTTTCCTTTCATGGAAAGAGCCGGCCGTGTTAGCCGCCGCCGTGATGGAGGAGGAAGAATGCGAGGATGGTAGCAATCGGCCGGCGAGCGGAAGGAAGCGCAATCGCGAGAAGCCCTTAAGAGGATCGCTAAGGGGATGCACAATGTTGCTGCGATATCGCCGCGATGTTGCTGCGGCAAGGACGTCGAATCAATACGGTGCTATCGGTTGTCAAGTGTTCGCTTGCGTGGCGGCGACGTGCCACGCCGCGATTACAAACGATCCACGTCGCTAATTTGGGGAAACACGTCGCCCAGAAAGCGCGCCCCAGAGGCGTTTATCCCGAGATTCGGACAAATGAGGCGCACACGTATTTGCGTATGTGAAACGTGATAGATCTCTCCGCGTAACGGAGTGCGCGTCGAGAAGCGGGGGACTTGAATCCGTCGGCACGTATCTCGCACGATCGCTCGTATGATCGCGCTTT
Source organism: Temnothorax nylanderi (assembly GCF_030848795.1). NCBI lineage: Eukaryota > Metazoa > Arthropoda > Insecta > Hymenoptera > Formicidae > Temnothorax > Temnothorax nylanderi. The sequence goes on along the minus strand of NW_027249088.1, from coordinate 1,296,723 downwards.
AAAACCAGAGCCGATTCGTTCGCTCGCACACGCGTACACTCCTGGTGCGAGGGAAGATCCTGAGAAACTCGAAATCGACATGAACGGCTCGACAACGGTGCCCGAGGAACGATCCCGCGCCGCGACGCGGCGGATCGAGTTCGACAAAGTGCTTCTATTCGGTGACGAACAATCGGAGTTACGCGACAGTGCCAGTGGCACCCCGGAAACGGCGGATCTCACTTGAGGAGGAGAACAATTTTACGTAAATGTCACTAAACAGGTTGGTAAAAGCAGTTGGTGAAGGGTTACTTGGCAACTTCTGCAGTTAGCTGAAATATTATTATTATTTATTTTTTAAGATAATTTGTTCAGCTAGTTTATAGTCGATTCTTCTTTAGCAAGCAATTTCGTAACTTTTCGCGCGCCATATAACTTAATAAATGAGCTTTGGATAAAAATTATCCCGTCTGGAGTGAGCTGAAAGACATAATTTTGTTATCCGTTCAACTTCCTTAATGTTTGAAACGCCACGATCGTTCAGGACACTCTGTATACCGCGCTAATTGATTAAATTCGATTATAATGCCTAAATGGATTACAATTTGCGCGTGATAAATGCGATTGTCACGGTCCATTGAGTGGCTGAATATTAGGCGTTTCTGAAGATTATCAGATCGCAGTTATGCCGATACATTAGGTTCAATTGCCGAGAAATAATCTCCCCCCAATTCCCCGATCTCTCCCCGGTTCGAAGCTTTCGCGAAAATTGCGCTACATCTCTCGCTCACTTTCGTTCAATATTGTCGCAATCGGGCGAACGTGTGTCGCTTAAAATCTCGTTTGCGCGCGCACATTTGTCTGTCAAGCGGAAGTTGCGGAAGCGTGTCGAGAGAACATGTGCGAAATGCCGGGCGAATAAAATCATGGCGAGCCCCGGCATGGCAGTCCGAACATTCGGAGGAGGCGACGCCGCGATGACTCGCAAAAAAAGAACAAACGCCGAAGAAAGAAACGGAAAGAGGGGACCTGTGAGCGCGTTCCGACGGTGAACGTCGGTTAATTCGCGTCGATCTAGCCGAGCAAGCGATGACTCGAATTTTCATCCCGAGCACGTTCGGTACTCCTCTCGCCACCGACGGTTGCCGGGGGGACGGAAAGGGTGGGAGTAGGAGAGATCTCCATATACCGCGCGAATCAGACAATTGGGACACTTTATCACTTCGCTTCACCGGCTGCATCGTGGATGGATCGCAGCCGAGAGAGAGAGACGAGGGGGATGCAGAGAGCGAGGCGCGGAGGGTAGAGCGAACGGGGTCGAGGAAACAATATTACACTTATCGACGAAGAGGCCGCTCAAGCTAGACCGCGACAGCTGATGGGTGAAGTTTACCGGTAAAATTATCCTCGACGCTGTCCTTCCGCGAAGTTGCAAAAGGGACGGACATTTGCATCGCACTGGGACCTTCGGGGGGAATGTCGTCGAGAAATATCGCGCCCTTGAATAAATTTTCGTGCAAGCGATTTCCATATTTCACTTGTCATAAAGTCAGTGTAACGTATTTACCTCGAATTACGCGCTTTAAGCATAAATCGTGCATTTTAAGTGCAAAGCATGAATATTTTTTTAGTCTCTTTGGAACTAATGAAAAATGTTGTAGCTGCAAAATTCGTTTTGTGATTTTCGTAATTGTTTTTCCCCGAATGTGAAGTTGTGAGAACTCGGAATTATGTTCAAATCAATAAAGTTAATTAAAAGCTCATGCAAAAGTTAATTTTTTTAAAATAATACTCTTTATATTTCGAGTAGATAAAAAGACATGAAGTCTTGCAAAACTTTTGTCTAAAAAATACACTTATGACACTTTTCATTAATGTCGAAATATATCGTGAAAAATATAAAAATGTAAAAAATTAATATATAAACAATTCCGGCTATAATAACTATTTGGGTAAAAAACCATCTCATTCCCGGCGTGACGTGACCATTAAGTCGAGCGAAAACAATTAATCGAGAGCGCGATGAAAGTTGGATTATGAAAACTATTTTGAAATTTTCCGGGATCACCGAGAGTTTTACTTCGCTGAAAATCCCGCGAAGTAATCTCGCGTCCGATATGTATAGGAGACAGGCTTCCGGACTACTTATCGTTCGAAGTATATCGCATCATCGTTTCGTCGAGCACGGTCTTTCGATTATCAGAATCCCTCGCGAAAGTTTTTCCGCGTAATCGCGAGGTAATGGACACCACGGCCCAGTTTTATTATAGCGCGCTCGTTCACCGCTTTTTCGAGCTACCAGCAACGTCAGAATTTTCTCGTTTTCGTTGTATAAAGTGGAGGGAGATAAATAAATCGCCGTTGGTTTATTAAAGCTGAAGCAGGATTACGCGAGTGGATTTTATCAGAGTTATAAAACAAAAAACATCAGTAGTAATTAACTTCCAGAACTAAAACAAGGAAGAAACTGAGAAAAGGATTTGTTAAAACAGACGTAAGTAGAGTCATTACAGAAATTTTATTAGAGCAGCAAATTACAATATTATTGTAACATAATCAATGATTATTTACGATAACGTGATTATTGACGGTAATTTACTTAAATTATCATTATTAATAATAATAAATAACGTTAAACTGTAACATTAAACCGCAAATACGTAATGTTTGTGTGGCTGGTTCGCTGCAATTTTGTTTACATTCTGGCGAAACATTTTTATCTCGTGGTTTATTTACATTTAAAAACAATTTTATTTTTTTCGAACTTCAAAATTACATGCAAAAAATTGATATTTTCAATTTACATAGAGGTAATGTTAATTAAATTAAAGCTTTGCTCTCTCTCTTTTGCCACTCTTTTTTGCCTCTTTGATATTAAAATTAATAGCGAAACTGAAAATTGTGATATGAGATTAAGTCGGTCGCAAGTAAATTCACTTTCTCTATTAATTTTTTCCGTTTGAATTTAATCATCTGGCTGAATCCAAAGATCTAAAAATATGAGTACAAGAGTTTCAAAAGCGAAAGATTTAAAAATACTCGAGAAGCCCCGAGGTATCCTACAATTTATATTTCTTTCTCCGTGCGAACGCAAAGGATCGCGTTCAACAGATTCCATATCGAGAAGTCTCAGAGACCGGACGTACCAACCGATCGTCCAAGTTCCCGCGTTTGCGCACGTTATCCCGTGGTCGTTGCGTTCCGCGTACACGCTACCGGTTTCCTACGCTTTGTACACCACGTTGACAAATACACTGTGTGAATAATAGTACTTCGTCGTTGGCGGTCAAAGCACCTGTTCCATCTCTTCTTTTCCTGTCCTCTTGCCTCCTGTCTCATACACGGAGAGGTCTGCTCGTCAATACTCTCGTCCTCGCCGTTTCCGTTACCGTGGCTACCACCTTTTCGGTGCGATTCGCGGCTAATAAGCTATCCAACAAATAGCTTACAGCTATTGAAGGATAAAATTCTTTTTCAACATCTTTCTCAACGTGCAAACTACCTGAAGAAAAAAAGTCGAAAGAGCGATTTTCTTAATATTTAAAATATCGCACGTGTCGTAGGGGAAACCGGGGCTAGAAGTCACACGGGTAAGTTGTCACAAAGCTTATATCTCACTTAATAGATTGAGTGGAATATTCTTCTTTATAGTGTAGGTTGCTCATATCGTGTTAGTCGGGTGTACGAAATAGCTCGTTTCAAAAACATCGCATGTGATATTTACGAGCACTTTTTAAAAATTGGAGGTCGTGAGTAAATTTTTCTTGCCTCTATTTTTATTGTTCCGTTGGTTTTTGGAATTACTAGTCGTAATTTCTTTTTGGTCATAAGATCTATTATAGATTTAGATAATTTTTCCTGTATTTAGTTAGCCGTCATTGCAACATAGTTTATAAATATAATCTTCTTTGTTCAAAATGACCGTTCAGGGTAAGTTGTCTCAAATGAGATGGGATTCAAAGTTTATGTGAGAATTATTATTCTTTTATTTACTCAAAGTTGATGAAAGTATTACAAAGTTTATGAGAATTATTAATCTTTCATTTACTCTAAGTTTATGAGAATTATATTACAAAGTTTATGAAAATTATTAATTTTTCATTTAATTTATGCTGCAATATATTATTAAGTTAAATTTACCAAAAACTGGCACTAACTTTAATAAAATATTAAAACAGGAACTATTTGTCGTATGTTTCTTCTATATGAAAGATACATGACAATCAATCCAGAGTCATGTGACAACCAACTCTGGGTATGGGGTAAGTTGTCACATTTGCGCGGTTTTGTTTAGAATTAAATAACTTTTTTGTGTATAAATATATACAAGTCTAATATTTTTTTTCTTACACCTAAAGGATGTAGCTACATTACAAAGTAGTATACGATATTATAAAATATTGCTAACATTTTTTTAAAAATCAGTATTTGAAAAGTGTGACAACTAGCCCCGGTCTCCCCTACGCATCATAATGTTTATTCACAAATATTGTTTAAAAAATCAAGAACTTTTTTTTTTTGGTTGCGCTAACATAGCCTGTGTCTTATTTTTCGATCTTGCAATTTAACTCGTTATATCGTATCAGACATTTACAGACGCCAGATTGTCAGGCGCAGGAAAATCACAATATTTAATATCTAGACATTCTATCTAATCTATTCGATCTAAAAGTGATTTAAATAGACAGGCAATATCTAGACTTGATATTTTGACCTAAAAATATTTAATTAAGGCAGATCTAATGAATCGTCGTGTCGTATATGACATTCGGCGTGCACACATGTTATTTTTGTTGGAAATGTTATTTTCTCTCGCCGATGTAATTCGGGCGTGGGAACGTGTGTGTTCCTAGGAGCGAAATAATTTATGCAGACAGAGAATTACATATTCTCGACGCGATAGGACTTCGTCTATCGCGAGTTAATTGAATTCTTTCATCGTGGCGGCGCTCCAAAAAGTACGCCAGTGTTTTACGATTTCGCGAAAGTAAAGTTCCCGTTGACGGATGCGACTATCAGCGCCGAGTGAATTACCGCGAGTTCTCTATTAAAAGTGCTTACTCGCTTCCGCAGGCTGTCGGGCGAGCGTAATTAAGAGACTGTCCTGCCACTTTCTTACATTACTCCATTCGAGATTTCATTTCTTCACAAGAAACTTTACGGTCGAGAAACTTTGCGCCGCGCGCTCCTTTTTCCGCTCTATCGCTCTATCGAGTTACCCTATATTAGCGAGTATCCCGGCGTGGCTCTCTTTATATCCTTAAACGATATTTGCCGCTCCATAATGTCACGTAGTTTTCGCATTTAGATGTAATTCCTCGAAAGAGAAACGATTCTTCGACTTTGAATGCCTTCGCAACTTGAAAATCTGAAATTACGTTGGAAACGGAAATAAATAAATAAAATAAAAGGCGCGGAAAATTCATGTGGGAAGAGATTAGTGCCCTTTAACGTTTTCAGCAACGATTCCTTTGTTTATTAAAAGAAAACTTCTCGTGCCTTATATAGCTGTAGACGTTTGAGGGATCTCTGTCTCTTTGTCTTTCCGCCTTTCTAGCTCGCCGTCTCTTTCTTCCCTTCGGTCTACCCTTGACTCGGGATAAACGAGATTAAAAATTTAACAATGCGACCTACGGACGATTGATCGTCGGCATTACCTGCGCTCACAAACGGTCGACACAAACTCGCTTTCGTCGATGGCTCGATACCGGACAAAGTGACTATCTACCTATATTCAACTGTTGTCGCTTAATTTTTTTATTCCGCTGCCACCCTTCAGCGAGCGCTTTAAAGCTTGATCGAAAGGTTCCGTACGAGACACGGACGGAAAAGAAATTCGAGTACAACCGACAGGGATTTTAAGCGTAATGCCGTAGAAACTGTAGCTATCTAGTTAAGCACAAAATAAATTATTTTTCTCACGTGATCGTGTGATAAATTTCAAGGTTTTGCCTTTTATTTTTTTGCGATACATTGAATTTTTGAAATTCAATCGTCGATGTAGAAACGAAGATACATGTCGATACGATGAGCTTTTACGACGCGATATAAAATATATAACTTTTAGTTTTTCTTTTGTTTTGGCGCTTAGCCATTGGAACTATTTCACTACCGGTTGTCTATCTGCGAAATCGACGCAGAAACAAAAAGAGGGAAAGCAACAAAAGAGAATGTTTGTAACTGGAAAAGCAATAGCTGGCGGGGCTCGGCTGGAAATTGCCCTCGTTTTCCCTACTTTTCCCATTTGCGCGAATGCACGCCCCGAATATATTTTTCCTTTAATCCCCAAGTAGATTGGGGCCCCACGCGGCGCTCGCGCGAGGTAATGGAAGTTGTATATAGTAATGTGGTTAGGAGACTTGAGCTTCTAAGGCTTACACAGGCGCCTCCGGCTTCATGAAAATTTAAACACCCGGGAATCCGACATTTGTAAAAAATGCAAGATTCACAGATTTGGAAATTGAAGGTCCGTAGTATCTAAATTCTTAAAAATGCAAAAGGATGAAGCTTTACTGCTTCAATGATTTCGGGATGCTTCCGACGTTTAGGATTTTTTCTCTCAGAAGTAGACTCTCCTGGTGACTTAGAAGATCCACGATGCTGTAATCTCGGAGCATTGTGATCTTCAGACCTCCCGTAGTCAATTGAGTCTAAATCCGCCGGGACGGGGGCGAGGACATAATAGTCCAAGGGACGGGCAATCCAATTCAAGACAGAGGTAGATCCGCGAAACAAAAACAACGGAAGTGATATTGGTTGTACGCGAGTGGTACACAGCCTGAGCTTAGAAAATATTACCGAGAAATTGCAGGAGGCTGATTGGAAGTTATGGTTTCCGTCGGTCCTTGCATTTCACGAGCATTTCCCTCGGAATAATCCTTCAACGGCCACGCTCTGACCGGACAAACGACTGCCGCATGGGAAAAGGCTTGCAGGAAGCACGTATTTTATATCGCGGCATCGTCTCACGGTAATATCGGCCATTTCGTGGAAAGTACCGGCTTCTTGTAAACTTCATTAAATAACGCTCGGTGGATAGATTGTTCTCAGTTTCCGATCCTGTGTCTGTATCGCTACGTGACGGCGGAACTTTAAGAGACGTGAGTTTCTCTGCCTCGGACGATCCGTACGGAATTATTTATCTGCTAATCTCGCGGTTTTTTAATTTCGTTAATTTCTTACCCTATACCGTTGCATGCGCAAAAACTGAGAAAAACATTTATTTACGTCGACTTTTTACAAGTCATACTCTTGCTGTCTCTAAATGGACATATTTTTTTAAATGATGGAATCCATTTCGGTACAAAAACAGTGGCAAATTTATACAAATTCGCTGACATACTCATTTTTAAATTAAACATATTTTTTGAGAAATATATCAAAAAAATTCTTTCTCGTAATTCTTCCATTAACTCAAATATTAAAATGCGGAATAATGACAAATAAAATAAAAATAAATGAAAAAAAGAAAGGTATAACAAATATGTATTATAATTTTGTAGCTTTGTAACTCCCCGGTGAATAACAAGGTGTTCGCGATTAATATCTAACTCCGTTATTAATTTCTCGAAGTGATTTATGTAACTTTTGAAATCGCCACTTTGAAAGTTACTGCCGGCGAAATTTCCGAATATTTCCGCGGCACACGGCGAAATTAATAAGCGCATCTCTTTATCATATTATATCTTTGTTAAATTCCACGTTTGGGCAAATCTCCCCGACTATTTCCCTATTTCTGAAACGCGAAGCGCATGATAATTTCTGCACAATAATTTTCGACGCACGTTCGCGTTCAGTTAACAAGGTTGCGACGCGTCGTGAAATTTCTCGCCGAGAGCATGGATTAATTCTGACTATTCGAACTGGATGATCGTTTAAGGGGGACTCCATTGACATCGCGTGTTTCATGTCATGTCCTACATATACACGATTGACTCACATCGAGTATGCTATGAGAAAAGCATAACTTTGATTTGATAGTAAACATGCGAGATAAAATCGACGTTTTGTCTTGCAAAGTTCTACATTATCCTAGATTTGTTTTACAACTGAATAAGGTATCGAATTGCGGAATTTACCTTGACATTGCCGATCATCGTGATCTTATGTCTAATAACAATTTTTATGCTGGTGTGCTGTTTTTCGCAATAAATTCTTTGCAGATTTATAAGACGCTTATTAATAATATTAAATACAATTTAATATTAAATTGATATTAATAAGAGTCTTATAAATCTATAAAGAATTTATTGTGAAAAATAGCGCTCCAGCATAAAAATTGTTATTAAGCACAATTTAATAACGCGATTACGTTTAGCTTTGGCATAAAATATCGAGACCGAATAACAATCCGCGCGTTTAAAAACAAAGGCAAAATGTATAAAACGTATCAAAATTATTATCATGAGCACGAGATTCTATCCGATGATCGAAAACGTTTTATCGAACATTTATTTATTCTGTATTAGCTTAAGCTACCCGGCATTGCCCGGGATTATCACAAAGTGTCAAGAGGATGATATCATAGGGAGTGGTGTGTTCAGGTTTTATGATAGTTTATATTTTCCGCAGGGGTCTAGAGAGTAACTATGCAAAATTTGGCTTAGGAGTTAATAGAGAATCTTATACAGATTCTAGTTTATATATACATATACAGATTATACACTTAGGTTGTTATTTATTTATTATTTGTTACTTATTTATTAAAAGAAGTTAATCCTTGTAATCCTGGAATACATGAATTTTTACGTTACAAAGACTTAAAATTGTTACAAAGACTAAAAGACGATTACGATAACAAGCGATAAGGATTCTATATAAAAAAAGAGAGAAAAGGAAGCTGCGCAGACAATCCCATTTTATTAAAATGGATAGCAGTATGGAGTTAGAATACACATTAACGTTGCACACATTTAACAACGTTCCCGAATGTTTGCCGGTAATAGCACGACAATTTTTCGCGAGATATCAAAAGCAGGAACACGGTGAGTTTGATTTTGTCAATATTGATGCAAAACGGCAACAAGAAATTAAACGAAGTACGGTTATTTTGTGAGAAAACAAGCAGCGCGTTTTGGTCAACGCGATAGCTCGAAATGAACGAAAAAAAGCCCGGAGCAAAACGAGGTCCTCGGAAGTATATCGTTGACGATTCGATCTTATCGATTTAACGTCACGCAAAACTTATCCGTCGAGTGCGGATATAACATTCTATACATTTTATATATGTATATATATATATATATATATATATATAAAATGTATAGAAGAGTATATATATATATATACTCTTGATATCTGTTGAATTATTGGTCACCCGTTATACACGGGGACTCCCCGCGAAGCACTAATCTCCCCCCGGAGCATTATCTCGCGGTTCCATTAGAGAGATTATGTTCGCGGGTGCGCGTAGTGGGGACGGATAGAGGGGTAAGGAGGAGGGTGTACGTGCGTTTGTGTGTACCAGTGTGCCACAATTGCCGAAAACTGGAACGAGAGGCGGGAATCGCGCGATCGGAAACAGCGGAAAGCTGCCTCGCGATTATTGTTACTCATCTCACAATGGGCTTCGACGCGACGTTCTCGCCGAAACGGGCGCTATACAACCCCGTCAATGCACGAGCAAAAGTAACGGGTTAATAACGACCGTTTATCGCCGCGGATTATTGCCAGTACTCGCGGTCGCCGAAATTAAACGTACTGGCGATTATATTGACCCACATTACCAGGTCCATTCAGAAATCCAACGAACTTTATTGATCCCCTCTCGGTATCGGAATTTTTATTTATTAGAGAAAGAATTTCTGCTAGCGACGGCAAATCATCATCTGAAGTTTTCGGGAATTTTTTTAAATAAATTAACAAAGTCTTTAGTTAATTTGTATTTAGCTTTTGCATTTATATAAAACGACTCAAGAGGATTGAATATATTCTCCACTAAGGGAAAATCAATCTTTAATTCATCAAAGAATCTAACGTCGAGACATCGGAGCTTTTTGTGACATGTTGTGTATAGGGATGTATAAAGAAATTCCAGATGTTTACGGTATACAGCTTGGGACTTAGGAATACTTGAAATCGGAGAACGTTAGATTTAGTATCAGTATAACAACTGAACCGCAAATACTAGTACCCTACGTAGTCGACCAATCTCTCTCACGGGTTTTGTGCAACTTGTGCTGCTTTCTTGCTCGAGCCTGAGACCATAATATCAGCGACAACGCACCGAGTCAAGTGTGAAACCCGAGTGCGAGTATCGAATACTCTCGACAAATATGCGACGCGAAGATTATATTCCACCCTATCTCCATCTTCCTTCTCTTTCTCTTTCCTACTCTCTCTCTTCCTTCCATTTCCTTCTTTGCCGTCTCCATTTCTCCGTGGTGGCCGACAGTTTTATCGCATTTCTCGTACGAGAGGAAGCTGCAAGTCGCCGGAAAAGATTGCGGCTTCGCGGGAGGAAAGTTGACTTTATTAGACGTCGACGGGCGGAAGGGGCGAAGGAGAGTGAATAGATGGAGGGTTCAGAGAGGAAATTAATTCGATTCAATTCAGTGAGAAGGAACCGAGTCGCGAGGATACAGTCCCTTTCAGAACGATGATAAAGTAACGCCGTACATAAAAAAAATATATATATATATAATAAGCTAATGAGAGAATGTAGGCAAAGATAAGGGAAAGATGGAAGTAAAAAGGAAAATTGGGTTGGGACAAACCAAGAGTGTGACAAACAATGAAAATTACATATAGTAAATTACAATGTGATCATCATAATTAGACTATTAAGTGCACATCGTTGGTCTAACTTATATCAATAATTTTTAATTGATCTAGTACCTCATCTACTTCCACTTGAATTTTTATCTGAGATTAAGATTTGAACTTAAGAGCAATATATCGATTTAATTGGATTATTACGGCACTCTACGTGGAGGGTTCGTAACAAAAGCATTTTCCGGTTTTAACTTCAAAGATCGATCTGAGAGAGTTGAAACGGCTTGGAAATACCGAATGGTGCTCTCTCTCTCTCTCTCTCTCTCTCTCTCTCTCTCTCTCTCTCTCTCTCTCTCTCTCTCTCTCTCTCTCTCTCTCTCTCTCTCTCTCTCTCTCTCTCTCTCTCTCTCTCTCGCGCCGTTGTTCCGCGGAGAGCGAGATGGTGCGGAAGCGCTGGTAGTCTGTACTGCGCCTCTTTATCGCGGTCGTGAGCAATCGCGAAAGTGAGGGCGAGAAAGAGAGAACTTTATCGGGCATATACAAGTTTAAGATTGCCTGAGCCAATCAAGCTTTGAATTAAGGAAACCTCTCGGGATGGTCTCCATGGCTACCACCCCGTCTCTGCATCTCCCTTTCCGTCCTCCCCCCAATAACACAGTCTTCTACCCTTATCCTCCTCCCTCTCATCCCCCCGTCACGGCCGGTTGAGAAAGGTCACGGAGTCATGCTGCGCGAAATTTCCCTGCCGGTGCATTTCAACAACTATCATTCGCCACCCTACGTTGATTGTTCACCGAATTGACCGATGTCGTCGGGGCGCAGCGAAATGTGCGAACGCGAGAAGAATGCGCGCGCTCTCAGAAACTCGCGAGCTTACAGCGACCGCAATTTAATCGAATGCGCGAGATTTCTCCGTGTTATTGTTATTGTCAGAATTAGCCGTGCCGGGGAATTCTGACGATCGTCATTAAACGCTTTCGAATTACACCCATTTGTCCATTCCCACGGGAGAGATAAAAACAAAAATACCTCACACCTTACATATGTAAATTGAACGTAAATAGACGGCATAACAGGGTCGTTGGACGCGGAGCTCACGCACATTACCGTGTCTCTAACCCGCTGGCGAAAACACGCGTTTCTCATAGAAGACACGGCACACGCGGAAAATATAGCGGAGGATCGATAGGTCGCGCGCATAGAATCCCGTGTACGTGCGACCCCCATACATTGGCAAATCAGGTGCATGCGCCTCGTGCGTAAGCGCAGTCCCGGTGCATCCGATATAGGTACGCGGGATTGGAATCAGAACGTGCATACGTTGACGGCGAGTTCACGTGCGCGCTCAGATTTCCTTGATCCTCGATAGAACGGAAAGATCGAACGAGACATCGTAGCGGGCAAGACAGTGTAATATTTTCCAATGGTGTGTTTGCCATCACTCGTTCTCTTTAATAATCTCGCGATATCTGTTTATCTGTTTATCTACAGAGATTAATTAATCGTTGAGGCGTATTTTGACATATAGGGTAACAATCGAAAAATTGCTGAAATTTAATAGCTGTTATTTTATAATAAAAAAATAAAATAAAATAAATTGAACACTAAATAAATTTAAAGTAGAAATTTATCTTTTTTTAGCATATAGTGCAAAAAATATATTTATAAAAATAAACGTTACAAGAAAGCCGATGATTCGGCTGGTTGCATGGTTTAGTGATATGTTTAGAAGATCTTGACACGCGGAAACCATTTTTATGACAGAAATTTATTTGAAATTTTTCCGAAAGTATAGTTACAGTTGTTAATGTTAGAAAGTGTATTTAACAGTTCTAAAAACATCTCGATTATTGTGAAATTTAGATGGGCTTTACTTCGCAAATACAAGTTTTCAAGATACTAATTAATATTTACATTATAATGTTTAGTTTATTTTATTCTTTTCGCTTTTATTATAAAATATATAAAATAAAGTGACGATAATATTATAAAATAATTTAATTTTAGGAACTTTGCAATTGTCATTCTGTACTTTATTGAACGCATAATTATTTACCAGATATAAAGATAGGTCAACACTACTGTCGTGGTTTAAAGAGCATCTCTGAACCTAGGACTGAGAATAGAATAGAAAATGCATGTGTAGTCATTTTTATTAGAACGCATTTATTTCGAGGTAATTAATCAATTCGTTAGTGTGGTAGCACGGAGTTGAAAAAAGGCAAAGTGAACTTTTTCCTTTTTTAAGTGGAAAGAAAGGTAATTCTGGCTTTTTCTTTATGCCGAACACTGTAATCTTCGCAGCTTCGTATTTATACCGTCCGAAATCCCGCCCGAAACGTAAAACTCGCAAAAACAACCGTTCCGACCCTCAGTCCTCGGCCTTCCGATGTAGCTGAAAAAGTTAACGCGATTAAGAGCGCGCTTTATTACACAGGAATTCGAAGCTCTCTCCGGCGAGACGATAAATTTTTTAATGAATACCGTACCTCTCGGATTCGCACGCGAGAAATCAGCTTTCCACCGTATGCGGAATTCTGCATGCCGTGGCACTCGTTAACTTCGTATCGTCGTTGGGTGGCGAGATAGAATAATTCCCATCGATCGGAAGCCGTCACGAGCCTCTCGGGAACCTCGGCTCGGGAAGATTTCGTGCGGCCGCCCACGCGCTCGCGCCACGTTTTGTCCGATAAATCAGAATTGCATATCTAATTGCTAAAGATAAATCGAGACTGAGTTTTTGCGACGGTCATTTATTTCGACCCGTTGAGTCAATCCGTTCGCGAAGGAAAGGGGATCTATACCTGTAAAGAGAGAGAAAATCGAAACCTATTCTCGCCACTTTCGGAATTTTTCTCCTACGGCGATAAACCTTTCAACTTTCGAACGTTGAGAGCGCGACTCGGCATAACTCTCATGCAAGAGAAAAGAAACTCAGAGAAAGGATATTTGGAGGAAAGAGAAACTTTTGCGGCTTAAAAGAATTTCGTTGCGGTCACCTTTCTGCATAATCCCTTTGACTTCAATACACTCGGCACATCGCTTTGATTCACTTACACAATGCATATAACTCGCGCGTTCTGTCTGCACTTTCAAGCGCGAGCTATGCCATTTTTTCTCTCTCGATGAGGGCAAATTGAATAAATTTCTAAAACGAATTCGAACCCGAGGTGGCAAAGAACGACCACGCGGCGTAAAAAACGACGTTATTTTCGCGATCGCTGCTTTTGCACGCTTTTTCCACGCACCACCAGCGATGCACGACTATCGAGCACGCGCTCGTAGATATTCTCATCCTAATCGTGCTCGCCGCTGTTCCAGCTGCGGAAGCCAGTGTCGACTCTCTCGATCCCGGGGGCGATGAAGAACAGCGGCGGGGTAGCCGGCGGGGGCGGCGCGGGGGCGGCCGGTGCGGCTGCCGGCAGCGGCAGTGCTGGTGGCGAGGACGCCGGCATCGCCCTCATGGGTGTCCACACCGAGTATCCCCGTTACATGGACGAGCGCATGCTGGGCGGCGGCGGATCCCTGAAGGGCTGCAGCGGCAGCATCGGGCCCGGGTCCAAGCACAAGCCGAACATCGGCTACCGGCTGGGCAGGCGGAAGGCCCTCTTCGAGAAGCGCAAGCGCATCAGCGACTACGCCCTCGTGATGGGCATGTTCGGCATCATCATGATGGTCATCGAAAACGAACTGTCCAGCGCCGGCGTTTACACCAAGGTAAGCCGTCACCCCTTTTGCCCGTTGCGACACAACGTTCGGATGAAGCTATAATATATCTCCCGCGACGGTTAGTCGCGGTTTCAAAGACATACTTCGCTCGATCGAGGCAGGTATTACGCGAGAGGAGCAAAGAAACCGCACGGCTCAAAGTTAAACTCCTGGGACGACTGTTGATCCCGCATCGCATAAGTACGATTTTCCTTCTCTCAAGTCTTCTTAGCTCTCCGACATCGTCGTTGATCCAATTTTCTAACTTACATAATACGGGCGCAATTACAAGACTGAGGATAAACCTCTTATCTCTCGCTCCGAGTCTCGGAGCCAAGTTTCTCTAAACTTAGGACGCGCGATTGAAGTTTTGGGAGATGGCGAAGCGTGGGGTAAAGGCGAGGGACTATTAGTGTTGGCATGACATTATTTTCCGATGGAAGAATATTAGCGATCAATTTTATCTTCTTCCTACTGTATATAGGCTTGAACCTTCGGTTATAATTAACGCAAGGTTTACCAGGCGACAGCGCGTTCGCGATATCTCGTACTTCATACATCGGGCGTCCAATTAACTCGCACTTGATTTGCTAATAGACTAGTCACACTTTCCCCGGGAGACTCTCGTAAATTCGCCTTGGCTGAATCGTTCACGTGCGGGAAGTAAACTCGTCGGCGATTCAAAAGTTAAACACCCGGGAGCGCTTGTCGCGATCTTGGCCAACTTCCCTGGTTTCTGTTTACAAAACGCTGCAAACATGACCGTTCATTGAGGAATTTTGTAATAAAATTAACGCCGGGAGAGAGAAAGAGAAGAGGCAGCGCCGCGGTTGCATTCAATAATCCGATTGAAGCTGTCTTCGAAGTTTACGTGTCGAACTCTCGACAATTCTGCCAGTTTACATTTTATTTACATAAAGTTTTTATCATTTAGGAAGATCCAAGTATTTGTTGAATGATAAATGTGTTGAAATAAATTGCCGTGTTAAATTAATAGTTCGTCAAGTAAATATTTTTATTGTAAAGAATAACTATTCTTATTAAATTCAGAGACCAAAAGTCTCAAATTCTCTCAACTACAAATTGCAAAACACAAAACTTCGTGGAAATGTCAAATTGATGAAATTCTCTGTACTACAAATAGCAGAACACGACACTTCGTGGAACCTAAAATTGAATAACGATTCGTTGAAATAATTTATTGTATTACTCGTAAAGTTAAATATTTCAACGAATTGAATAATAAATTTTCTTTTTATTAAATTCAAAAACTGAAATTCTCAGTGAGCTACAAATTGCAGAACATAACATTTCGTGGAACTTAAAATTAGTGAATATGGCAAAGTAATAATATATGTACGGCGGTAAAATAAAGATCACAATTGCAATTTGCATACTGCAATTCACATACAGCATATTTCACTTCACCGTTGAATAATTAGTCGACATTCGCGCAACGATTGCGTCATTATAGCCCGATGATGATAAACCGGTGGACGAGAGGAATGATGATTCTTGCACGGCACCGTGTATACACGGCCAGTAACATTTTACATTTTGCTCGGCATTGAGATATACCTATAAATATAAATACCGCTCGGAGGTTGGCGCATTCTGCTTATCATAGTCTATCTCCGCGGGATTCTCTGAATAAATAACTAGTGACTGGTAAATGATAAAGGTACACAATCACGAAGAGCAAGAAAAGACTGAGACAGTTCGCTGAATATTTATCGCCGGTCAGGATGCTCCGTGGCGCGAAACGTTAATTCATTCGCCATCGATCAGAGCCCCTCGAAACCGCGTGAAAAGTGCAGAGCGATGTAGCCGCGTTAATATTGCAGGGGCTGGTTCACCGAAAAGGGGCGAGCCGGCAGTGGGATTTTATGCTCCAAAGAATTTCCGTTTCTCTCAGGAATTCGAACGCGTCGCGTCCATTTATTTTTACTGCAGCTTCTTTCTCTGTAATATTGAACGATTAACATCATGCTGGTTAAAGTGCTGGTACTGGATTGAGGGATGAGCTCTTCCTTTATAAAATGCAAGATCACAGTTCTCGAAGAATCGCAAATCATAAGATATATCTCATTGCGGAATCCAAAATTAAACATCGAATTGCTGGAAAGATGATAATTCTGAGGACTCAAGAATTTCTAAAACTCTGAGGATTTTATTTCAGATTTTCTTTAATTTCACTTTTCCGTTATAATTTATTTTTTCCTTACCATTAAGACTTAACTTGCCAATTTCCACGAAAGAATAATCGATTCGTAAAAAAAACTATTTTTCGCGTATCTCGTATTTGAAAAAAAAAAAAGAAATTTCCGGAATCTACGGAATCATGGGACATAGGCAGATCGCGGAAACCGGGAAAACCCCGCCGACAGTCAGTCGTCTCGGCTCCTTTCATCCTCAAGGAGCTTCGCGCTTGAACGCGCGCGCGACGTGAGATGTAGAGCTCCACGTTGGCAAATATATACGCGATACCAGCATTCGCTGTTTCGAACAATCCTCGCAGACTGCAGATCGACCCCTTTCCCCTCCGGCGCATCGTTATCCTTTCATGTTCAGATGTTCTACCAACGCCGGAGTCGGGGCGGCGTTTCACCGCGAGGATAGAATCAATGCCGTCGGGGTGTTCACGCGCTGTTACGGATAACAACTTTTTCCTTGTACGACAAGGTCCGCCACGTGAATCTGAATGATAGATCCCCGTGTTCGTGAGCCAGCGCAGCGGGTTCGAAGACTCGAGAATCGAAGAGATATCCGCCCGAGATAGTCGACGAAGCTCCGTGACAGCAAAGACTCAAAATACATCGATATAGAAATTGAAGAATTTTAAAGATCCGACTTAAAAAAGTTTTTTTTTTTTTTTAAGATAAATTAACAGCTAAAGATAATATAAAATAACATTTTCTCATTTCGTTATATCTTTCTTGAAGGATAAAATCTTGCAGTCATGTCAGAATTTGTTTTTATAAAGAAGATTCTTTGAAAGAAAGGATAAATTAAAAATATTAAGACCGTCGTGAGACAGGTTAGTTTTACCCTACTGATGACCAGTCATTGCGATAGTAATCCTGCTCAGTACGAGAGGAACCGCAGGTTCGGACATTTGGTTCACGCACTCGGTCGAGCGGCCGGTGGTGCGAAGCTACCATCCGTGGGATTATGCCTGAACGCCTCTAAGGCCGTATCCTCTCTAGTCAAAGGTGGCAATGATATCTCTAGGAGTCTCGTTAAAAATATTAATTTCAACGGAATGTCATCCTTCTTTTGTGTTTTCAGATATCTAAATAATTAGTAGAAGTGTGTAAATCGAATGCATCAAGTACGTAAATTGAAAGTAAGCAATCTTGTCTTATCAACCGATTGCTACGCTCACTATTAGTCACTTCATTCAGGACAGTAGGTCAAATTGATTCACGTTACATTGTCGGGTTAATGATTCGAAGTGCTCGTCGTTGGGCTTTCAGTATTATATAACTATGGTCTATGGTCTATCGGGGCTGGTCGGATTGTTGATCGATAGACCACTTTCAATTTACCGTCGAGTGACACAGTGATATTGAGTAATCGTGCGTTTTTTGCGACACTGTCGAAGGGCACTATCGACGCGGGGAGTTTCTCCTCCTCGTCGAGAGAAGCTGGACTTTATTAAAATTCGCCTCGCGCTCCGCCCGCAACGATTTCAAAACTTATGGATGCTCGGCACGCGGAATTCGAGGATAGTTCGGAAAAAGGGGAACGTTTCTCTACGAGCATGCCGACAATTTTCATCCGCACTGCAGAAAGTAAGTTTTCGAGTGCAAACAGGAATACGTAATGCAGGGAATTAAATGGTAATTAAAAACAAGTAAACCTATTAAAAAGCAAGAGCTTAATGCTTAAAACAGCGAGAGCTTAAATGACTGATTATTCAGATGTTTGTAAAAAAAAAACGAAGATAAGGAAACGAGAAAATGTTTTGTTAATAGCTGTAGTTGTTAATTTTTCCTTTCTTAAGACTCTTTTAAAATTTAAATTCTGGAATTTTATCGCGTGGTACACTCGATTCACAAAATATAAATTTTTGTAACTTCTAATTTTTAACGTACAATTATTTTAATAATTTTGTTATTTTAGGAACTTTTCCATCGCTATACTTCTTGGTACGTGATTATTCAGCATAAGAAAGATTTATTTCCTGTTGAATAGGATATATCTGAATGACCTCGCGACCTTCGCGAGCATTATCTCGGCTAAAAATGGTCCGTTGATGTACCGGATATTCAAGGCGACAACGACAAGCACGAGTCGTCTCGTATATCCTCTTGGTATCGGAGATACCGGTTCGATAATCGCAATTGCGAAGGAGAGGCCGCCTTGACTCGGCCTATCCCCTTTCAAACAAGGAAGCTCGTCCCCAGAGTGCTTTCGGCCGAAAGCTCGCGAGTGTCTTTCCGCTTCTCTTCCCGACGTCCGTATTTATTCCGCCCCCCGACGGGGATATTTCTCTCCCGTAAGAATTTCCCCGGGGATCGCCGAATCCCGTTGTTGACTGAGCAATCCGCCGCTTGATCCCGTGCCAAAAGCGGAGCGACGGATTAACAATATCGATATTGCAAGAGCTCGAGGGCAATCGCTTGCCATGGAGACCCATTCCAGAATTGAACGTATAGTCATGCGGGACAATCGGGTGGAAGACGTCCTTCATTTAGATTTTACAGGAAACTTTCGGTATTAACCGCATTTAGCAGAGAGAACGCCGGAAATTACTTAGCCGGTTGACTCAAAGAATTCGAACCTCTTTCGAATCCTGGATCTCGGGATGTGTTCATATCTCTGAAGGTATACAGGATTTCTTGAACTTGTAGACCTAGAAAAAGTCTGCGATTTCTATTAAACGTCAAATACATATGTAGAAATTTAGAGCTTCGCAATTTTATACTTGCAATAACTTTCTTCATTTACTTTTATATTCTTGAATTTTTGGAACTTTGACATTCCGAAACGTTAAGCTTTCTTTGCGATTCTCAGGACAATAGGAATAATTTAGTGTTTGAAATCGTGGGATTTAGTACCGAAAATCGCTTTCGGTTGCAAGCCTGCACTCGCACGCATTCAATAAATTAGAATTTTCGCCTTAAATTAGTCCTGTTAATGTTCAGTATAGCATGGATTTTCTATTATTCGCATTTCGGAAAGTTCACTAACATTCGCTCGTCAACGTCAACAACAAAGTCATGCAACCGCGCTTACACAAAGGAAAAATCCATGCTATAAACATTGCGATCGAAAACAAGCAACGATCTCGTCGGATCGTCAAACGAGCCTTTGCCGTGAGCACGATGACACAGGCCGCCGATGGCCAATCACCCTCCCGAAATTCGAGCTCCGCACATGTCAAGCGCGAACGTTTCCGCGAGCGGCCTTTGGCCACCAATCACGCACTGAGTCCTCGAATATCCTTTAATGTTTTTGAAACGCGATGAATTTATTGGTGATTAGCCCGGAGAGAGCCTCGGAGGTACACGGAAAAAATGATGAGTGGTCTGCTGCACTTTACATGGTAAAGCTGCTCTGACATCACAGTTGAGTGGACTGCCGACTCGAATTTGGGCGAGTAACTGTCCCAAACATTGCAGAGAGCAACTTTCCCGAATCACGGGGAGGCACGGGGAGCAGCTGTCCCAAAAAAAAGAGAGCATTGTTTCGAATCGTGAACGCGAAACTCATCTCCGGTTTGCGCTGCAACAATCGCAATTGCGTCAGCAACTGCCCCAAAATTTTTTCCGTGTAATAAAAGATCGCCGCTGCGCCGAGGAAGCTCTCTCGCTCGCAGTTTACCCGCAAGTCAAAACCGCCTTTGTACACCGCCTTGAATCTCGCTATCGTGCTTCGCGAACACGCTTTGCTTCTTGCTTGCCGTATTAGCTTCTGTGCGCGCTTTCATGGCTTCTTTCCTTTTCTGGAAATAAACGAACACTGTACATATTGTAAATATAGACACTTTTATTTTGTAATACACTAATTTTCATGAACTTATTCTGTTTTGTGTGAACTGCTTTTTCTCGTGCCAGTCCTTCTCGCGCTACCTCGAGCTACCGCGCGCTCTCGAACATTTAGATACAGAATTTAAAATTTTTTTTGAATTATTTTTTTAATATCGTGGATTAAAAATTTTTTTGAATATTTATCTTCTTTGTTTCATGTTTTTTGAAATGGCTTATATTTCGAATCTTGAAATTCGTGAGTTCTCGCATTTTTGGACTCTGATTGTGTTCCTCATATTTCAATTCCTTATTGAATTTCATAACTTCCAATTTTACGAATTTCCGAAGCTTATGCACCTTGATTTTTCCAATCTTCACTCTTTCACATCTGAACAAATGGCACAACATGAAACTGCATGCAGAGCGCAATGCATGCGAAAGCGTTAGCTCCGAATATTCGGCAATTTAAGGATCGTCGAACGATCCCGCGGTTTGCTCGTGCACGCCCATCGAATTGCAAATTCGACAAACGTCGAGAAATTCTGCGGCGTCGCAAAGTCGAATATATCGACACCGTTACGCGCGTTCGTGCTGAAATTTGTATGCGCGGAGGCGATCGAATTATTTTGACTGAAACTGGCCGAAACTCGTCCAATTCAACTCACCGTTTTCGATAACGCAATTTATTTTAACTTAACAAACATGCGAGATAACGTAGTTTTATCAGCAATTGGGAATAAACGCTCGATAAGCGTCGCGATATCGCATTTGTCGCTAAATTTAACATGACGTTTTGTTTCAACAAAATTTTTTATTTAACGAGATAATTAATAATTTAGATTATATAGAGTTTGAAAACAGAATTTTTTATTTAATATCGCGGTTTAAAAAAGCTTTTGAATATTTATCCTTATTTACTATCTTTATTTCATACTTTTTGAGTATTATTACAAAATTGTTTGATTTAATCAAGAAATGTGGAAACTTTTAATTCACTTCGGGTTCATCGAAAAAGACATCAAAACTTAATCCATAAAAAAGGGTTCTCTTCTTTCGTGTTCCTTTATTTAATCATGCCGTTAAAGATCTTCTCTGACACGAATTAAGCTGTAACACATCAATCTTCAGTTTATCCGAAATTAATGAGAGGATTACGCGATATTTCAATTAAGACTACTTCCAAGGCTTTCCTTCCCTGAAACTTTTTACATCTCGTGCGGATGACAGTTAACAAACACGTGCAATTATATAAATATCAACGGGTTCACATCACATCGTCTTCCTCCTACTCCTTCTCCTCTGCGGATGACAGATCGATCATAGTGACAGCAGCGGTGTGGAATGATAAATTGCACCGTCACGTTGTCTCGAAAATCCCCGAACGACCTCGATGACGCGAAGACCTCAACAGAGCGGAGGAAGAAGACGGCAATTATGCGGCCATGAGGACTAATGTTATTATAAAGTGGAGCCGTGACGAGACGAAGGCAGGTCGTCAGGGAAGCCCCGACGGGTCGGAATGGAAAGACGTGAATTAACTGGAGAATCGCCACGTCGGCGACGACGACGATGATGACAACGAGGACGACGAGGAAGGAAAGAAAACACCGGCTGCGTTGAACCGTATCGGGTGGAAGGGAGCGCGAGGTGCATCGTTCATCACGTCTCGTCCGCTGGTTCTATACTTTCGTCATTTGGCGCTAAACGATATCATGCTGATATCGTCGTTTATCACTCCTCATTTTTGCACGCCGAGCACGATATTGTTTAGCATACGTCTCGCTTTGAAACACACGGAGTCTGTAATTTCCGTTTAGATCCCGTTTCTTTCACAAGATCTTGGTTTTCTGGCAGACGACGAGAGGAGAAATCACTAAATTTCTCGAAAGAAGAAAACAGGCTGAAAGGATTGCGCACGATTTACGTGCGGAAGTAGAGAATGGCAAACGACTCGTAGTCTCAGCTCGATCGTTTAACGCCGTGGAAGCCCTTTTTTCCTCGGGACTCGCTATTAAGGGTTTACGACGAACCCCTAATGCCTGATGGCGGCTTTTATGTACCTCCTTTTTTCGTCAGTAACCTTCAGGCCTGGCCTGGCTTCGTGTGTTATTCAAAGATTAGGCTCCCTCCCCCGTATCGCGAGATAAAAACGGGTCAGGAGTGCTTTTATCGCGGTGGATTAACGAACGGATCCGCCATGTCGCTTCTGCCTCTTTGTCCATCACTGATTCCGTCCGAGATTACCGATACGCTTTACGTATACGATCTGCAAATCGCACTGCATTAATTCCGCAAGATTATCTGTTTCTCTTTGAATTCTATCTGATTTTGTACGATTTGACGTCGAAATGAACACGACACATGGCATTTTCGTCCATTTCAGATTAAGGGGCTATTACAGTGTGACGCCTGAAAAAATGAGCTATTTTTAATGAATTTTCATTTAAAAAGTATTGCATGCATTGATACAAACTTTTTTTTCAGTGAAAGGTATACTCTTAGAGAATAGAAAACAATTTTTTTTGTTGCATAAAAATATATATTTATTTAACAATAAATTATAATTCAAGGAAAAAAAAAGGTATATTGCTGGCGGGGATCATCTGAGCTCTCCAGGTGGTCTGAAATCAAAAATTCAAAAAGATTCTTAATTTGTAAGAGTGTCGCTATCGTCCGTACTAGAATTATTATTTCATATTGTAAATTAACAAAATGGCGGCGTTTTGTGCAAAAGTGTTCGAAAAAAACGTTTTTTTTTCGTCGTAATTCGGGCAAAAATATAAGTTAAAATTAAAATTTTTTAATAATTCTAGTACGGATAGCCATACGTATGCCGAATATGCTGTAAAAAATTCAGCCCGATTCGCCAAGCCGTTTTTCCGAAATAATCCCCGCCAGGAGAAAAACGCGTTTAAAGTTTTTTTACATAAAAACTTGCATAAAACAGGCACTTACAGCTAATCAGCGATACCAGGCCCGTACAAAATTCCTTCAGCTTTTTCATAAAAGTCATCTTTAGCCGATCTGGCATGCAATACTTTTTAAATGAAATTTCATTAAAAATAGCTCATTTTTTCGGGCGTCACACTGTAATAGCCCCTTAAATCCCAGCTTTCTTTTTGTACATCGATTAAACATGGAGTTTAAATTGCCAGTATTATAACTTTAAAAACATCCAAAATATTAAAGATGTGAAATATTTGAGAAGTTACTGCACAAATGCGAAGTATCTCGATTATAAAACTTTCCAAACTTATGGTTTTATATACTCTCGAAGATACGAAATTTCGGAAAATTATCGCTTTAGACATAAAGAATTTTAAAGATTTGAGAAAGTTGTTATTCACATATAAATGTCAAAACAAGGACACAGATATTTGTGATATTGTAAAAATTCCATAGACTTTTTATACAGAAGTTACATACAGGGTGTTTCTTAAGTATTTTTCAATATTTTAAGAATTGATTTTTTTTAAAAAGGTTTACACGGTCTCAAGGCCACGTTTCAAAGATACAGGATATTAAAAAATCTATAAAATTATCGTTCTTTTAAAAAAAAACTCTTAAATGAGAAAAGGTTTTTTTTTTAAACTTGGGCCATTAAATAGACAGAGTATTACCTTCATTTTTTAATTACAGTTACCGTTTTGTAAAAAGTCAATGGCGTAGAAACGAAGTTCAGATAATTACTGTTTTGAACTCGTACACCAATGAATAGATTTTTGCAGATTTTTATTAATTTATTACAGTAATTAAATAGCTCAAATAGCTGTTACTTTATAATAAATAGACAAAACGAAATGAATTGAACACTAAGTAAGTTTAAAGTAGAAATTTGTCTTTTTTATTAGCATGTAATGCAAAAAGAATATACATTTATAAAAATAAACATTACAAGAAAGCCGATGATTCGGCTGGTTGCATCGTTTAGTAATATGTTTAGAAAATCTCGGCATGTGGGAACCATTTCCTTGAAAGAAATTTATTTGGAATTCTTCCAAAGGCACAGTTACAGTTATTAATGTTACAAAGAGTATTTAATAGTTCTCAAAAACATTTCGATTATTGCGAAATTCAGATGGGCATTACTTCAAAAGTACAAGGTATTTCGATCTTAAGTACCATCTAATATTTTAAGACTTATAGAATATATGAACACCAACACCGTGTTAAGCTCGATGCTCCTTTGTCTTTGATTGATTTTTAATCTTGTGAGCCTTTATTGTTATAATTATTGTTTATAAATTCACATATGTACATACTTTCTATACTACGTATTGATAAATAACGGTTTTTTTACATTATAATGTTTAGTTTAATTTATTTTTTTCACTTTTATTATAAAATATATAAAATGAAATAGTAATATTTAAGTTTTTCTTAATAGCTTTCTTAATTAGAATTTTCAACATCTTGTATCTCTGAAGGCCTTTGACATCATATGTTTATATGAAATTTTCTGTATAAAATGACCTAAAAAATCAACTCTTAAAATATTGAATAATACTTGAGAAACACACTGTACATGCAGAATACTGAAAATGTTCATCTTTCGACGATTTTTCTTTTTAGAACTGATTCTCGTGCATCTTTTATCACAGTTACGTTACGTCTGCGCTGCGTATATTTTTCCATTATCCGGCCACGAAGCGTTCCTCTTAACCGCGTAAAGTCGTCGTTCAGTCACCATCGTTGTTACTTGGCATGGTTCCTAAGTCAAAAGAAAGGAAGTATAATTTAGGAGCGAGTTGCTTTACGGTCCGGGGAAGAGATTTCCCGGGGAAGCCTGGTGGAAAATTTCTAGGCGATTTGCCGTCGCGTTCGCTAGCGATGAGAGTCGCGGGAGGATTAAGCTGCCGTAATCGAGCTTTTTTGCGACGATAAGTTCCGCGCCGGCAAAATCCGGCGAAAAAACCGGGTCTTCTGTTCGTGGTGCATCTTTATCCTTTCTCTCTCCTAAACCGCGAACAAACTTTCCTCTCTCGGTGAAACGAAAGTGCACCGCCGGGAGGTGTCGCAAAATAAACGATACTTCAAGCGTAAAACGGTGGCGGAATTAACGGTCGTGTGGCGTATTTATTTTGCGCGGAAAGCGGATTTTTATGATAGAAGACATTTAGTTTTCTATTACTTTTAAACGAATGTGTATTTTGCAATGATGAAAAGTTTATATATAAATCTCAGACTAATTGTTCGGAAATTGTCACATTTTTAAGCATGAAATAATTATTTAAAATTATTGCCATCTATTTTCTATCCTGCTCTTATGAATATTACATGAGCATTGTTGAAAAGATTATTTTTGCGATACGATAGGCTTTTTGCGACTGCTTTTATCGATTAATATTAATGAACGTACGCTGCGTCCATGAATTCTTCATTATATATTCATATTAATCGTTATGAAGCATGAAGTTTCAGTGCGAAGCCATTCCGCTCTAATATTAGCACAATTTTTTGGCAATTTGCTGATTACACCTTTCATTATTATATTCTCTCTCTATACTATTGCCTCCCATATATTTTAATACAACTGGTTCTCCCGTTTTAATCTTAAATTCAACGATATAGGTTATCGAAAACAGTATTTTATGTATTTATTCATTTTTCTCTCTTACTTTTTTATGATAGGCTAACTCTCTTACCTATTTTAAATTCTCTGCGTATTCCTGACAGGGTTTATACAGGGATAATCGTAAACCGGCCACTCATTCATTCATTCGTCATTTCTTATTCTTACTTGAAATCCACCCGGTATATTCGCAAATCTCCTGGAATCGCGCAATCGCTGTCTCTTCGCGTTCACGCAAATTGTAACAAATATCGCGTCGCGCAACGAATCAAAATGAAATTTCCCATAAATGAAATTTTACTGCAAAATTTCATCCCTTGCGCTAGCTTGATCATCCCGAGAGCGGAAATAATTATTTTTCACCCTCGCGGGCAGTTTGCCGGCATCCCCTGGCCGGACGAGCTTTGATGTCAAAAACATATCCCTGTGATACAGCCCGTTCTTCAATAAAGATTAATTCTCTATATTTAATCTCTTTTTTTTATTTAAAAGTATTTCGAAGTGAAACTTAATATTCATGAAGATATCGATAAAAAAAGGAGATTAACTTATCATGAGAATAATAGCTTTGAAGAAATTAAATTAAATGTTATGTAGGTCTTGGAAGCCAATCTCGTAACCTTTGCAGACGGCTTCTACATAACTCGATCTTTACACTCTTTACAGCATTGAAGTTTAATTTCTCAGATTTGCTAATCGAAAGTTTTTAAAACTTCAAAATCAGAGCTTTTCAAAATCTATCTTTCGAAATCTTTTCTTTAACTTCGTAATTTTAAACACATGATTTTTCTTGTAATCTGATTTAAGATCACGTCATATCCTCAAATATTGTATTTTCTTCACGCTTTCAACTTCTGAAACTATGCAGCTTTCATACTTCAGATTTGGATAGATCGACCTTGGTTTTAATCTCCAGAAAAGTTTCACAAGTTCAGTTTTAGAACTTTTAGATGTCCGATTTGTGAATTTTTTTTACTCGTCTTCGAAATCTTCGATCTAATAGCATTTGCGACGGAGCTTTATTTTGTCAATCAAACGCGAGCCTGAGGTTTCCCACCTCAAAGTAGTGGTCGATTCTTTTCCCACACTTTCTATTTTTCTTTATTAACGTTCTTCCCCTTTGATGCTGAAGAAACGTCTTCGTCGGGGATTAATTTTTCAAGTGCACCGGAACGCTGCGGGTTCACTCAAGTCTCCCGTGTTATTTTTCCTTGTCAGACTTCTTCACAAAAAGGCTCCTCCATATCAAGCGGAGGAGGCCGAGCGATGATCGCTTTATAATCTGCACAAGGCGAGAGTATATTCCCGTGACGTATCGCCGGAAGCAACCGTAAGGAAGGGAAAATCCTGTCCCGCCACTTCCTGTTACATGCCACGAAGATTACGAGGAAAGAGCATTAAACGCTTTAAGAAAATCGTTTGTTGTTTTCATTAGGTTCGTCGTTTTTACGACTCGAGATTTAATTCCGATAAATAATTAACATTTGATACGAAATTCATCGAGATTCGTTATTAATTTTTATCGAGAAAAGATTCAGCGCTACGTTTGAAATTTACATAATTCATATCTATTGATGGAATACTTTGTATCGCGCGCGCGCGCGCGCGAATATTCTGCGAAGAGTAATTTTCAACCGGAGTGATTTTTACTTCCAAAGGTGAAGCGCACGTGCGTCGAATGAATATCCGACATCAGCTAAACGCAACCTAAATCCAAAATAACCGACTATAAATAGCCGTACATGTAGTTAATCGGCGTACGCTTGTGCGAGGGATCAAAATACGCGGCAAATTAAAGATCTCACCGGCGATAAATGTGTGTTTTATTGGTGAATTATAAAAAGCGCGGGTTATAATTCCGACGTGTTGAAGTTCAAGTTCAATGCCGTTTTCCGCCCGTAAAATACTTCGTAACTTTAGGTCTCTCAATTTTTCGACAGTTTTACTTCCATTAACTGAAAAATTCTGGATTTTTTTTTAAATCTAGATTATTCTTATCTATCTGTCAAATCTTGATAATCTCTACTCTTTAAATTTTACAATCGCAATTTTAAGTACAATTAAAGACCTTACAAGCATTTAATTCTTTGAAACAATATAAATTAGGCTCCTTTGTAATTTTAATTTTAATTTTTTCAATTTTTATTGAAACACCTTTTAAGACTTATTGTTAGTCCGATCGACATAGAGGGACGATTTAAAGTCCGAGGAAGATACTTGGTCACGTTCGCCAGACGGATTTTCCGGGTTCTCATCGAGAACTCGAGAGTCCGCGCGTCGTCCACGTGTTATACGCGTTCTATATTTCCGCTCTGTCAAGGACAGAGGAGCCCGCGCCATCGAAACTCGCGGCGCGCGTACCCTGGCACGCGGTTGCCTTAACGCCCCAGCTCTCTTTTTTTTCGACTGGCAAAAAACGGCAAAGGTTTTTACCGATTTCACAGGGCGTGACCACACAAACGACGGCTCGCACGCTCGCACGGAAGCGCGAGGACGTGCGCACGGACACGCACGAATAGATCATGCCGTCGTTATAGTAACCTCTCTGAACGCGCACATCCCGGCATTCGACGAATGTTTTTAATCGCGAGTCCCACGAGATTATTACGTGGCATTAGCACGCGCGCGTCAGTGCGGGGGCGGATCTTGAATATTTTCCCTCTTTTTTGCAGAAAGCTGTATGAAAATTCTAACAGAGGCAAAGTTAAATGAGAAAGTGATATAATCTGATATGCTTGATTATGATATAATATATGTATGCCGCGTAAAAGGTTTCATATAATGCTATGCAACGAATGTTATTTCAGTAATATCTTCTTGAAAGTCTAGCGAGCAGTAAAGCGTGGGCTCATTAACGTTCAATTTAAAAAGGGTAATTTAGAAGAAAGACAAGAATACTGATGTTTGACCAGAAAGAGTTAAAAATTAAAATGATAATTAGAAGTGTTGTAAAATTTTTAACGGCGAGAAAACTGTCTCGGAGATTATCTGTTGAGAAAATCAAAGAAAACTGTCGAGACATCACTATGCAAAATCACGCCATTAAGACATATCATAAGATGTCTTAAAGATGTCTTTAAAACGTCTTATATCCCTATTTTCAACATGCGTGCTATCTGGGAGCATATTGATGAAAATTTTCTAATGTACGGGGGAAGAGTGCGAG
Organism: Temnothorax nylanderi; assembly: GCF_030848795.1. Classification (NCBI taxonomy): domain Eukaryota; kingdom Metazoa; phylum Arthropoda; class Insecta; order Hymenoptera; family Formicidae; genus Temnothorax; species Temnothorax nylanderi. The sequence goes on along the minus strand of NW_027249088.1, from coordinate 1,267,610 downwards.
ACTTTTTATTAAGAAGGAAAGACAGACAGAAGATGAAAATACATAATTGCTGCCGGCCATTTCCGTATGAATGCCGGCGCGAGGAACGGAAGCTAATATAATCGACGTCGGGGGACGAATATATAGTGGTCTGAATGCATCCGAGAGCCAGGACGGCATCGGGAGGAGCTCGATGATGCGAAACAAAGAGGAGTCGCGAATCGCCAAGAGGGAAATGGAGGAGGACGGTTTGGCACGGTTCCTCGTATTGTTCTGATCGATCGCTGAGCCTTTGCGGGGATGATTATACCCGCTTAAAGTTTCATAGGGAGTCCATTCTCGCCATTGCGAAAACATCTCTCGAGTTCGGGAAGAACGAGAGACGCGACTTCGGTAGAGATAGACGAGAGTACATTACTTCCGTCGTTATGAACGAAAAGTATAGACTTTCGTATTCTTCTCATTTGTTGTATTGCTCCTGTATTGACATAACTCAGCATTTTTCGACGGCTAAGCCTATAATTAAGAAATTCTCGGTTCGATTATATTCCCCGAAAGTTTGAGCTGGAATCAGAGAAACTGATATTTATCCATTAGCTTTTTTACGCCTGAAATATACGTCTGAAAAGTTTGTCACTTTTAATTATGACATCTGGCGCCGTGCCGTTAGCTTCCCCACAAATCGATATTTAATTTGTATCAGTTGGAGCGTACTTTATATCAGCTTCAGAATCTCTTATTTTTTCGACAAAATTTAATAGGAAATTCTTTAATTACCGAAACATTTATAACACTCCGTTTGAAGAAAACGTTCTTAAAAAGACGCCTTAATCTCTTAGACGCTTTTTTACACGTCTTGACCTTTTTAAACAAAATACCCTATATCTCTCCGACTCTTTTTACATCTTCGGATACTTTTTACGCGTCTTTTATAACGACGCACGGTGTATTCCCGGTATAGGCAAATGAAAAATAAAAGAGAGCTAGATGAAAAAAAGAAATAAGTAAAACAAAAGAGCCGTCTAAAGATATCCCGTGTAAAGATATTTCCCTTTCTCTTCCCCATCCCCGACGAGAGACGCATAAATTCTGCATCGTTCTAGACGCTACCGCGAGAGCTATAATCGTTTTTCGAACGGAAACACCGACGCAGTTTTCCGAGGCGCAAACTCGCGGCGGGAAAATCGGCCCCCGTAGATGCAATCGCATTAATTCATGGATCACGGCTCGTATAATCCTCCCTCGCCATCTCTTCTTCATCCGTTCCGTATCGATACGACCCTTTAGCGAGAAGCGGATCTCGTAAATTTATTACGGCGCGAAATCCCGGTACCTATATCCGCACGCGTGGACACCGTAAGCGCGCGCGGTTTTCAACTTTAAGGGGACGATAACGTCGAACAATCTCGTCGAAATACATTTTACGATGAACCCGACTGGTCGGGATTGGATTTTAGACGGGATCATCGGGTGTCAGGCTCATAACTGATAGTTACAATGTTGTTATTTTCGCGTTGTATTCGAATCTGCGGTAACTCTCCAATGGAACTTTGTCAGAAAATGTTTACAATTTTCAGATTTTTCGACATTTATCGATTAAAAATGACTTTAGGTAAGACATCAAAAGGACAATAAAGTATTATAATAATACACTAGATTTATTAAAAATAGAATTATTCATTTTTCTTCTTACATCTGCTTTAATCACAAAAAGATCTATTATTTCAGTGTATTAGTGACAGTTTTGTTTATTTTATGTGAAATTATGTTATTAAATATATTATAATATAAATAATATGTAATACATATTAATATATAATATATATTTTTTACATTTATTTACTTTTTATTTTTTAATTACACTGAAAAAAAAATATTTAGATCCAAGAAAATATTTATTTGAATAGTACCAATGACATATTTACTTAATATAATCACATATTTATCTAGAATTAGATATTTTTACTTAATTTTTACTTAATTTAATTTTTTTTTTCAGTGTATTTATATTTATTTTTTTGGTGTGGTTTATTCTGTAATTTGACTTTACCTATTTTATAAACACAGTCGTGCATTTCTTGACTTGGACCTCCCAAAGCTCAACTTCGCAGTCAAAGTTTTCAACTTTGTTCTGATTTTTCTCTCGATCTCAGAGGAAAAGTTGAAAAAACCTCCGTTATTATTTACATGTAATTCTTGTTACAGTTATTCTGCCTCTCTGGAATATTCCGTTCGAAATTAAAATGGTTTAATGTGAACCGCTAGCTGCTCTTTTCGAGCAATATTTCGCGAACGCTCGTCGAATAGCTTCCGACAAAGTAGTTCCGGCAAAGGGGAAAGTTCTTGCTGGGTAATTATTTTGACTGAAACGCATATGCTGTAATTATTTATCCGCGACGCAAACGTATGGCATCGGACGGAAGACTCGGGAACAATTACGGCCTGCACGCGCACGAATTTCACAGCTTGTCACATGGTTACGCGCCGCATAATATCGCGATAACAATTTCGCATTTCCGCGCGAGCGGATCGTAACACTCGTAAAGTCAGCTTGTAAGGTCGAGCGATAATAAATTTCTCCCTTATACTTTAAGCGTAATCCCTTAATCCATTTATACAGCGACGAGAAATTTTATCTAACATCAAACGTGAAAACTTCGCGAGAATGTCAGAAACAAAAAAAAATATTATTCGGCGAGTCGGATGAAAATCAGACGAGAGAGCGAATTTTCATAGTCATGTTTGACGGAGAAAGAACTTTTGCATTTTTATCTTTATTCTTTAGATCTCTTCTTTTCTATTTACCATTTCGTATTATAAATTCTGTTCCTCATAATGAGAATACCCTTTTCATGTTTCAAACATGATTACGCGAGTGGCTCATAATAAAATCATTCAACTTTAAATATATTTCGCGAGCGAGTATTGTCTTTGAGATTCGTAAAAGGAAATTTCGCGAAGAGCAGCATTCGACGTTCATATTGGCTCTGTTTCTTGCGAGCCCTTAATCCCTTTCCAGGTTACATGGCGGAAAGAGGCTTTGCCCAGCCAGCGCGCTTGTCGTCGTCGTCGTTCTTCCGGAAAGCAGCTCGTTATTGCGATCCACAATTCACCGAAAATCTCGTAAACCGCTTTCATATACCAGCATCAAATAAACTATGCATGTGGATATGTGTGCAAAAAGCATCGCGGCTATATCCTCCCGAACAGTTTTCTCATTACAGATCCTGGGAAATGCGAACTAACGAGAAGCACAGTTATCCCGAGTAATATATTGTTTTCCAATTACAAATTGTCTACCGTTATTTATTTTTCGGGTCAATTTTCAGTGGGCTTTATACTTCCAACGAATTTTAATCATTCCCTAATTACCGAGATACTTTACGTTGAACTAAAATGAGCCTCGAAATGGTCAAAGAACTCGCGTACATAAAAGGAGGACGGAGCACCGCGTAAACTTTAAACTCGGCAAACATTTCGAGCGAGCTTAAATTCGCCCGGCATTACGTATCGCGGGATTACGCCGAGCGGCGTAGGCAGACAAAGCGAGTGCATTCGACGATGCACAGCGGAAATTACGCTATACGTAACTCGGGCTGCTGTAAATAACGCGCCGCCTCTATTAGCGAACCTAAAAGCGGCAGCAAACGTCGTGATGTGCCGCGCGCGTCAGGAATTAGCCTTCTTAAATTTTGAACGTCAGGGAGCTGCAGCAAATTCAGGAAGATAAAATCGTGAAATTTATTGCGTGCGATATAAAGCGCGCGTAGCACTTTACGCCGGAATTTTTACGTGCGATCTTAATCCTTAACTGACGTGGAAAAAGTCGACGATTGACAAAAGATTTGAGAGTACTCTTGCTTTCCTTTTTTTTTCTAGACTTTTCTTAGATTATTTCATACACGTAATAATAATTACGTAATTCTTCCATCGATCATCTAAAAGTGCGTATTTACCGGAAAACAGTGAGCAAATTGTATTGGCTAATTGTATGTAAACACTATTCAATCACTGTTCGCCACAGGGCGAATGAAAGATTCGCGATCAGTTCTCGAACATCTGCGAAACGCGCTGTCTACACCAATATTCACTCTGGGTTTATTGCTCTTTTTTTAATCTTACCGCTTTTAGACCGAACGTGTAACTGCTCGCAAACAACAACCGCGCAAATTGAAAATAACAACCGATCGTAAACTGTTTATTGACAATGATAAATGAAACCGACATGAATCTTACAATCAATTAGAGAAGGTACCAATAAGAAATAAAACTGTTCGCGATCTGTGTTTGCAAATTGTTAGCCGGTAAAAACACATTGTGAGATATCCAAGAAGAACAGAAGAGAGATGTTAAAATTCAACGTTGAAATTAGTCTGTCTACCACCAACATTTACTCTGGGTTTACCGCTCTCTTTTTAATCTTACCGCTTTTAGAGCGTACGTGTAACTGCTCGCAAACAACAACCGCGCAAATTGAAAATAACAACCGATCGTAAACTGTTTATTGACAATGATAAATGAAACCGACATGAATCTTACAATTAATTAGAGAAGGTATCAATTAGTAATAAAACTGTTTGCGATCTGTGTTTGCAAACTGTTAGCCGGTAAAAACATTTTGAAATATCCAGGAAGAACAGAAGAGAGATGTTAAAATTCAACGTTGAAATTAGTATCTTTGATTATTTATTCAGTTTCTGTATCAAGATTTCACTCTTCACGATATAAGTGGTCTCGTATACTTCGCTAAAGAGTTAAATATGCAGTATACAATCATAAATATATAGGGTAATTCCAATAACTGGACTGGATTATAGCTCTTTTTAAATAAAGATAAAAAATTATAGAGGAAAATCTCTCACTATTTTTAGTATGGTCTATCATTCTATGGTTAACTAGTGACCAACTTGACAACGTTATAAAAAACATAAAAAACGTATTAGAAAATGTTTAGAATGTCACGGTGATGTATTTGAGCACTTAATGTGATAAAGTAATTTTATGATATAAATTATGCAATATCTCTTAAAGTATTAACCTTACGATAGTATATTTAATAAAGAGGTATTTGGATCCTACCAAAATTACTGGCAGTTAATTAATAGCGAATGCCTTTATTCAGTATTTTGATATTTATTGCGCTGCTTTTTTCGCACATGGTAGGTACATTCCGGTCGATGTCAAAGGAATGAATGGCGCTCAAAATACCGTAAGAATTTGTAGCAGTATACATATATATACAGGGATTTAAAGCGCTTTTAAAGCAATACATTTTATTGCGATATTCCAAGTTTCCTCTCTAGGATATAGAACGAGAGGTACCTACAGAGATTCTATTTTTCTAAAATGCTCTTTTTACGCCGACGTTTTTTACGATCGTTAAAAATGTTTGCACCTTTGCTGGTCGAATCATAAATCGAACGCCATTGTTAGAAGCACCGTTGCTTGACTTTTACGACGCGGCAACAAGGAACTTTACGAAGATGTATGCATATTTCATTATTTCGCGTCTAAGAAGTGGGCAATTAACGGTAAGCTCGGAATTTGTTATTTCTGAAATTAACGGCCGGAGCTCGACAATTCATTCGCCGATAGTCTCGAGTCAGTCCATAATCTATCATTTATCGATAGTAGAATGCTGTTTGTTTGTCTCAATGATTGTTTATCTCGATTTATCTTCCGATCGACATCAGAAATAGCTACAATTTTTAAGACACACATTTCTGTGTGCTATATTAATTTACACAAACAATATGTGTTTAACGCGTTTCTTTTTTTAAGAAAATAACAGAAATAATATCTTGCATTATATTGAAATCAACAGTCATGTAAAATTAAATGTAAAAAATTAAATATATATATATAATAATAAATTAAAATAAAATGTATTATAAAATATATTTTATTTTATTATTTTACTATAATAAGATAAAATGTCTTTTATTATAATTTCACAGGTATTTTACACACGAAAATGTTTTATGTTTCAGGCCTCGTTTTTCTCGACAGCACTGAAAACCCTGATCTCTGTGTCTACTGTGATACTGCTTGGCCTCATATTTGCTTACCATGCTTTAGAAGTTCAGGTATGCATGATACATTCATCTCTCGTGGTATAATAAGTGAATATTTGAATAAAGTAGAGAAACCTTCGAACGAAGAGTCGTTTAAATTCAAACGGAACACAAGATCACATCCTTTCAATTGGTTTATACCGGAGGTATAAAGGTTGTTATTCACTCGCTCGCATTATTGCAGCTTCATTTTCGACAAAGTTGAAGAAACTGGAAGACGGACAATATCTTCCCGCGTTTTTAAACTTATGTACCAAATGTTTGTTGGAAGATGCTTGCGCATTATTATTATTATTATTATTATTATTATTATTATTATCATCATTATCATTATCATTATCATTATCATTATCATTATCATTATTATTATCATTATTATTATTATTAGAATCTTCTTACATTCTCTAACGAATTATTATCATTATAGGTATATACCTTTATAAATTATTGGCGGATGCAAAATAAATTTCCGGAATTCAGAGATGCAAAAGATACTTGCGCATTATTATTACTATTATTATTCGATTTTTTAAACGCTAACGAATTATTACTATTATATATTTTTATAAATTGCTAAAATCGCGTATTACCGTAAATGGCTGCAAATAATCGGGAGTGGAGGGGGGAAATAAGTTTCCGGAAAAATAAATTGCCGGGGGCGCAATCGGTTTTTGCGTTTCGAGCAGGCCGAGCGCGACATTACGCCCCAGTGATTACGGGATTTAACAGCCCGACCATTGTGCCCCGCTCGGGTCGAAATCGCGGGGTAAATCGACGCGACGCTAAGCTAGTCGAAATGCCATCGCGGAATGGCGCAAACGTGATTTTGCAGGTACGTGTTAATGTGCCGCTAATAAAAGGCCAATTACGTATCGCGCACGCGGTCAAATTTTATCTATTCGGTGCACGACGCCGCGCCCGCGCCCGCGCCCGCGCCGATCGATCGCCGATTATTTATGCGTTATCCGATACCTCCGCTGAAAATCTTTGAACCGTGAGATGAACTGAATGATCGACGGTGTATTTGTGGAGCGAATAAATGTGTAACTCAACCCCTTCGTTGCTTTAGATCAATAAGCAACGTCGTGCAAACTTGAGCGACTTGAACATCCGCAATGGGATATTCGCCAAGAAAGCCGCTGTTTATTATACAGAACATTCAGTATGTGCTCTGCTTTATAGTAGGAAATTTTTATCGCGTCGACTATAAATAAATCTCCTTTTCACTGTCCTTTTTGAAATAATAATTTCAACTTGTTACGCGCTGCGCGAAAAACGTTGAAACGTTCTAGTTGTTTGTAATTCTTTATTGCGTAATTTATTATAAACATACAATATATGTATATATTATAATTAAACGCAGGATATAATCTTGTAACATAAGATGAGATTTCGTCAAAATTGTTGATTTAACTAATGACAACTATGTGAATTAGGAGATAATGTGACGATCTCGCGTGATAATGACATCAGAAAGAAAATGACGGTCTTGAAATAGCTGAAAACTCTCCGATTACGAAGGCAAGAAGGAAATCTCTTTGCTAAGCTCTCGACTCACTTCCGGTCCGGTCAGGACTCATTTTAATGAGACACCAATGGCCGGCAGCGAAGCGAGCTTCGCAAAGTCATCACGGAAAGCCCGGACTGGCTCGAACATTTAAGCGTCAACTCAAATATTGACCATCTTTCAAGTCTCCTACACCGAAGTTTCTCACGTTATTCACCGGGTGTTCCGCGAAAAACTGGCTGTATGACTTAGGGGTAGGTTCCATTTGGTGTTCGCGACGCTCGTGAGCATCATTCGTTCTTGTTTAATATTTGCTAAGCAACAAGGATGAAATTCTTCTAAGAGCATTACGAACGCTAAATGGAGCGTATCCCTTGACATTTGATTTCTCGGACAGACGAGCGAATTCGTATAAACATAACTTTGATGTTAGCGCGAGCGTGTATAGTGGCAGAAAACTTTGAGACTCTTAAAGAAAGGCAACGCATCGCGAGTAATTCGCGTTTCAAGAAAAGACTTTCTGTAGATTTTTTGTGTTTTTATCCTGTTTTTATCCTGTTTGCAACTTTTAAAATTTTAGAATCCTTTTAATTTTTGATAAAGGATAAAGCTTTTCGATAAAACTAACAGTGAAATAAAGTCGACCTGTATCTCGAAATAAATTTTAAATTTAAAAAATTTAATTTACAGTATCGTATAAATTACTCTCAGAGTTTAAACTATTCTCCGATTAATTAATTTTGCGCTATAAAAATACAAATCTGTTTTTTTTCCTTTTTTTATACATATCTATCAAATATTCCGTTTTTGAGAAACGTCACATTTTGATAAATAAAAATAGATTTTTGTATAAATAGTTCAAGTTTTAGCAAACTCTCGTGAATGCTTCATGCCAATTTTACTTAACGGAAAACGGATTAATCTTAAACGGCGGATCAGCCAGAAATCAGGATCTATCGCAAATGTCTCTGGGGAAGTCTGTTGTAGCCGAATGTGACGCGAAAAAAAGGAAGAGAGGCGATAGCTGCCAACATCCCTCGCGTATCCCGAAACGGATAATTTCGACTCAATGTGCCGGAAAAACGTTCTCGTCAGGCTCGTAGTCGTTGCGCGATGCAATTTCGCCTTGATATATTGTGGCTCCGATATTGCATCCTTGCGATTCGAGAAGAACCAATGCGGCGACGTTTCAAAACCGACAAGCAAGTCTCTCTCGTGTGCTTTCTGCTTTTCTTTCCCCCATGAAAAGAAAATCGTATGGAAAGCTCGAGTTCAATAAAATTCAATGCAGGATCGCCGTATCTGTGCGCAATTTGCTGGATGAGAACAGCGTGTCTTTAAAAATAAAATTATACCGTTTTATACACATGCATACATACGGGTTATCTCGCAAGTCGTAATCTTGCAGTATATGGAACGGTGCGGTTGACTTTTCTTTAAGGGAAAGCTTTGAAACGAGTCGTTATTTGTCGAATAAACGGTATCTCGTGACTAAACATCAATTTAAAATTCTGAACACGTAAAATAATAAAGTGCAGGGTTATATTTTCTTTATTTAAATTGCGACTTACTGTGGAAACACAGTCTCGCAATATAGATTCGGAGGGAATCGTGTGATCGCGCGTTTTATAGAACTGGGAACTTATTGGTGTCCGTAATTGGAAATATTAGGGAACGAAAGGTTTTCAACTTCAACTTAATGACCAGTCCGGTTACACCAAGCTGGCTCACGCAATCTTGCGGCAACAACGGGCTGGCTTGGAGCCTAATGGCCTGCTGACCTTTCGGCACCTGTTGATTGTCGTTCATCAACGATTTGCATGCGCAGATTTGCCGAGATTCACCTGGTACTGCGAAACGAAGGGGGTTTCCCTCGGGAGACATCGTCTCGATCAATGTCGCCCGCACAGGTTTATGATCGTCTTCCCGTTTATCTTCCTCCCTCCTGCCCTCCACCTCCCCTTCTCTCACTACATGCAACTATAAACTTAGATCCCTGCGACGCATTGTCGTTCTTGATACATTAAATTTCTAATGTCACATATATATATATATATATTTTTTTTTTCTTCATATTTTACAATTAGATATAAAAATAATTTTTATCGATTTTCCCAATTTCCACTCCACATCTAATTAACGAACATTATAAATCGTTAACAATCACAAAATTCTTTACTTACAAAAATAGACATGTGATAGATCGCGCAGCGAAATGTGACGAAACGAAAAAGGATCGTACCTAAAAAAAATCGTAACTTTACCCAACGTTATATATTTCATGAAAACCATTATTAAATATCCTATATTTTTGCGGAATCCTGTAATATTATAGCCCCTCACTTCAACGCTCGTTAGAAGGTATCCACGATACTGCGAGCGCTCAGATAACGCAAAGGTTAGAAGCTACGACACTCTTATAGATTCATGGACCCATAAATCATCGATGTTCAAGCCGACCCTACTGTTAGACCCTTAAATACGCGCCCAGCGCACACCCGGCAGTTTGCATTTTTGTCGTCGTCGAACGGTCTTTGTGTCCCGCGTCCCGCGTCCCACAGTCTTTACGGCTTCCCGATACGCGGTTTTTTTTCCTTTCCTTTTCCTGTTGCGCGCGACAATCTTTGCGTCTTCCGGATTATTCCGCCGGATATAAATGGACTCCCACTGCATTATACTAATCTATTCAGGACGCCGGCGGGTCGCATCTTCCGGCGGCCGCCCCGGCTGAGAGATACGAGCTGCAAAGTATCCGCGATGTATCACGGATGAGATATCGCCGAGATAAAAAAGATTTCCGCGCATCTCGCGCTGGATATATCATATCCCCGCCGAGGATTCTGGAGATCCTCAGAGTGGAACAACTCCATTGTCGAAGCGGCGAAGTTCAAAATCGCGTGGTTTCTAACCGACGCGTTACAACACGGAAACTTAAGGGATGATTTACGATGCTGCAAGTCCCAATAATCATCTTTTCTCCTCCTCTCTGTGTAGGTTTCGGATAATGCAATATCGCAATTATTCATGAATAATTAGCGAAGACAAGTTGAGTCTGCTAAACCATCGACCCGCGATATCAAGGATTTATAGGGTGTTTCTGAAGTACTGTTTATTATTTTAGAAGTTGATTTGTGAGGTCATTTTATGAAGAAAAGTTTATATGAACATATGGTCTCTAAGGCCTCATTTTGCAGACACAAAGTACTAAAAATTCTATAAAGTTACCGTTTTTTTTAATAGCTTTGAAACGAAACAAGGTTTAAAAAAATTAATTTTTTGTGTCCAATTTTTTTTTTTTTAAATATTGACATCAAATTTAGTACAAGTTGTGATGTGACAAGTCGCGTCCGCCACCCGGACAGGCTCAGCCGAGGGGAAAATCGAAGGTGCTTCCTTGCTCGGAGCGGGGGAGGGCAATTGCGCCGCTGCGGCGGATTCATTAACAATTATTTTTCACAACACCTCCATGGAAAGTTCGACTTTCCATGCCTGTAGAGAGGGGCGAAAGCGGCCAATTTCACGCCAGGGCGGCATAGCGGGCGGAAAGTAACCACTTTCCTCCCTAGGGAAGAAAATTGATACTTTCCACCTGGCATAGCGGGCGGAAAATAACCACTAGCGCCCTAAGACGGAAAGTGGTTACTTTCCGCCCGCTATGCTGGGTGGAAAGTATCAATTTTCTTCCCTAGGGAGGAAAGTAAGCCCTGGCGTGAAATTGGCCACTCTCGCCTCTCTCTAGGCATGGAAGTCGAACTTTCCGTAAAGGTATTGTGAAAAATATCGTGTGCATCTCGGGTCGAAAGTTTTTTCAGACTCGTGTGATTTGCCACCCTCGCCTCGGGCGGCAAACTTCACACTCGTCTGAAAAACGCTACTTTCGCCCTTTGGTGCACAATTATTAGATTATTTTAAGAGCCGGTTTGGTGGCCGGACCGTAATGTAACGATCTTGAGTCGCCACGAGGGAACAAACGGAAGACGCACTCAAGGAGACGGCTGAGGGACATGATCGTCGGTCGGGTCACGCCCGGACTTCCTCGCAAGCGCAATATTGGAGGCCACCGTACGACAGACGACTCTGAGCTCGACAGCCGCAGAGGAAACCGAGAAACCCCGGGGGACGCCCTGACGAAGTGAAACAGGGTACCACGTCACGGCCCAGGGAATGTGCACGACCCTCTGGCCGCCACCCCGAGGGGCCACCGGTAGGCGTGGCCATGGCCTGGCCAGGCCCGGCCTGGCCCACGTAACGCCGGCCATAATAATCGCGGCCCGGACAGCCGGATTATTTGAAGAGACCGCGGCCGAGATGGGATTAGCACGAGCCATGCCTCAGGCAGCGCTAGGCCCTCAGGACATCGCCCCCGGATCGGCGAGCATTGCCAGCGGTGCGCCACTGCGCAAGCGCGGGGAACCGGCGCTGCGCGATCCCGGCGCGGCGGGCCATTGCCCCGTCGGCCGTCACTGTTGTGCCGGACGGGAAGACGGAAGCATCGCCAATAGCCGGCTCCGGATCGCCTGCCCCGAAGGACATTTTCTTGTAAGGTCACCACTCTGGCGTCCCCGCGTAAGTGACGGTTTGTTCCAGGCGATGGCCCCGGTCTATGAGTATTTGGAAATATAATTTTGAGATTTTCGCGTGTAATTTATGGAATTTCGGTGCCACACGAAGTGCGTACCGTATTGAATTTCGGTTGGCTTAGTTATTGAAGTGACTTTGTTTTGGTTTGCCTGCCGTTATTATTTGAAAGCCTCGTGTTTTTCTTGTATTTCTTTCGGCGGATTCCTGAGTGTTTGTCACGAGTGGAATGTTGTTGACTTCGGCACACCTCACCCCTCTGATCGACTTTGAAAGCCCTTAGTTTTTGCGTGCGTTCCTTTGATTGAGCTAGGCTTTCGGTACTGTTTTTTTTTCTCTTTCGTGACTGGCATATGTTGACGTTTGCGCGGATTATTCCCGAAGATTGAAAATCGCGAAATCGGATATCTTTGTACGTTGCCTTGCCAAGCCGCGTTTCGTGAAATACCTTGATTCCTTAAGTTTGGCAAACCTCGGTTGCGATTAACGAACTTTCGCGCGTGGGGGTGCGACATAGCGTCGGAACCGCGATATGCCGGTAGGTAGCTCACCTCACCGCTGGATCGATAAATTATCACTGGTTTAGGCGCGTCAACAATTAGAGAATCGCGGCCTAAAGACTTGCAGTATCTTGCCTACATTGCGCGCGCGCCTCATACGTTACGAAGAGGCGAAGTTACAAGGCATGGACCCTCCACCTTCGTCCGCGATGGACGCCGAGGCTACCGGTCGGATGCCGTCGGTGCGGTGCCGTTGAACCCGAGGGAACTGCCTCCGGGGGGACCTTCATCCTGGTTTAGAAGCGTGGGCCTTGCTATCAGGTCATAGTGAACCGCGTGCGGAAAAATTTTTAGGGACGAATTACAATCTCGCGCCACCTCCACGTGTAGGGTTCATACTCTTGAGGATCTAGCCACACGGATGGAACGTAACTTTTTCGCGGGTAAAAATTATCGACCTCCGTTACTACTGGAACAGTCGATTTTTCCGGACCTCGCGTACCATGCGCCGAAGGGAAAAACTAGAAGTCCGGGTACGGTCGCCGCAGGGAAGGCCGTCAGTCAAAAGGCGGGAAAACGGAAAAAGACTCCGAAGGCCGCTTCGACTGCTGCGCCAGCAGCCGACAGCAACCACCGCAACCGCGAGCGCGTCAACCCCTCAGTCTGGGACAAGTACCGGCGACTCAGGGATGAAGTGCTGGAATTGCGAAAAAGTCGGACATCGTGCGCGCGAGTGCAAGGAAGCTCGTCAGATGCATTGCTATCGTTGCGGGAAGCGCGGATTTACGTCGAGAACTTGCCCAACGTGTTCGGGAAACGCGGAAGGGATTTCGTAGGACGGGTCCCTACGGCCCCGAGTTTCGAAAGCGAGGCCCGAACCGCGGATGCCCCTGCGGAGACGTTGCCTGAATCGTACGTTACCTTCGAGCCGTCCGAGTTGCCTCCGCTGCAATATCTCAAGATTCGCGTGGGCGGTTGCCCTATATTGGCTCTCATGAATTCCGGATCGAGCCGTACCGGTCGCGAAGGGATGGAGATAATACAAAGATTGGGCTTACAAACGGAGCGCGGACGGGGGGCGCAAATCCGCATGACCAACGGGCAATTGGTCACTATTCGAAGCGAAATTTCCTTGCCGATACGCTTAAAAGATCGAAGTTTAAAGATTTCCGTTGGACTGTTACCCGATTTAGCGGTGCCCTGCATAATTGGGATGGATTTTTTGATCAAATTCGGAATTGCGTTAGACTTCGCTAGAGCTGAGTGGTATTTCGCGGATAGGCCGCGTACTAGTTATCGTTGTCACTCGGACGCGCTCCGCGCGCTTGTTGTGGATTAGCCGAACTGACGTCGGATTAGAAACGGCTTCTGAAAAATTTTTTACGGACAATCGCAACACCCTCGCAGAACCCGGGACTAATGGATTTGACGGAGCACAAAATTGAGGTGGGAGACCACCAGCCAATTAAGCAACGTTGTTATTTAGTATCGCCAAAAGTCCAGGAGGCTATTCGCGCGGAAGTCGATAAAATGTTAAAGGCCGGAATTATTGAACCCTTTTCCAGTCAGTGGTTAAATCCGATAGTAATGGTTAAGAAATCGAATGGCAAATACCGGTTCTGTTTAGATTTTTGAGGGATAAATAAAATATCAAAAAAAGACGCGTCCTCAATACCGCCTATGGACGGTATTTTAAATAAGTTGCGTTCGACTAAGTATATTTCTACGATAGATTTAAATCAGGCATATTTTCAAATACCCTTAAGCAAAGATAGTCGAGAGATCACAGCGTTCCCGGTAAAGGGCATTACCATTTCGTTCGAATGCCCTACGGTTTGACAGGAGCGCCGGCTACTTTTCAGCAATTGCTAGACAGTTTAATTGGTCCGGAAATGGAACCATTCGTCTTTAATTACCTCGACGATATAATTATCGCGACAGAAACGTTCGAAGAACACCTTGAGTGGTTAAAACGCGTATTAGACAAGATTTCGAAAGCCGGTCTTTAGAAAAATGTTGAAAACCAGTAATTTAGAAAAATACGAATTTTGCCATCCTCAAGTACGGTATTTAGGATTTGTCGTAGGAAAGGGGGGCCTGTCGGTTGATCGCGAGAAAACAAAGCCGATTACGGAGTATCCGGCTCCCCGAAATCTCCGACAGTTACGCCGTTTCTTAGGTATGTCATCGTGGTATCGTAGATTCATACTACAGTTCACCACCCTTAGCGAGCCGTTGAATCGCCTTTTGAAAAAAGGCAAGCGCTGGGAGTGGGGGGATGAGCAGAATCGCGCCTTCGAAAGTATTCGCTAATGTTTAATGTCCGCTCCCGTTCTTGCATGTCCGAATTTTGAAGAACCGTTTGTGCTGCAAACCGACGCGAGTTCCGTAGGTTTAGGGGCCGTTTTGACGCAATTGTTAGAAGGCGAAGAACGCGTGATCGCATATGCCAGTCGTGTTCTATCCTACCCCGAGACGAGGTATTCCGTAACTGAGTAGGAATGCTTGGCCGTAGTCTGGGCTATCCAGAAATTTCGACTGTATTTAGAAGGGTATAAATTTACGGTGGTCACCGACCATAGTAGTTTGCGATGGCTTCACAACCTTAAGAATCCGACGGGTAGGTTAGCTCGATAGGCTTTAGAGTTGCTGGAGTATGATTACACGGTCGAATATCGGAAGGGAGCCCTACACCACGTGCCCGACGCGTTGTCGCGTATATTTGAGAACGGAGAAGAGGGACTCGTAAGTGCCGTCGTAGAGGTAGTGGAATGCGGAAATACCACCGACGCTTGGTATAGAAAGCGGTTTCAGGGAGGTAGCCACTGACCCTAAAAGATTCGCGCATTGGAGGACAGTGGACGGTCAATTGTATTTTTTGCGGCCGAGACCCGCATTTTCGATATTGTTGAAGACCTCGATAGATGGAAATTAGTGCTGCCGCGAGAACAACCTCGTGCAAGCTCTTAGAGAATCGCATGACGCCCCTCAGGCCAGACATTTAGGTATCGAAAAGACTTATCAGCGCCTTGCCTAGTCCAACGGGTTGGATGGGACGTCGTATGATAGAAAGACCGTGAACCGCGATTGCCGCGGATATCGTGGGACCGTTGCCGCGTAGTAAGGCCGGTTACCAGTATCTGTTAGTGATTCAAGATCTATTTACGAAATGGGTAGAAATTAAAGCCTTGCGAGCGGCCATGGGCCCGAAGATTCGGGAAACTCCTCGAGGATTTAATCGTGTCTCGGTGGGGTACACCGAAAGTCCTTCTGACGGACAATGGGACGGCATTTTTTAATCGAGTTATTAAGAGTTTTGCGGAGGAAAATCGAATCACGCACCGGATCGTACCTCCATATCACCCTCAGGCGAATCCGGTGGAAAGGGTCAATCGCGTATTAAGGACAATGATAGTAGCCTTCATAGAGAAGGATCATAGGGAATGGGATCTTCATTTGCCGCATTTTCATTTTGCGTACAACACTGCATTCCACTCGTCGCGCGTCGTTAGGCACCTCTCCCGCTTTTTTGAATTTCGGGCGCGAGTTGACGACGCGGCGCGCCGCCCAGTTTCTTGCGCGATCAGAGGGATGAAGCTGCCGAGAACCCGTGGAGGCGCGAGATCCCGCGGAATGGTCGTAACGTATGACGAAGTTGCATGCCATTAGGGAGTGGGTGGCGGAAAACCTTGACCAGGCAAATCAAAAACAGGGAGCACGCTACAATTTGCGCAGGCGGCCGCGTAGGTTTCGTGTCGGTGATTTAGTGTTACGACGACAACATGTGTTATCTTCCACTACACAGGGTGTGGCTGGCAAGTTGGCACCGAAATTCCAGGGACCACTCCGAATAAAACGAGTGATCTCTTTGGCAGTTTACGAGGTGTCACTTCAGCCGGACGGATCACCCGCTGGTAAAGTTCACGTGCAAGATCTTAAGCCCTACCACCCTCCTGCTTACGATGTCTAGAGATACCTGGTTGAGAAACTACCTGGAGATGCTGCCGAGCTCGGTGCAACACCTGTTAAGGCAATTTGGAATTTGCCACCAGCCGGTGATCGACTTTATCAACCTAAGAGATCCCAGCTTCTGGAACCATTTGGGGGAGGTGGCGGTGTTTTACCACAACCTCATATGGGTGGACGGAGGAGAGCGTCGCGTCCACGAGTTCCCGACGGCGAGGGATACGGCCACGCAGGCCCAACCGGAGACCGGCACTGCCGCTACCCAGGCGGATGGCCCGGAGCGGCGGGACGTCGATATACAGATCGAGGAGCCACCGAAGAGGGAGGGCGAACGACGGGACGTCGATATACAGATCGAGGAGCCACCGATGAGGGAGGGCGAGTGACGGGAACCCCTGCCAGAGGCTCAAGGTCGACAACAACGGGTCTGTTGGAACTGTCAGTCGCCCTTTCATGTATACATAAACTGCCCCCTCCCGCGACAAGTATTTTGCTACGGCTGCGGGGAGTGGGGGGTCACGTTACTCTGGTGCCGCAACTGTAGTGCAGCCTATTTGAGGGCGAATCCTTATATCGCCTCCCGAGTATTACGGGACAGGCCAAGGAGCCGTGATAGATCCGCGAGGCAATGGAGGAGAAGCCGTAGAGCCTCGTCACCATGTAACGATCTTGAGTCGCCACGAGGGAACGAACGGAGGACGCACTCAAGGAGATGGCTGAGGGACATGGCCGTCGGTCGGGTCACGCACGAACTTCCTCGCAAGCGCAATATCAGAGGCCACCGTACGACAGACGACCCTGAGCTCGGCCGCCGCAGAGGAAACCGAGAAACCCCGCGGAACGCCCTGACGGAGTACCGGCGTGATCCCGGCGGGCCATTGCCCCGTCATTGTTCTGCCGGACGGAAAAACGAAAGCACCGCCGATAGCCGTTCTGGATCGTCTGCCCCGTAGGACATTTTCTTGTAAGGTCACCACTCTGACGTCCCTGCATAAGTGAGGGTTCGTTCGAGGCGATGGCCCCGGTCTATATCGCATTGTAGGGTACCTTGGATTATCTGGCAATTCTTTGCGGGGACGCCCGCGTTACCTTGAAATCTCTCAACCTGTTCCGGAATAAGTAAATAAAGGTTCTAATCGGAGACTTGGAGAGTTCCCGTGCTATTGTGAGCCGCGCGAAGCTCACGCGACGGTCACGCGAGGGGCACGCCGCACGGAGATGATTTGTCGGTGCTCGCGCATACCGAAGGGGCCGGCTGGCCCTGTCCTCTCGTCAGTGAGTCAGTCGAGGCTCACGGTTATTGGGCATCCGATTTTTTCCGCACGCTTGATCGCTAGAAAGTGTCTTGTGCACCCCGCCGCGTGCTCCGAGTGGTGGCCGGAAATTCTCCAATCTCCGTCGACACTGTCCTACTCTCTCGCGCCTCCGCGACGCGCTCTGGTCGCTGCAATTCCGGATCGCGACAAGATTTCCGTCGGTCCCGGAGCCCCATCGGGCTCTCTCCCAGAAGATCTCCGATTCCGATTCATGCAGCCACGAGAGGCCGGAGTCAAGATTTTCCGTACGTTTTCTCGCCCCCCTCCCGAATCAAAGTCTATAAACAACCGCCCGACTCGATTCAACAACGTTCAATAAAGCTCGGTATCAACTCAAAAAGTTTACGGTCACTACTCGCTCTTTGCTCCTCCTCCACTCCCGATTCTCCTGAATCCATTCCGAAACATTTGGTCCTTCGAGCCGGATCGGGATTGAGGTTTTTTGTTGAATAAAGAAACGGTAGTGACTCGTCGCGTAATTCGAGTGGTTTCATCGTTGTGAGTGGTAATGGCTGCCAAGATGTCGTCTTTTGAATAGATGATTTACAAGCAGCGCTCTTTGATCAATTCCGTGACAAACACCATAGCGAACTTTAAAAAACTAGGACATTTGAAGATGACGTATGTGGCCGCAAAGGCGCGAATCGAAACGACGAAGGAGAGGTTCGAGCAGTGTCGAGGGTTGGACGCCAAGCTACGGGTCATCGCCGACGCCAAGACCATGAAGTCGCACCCCTACTTTTCCGACCTCGAATTCGTGGAATGCGAGGATGACTACGATCGAGCGTTGGACTATCTCTACGAAAAGCTCGACGAGGGTTCCTCATCCCCGGACGTTATTCCAGCCAATATAAGTCGGTCATTCGAGAAATGGGAGAGCTTTCGCGATCATTTTTACTCAATGATGATAGGCGAAACCAGTTTATCAAACGTTCAGCGATTGCATCATTTGTTCTCGTGTCTAAAGGGTGAAGCGAGCGCCATCATAGAACATTTAGCATTAACTTCCGAGAATTTTGCCGTTGCGTGGCAAATTCTCTCGTCCCGCTACGAAAATTAATTAGTACACACCTTAATAAACTGTTTACCTTGCCCACTGTCAACGCGAAATCCGCGCAAGAATTACGCGCGTTACGAGATAAAGTGAATGCCGCGATTGCCGCATTAAGAAATCTGACGCGTCTGGTTGAACAGTGGAGCGATATTCTCGTGTTTCTTATCACGCAGAACCTCGATAAATCATCGCGAGAAGCATGGGAACTCAAACTTGGGCATAGCGTCGACTATCCGACTTATGCCGAACTCGACTCGTTCCTAGATTCCCGCGTCCGCGCTCTCGATTCAATATTGCCGTTCAAAATTAACCATCCTATGTTAGTTGTATTCCTTCAAAAGCAATTAGACAAAATTCGTCCTACACCAATCTACAAAACGGCAGCTATAGATAGAAAATAAAATTAATATTTTACCTATTTGTTAGCCCTAAATCGCATTTCGTTTAGGAGCTATTAAAAAAAGAACGATAATTTTATAGAATTTTTTCAATACTCTGTGTCTCTAAAACGTGGCCTTTGAGACCATATATTCACATAAACTTTCTTCATAAAATGACTTCAAAAATAAATTCCTAAAATGTTGGACAGATTTAAGAACACTCTATATAATATCGAAGATAAAATAAAGAATCCGTAGGAATGTGTTTGCATCTGCGTGGAAATCTCTCCGATTAAGCAGAAAATGAATGAAATGAAAATGGGATAAAAATCCGAGGCGTCGAAGATTCGCGAAGACAAAAATCCGTAACTTCAATACGATACAAATTACGCGATACGTGCCTCGAATACGTGTTTGCCGTGTGTAGGGTCCTTTAAGCGCGATTCGTTTTCGATCTGACAGGATCGTTACCGAGTTAAGGATGATTTGTTGCCGGAATGGCGGCGCAGTGGCGTGTGTACGAATACAACGACGCGATCTTTCGCAATGGGATAGACGGCATTAAACAATGAATACGTGGCGCGGCGTTTTAATCAAGTCAGGGCAAAGCGGCTGGAATTCATATTAATCGGCGCGCGGGGGCTCAAAGAGCGGACTCTCGTGTATCCGAAATACGTGAGCTTATTTGTCTCGATTGGCAATCTCGCGCGCGATCGATATCAGTCGATATACCTAAAAATCGCTTGGAACCTACGCGTATGATAATGTCGAGGGGTTGAGCGTGATTAATTTATTCGTTTATTTGTCCGCGCGGCGATATAATCGTTTGAGATGGACGGGTTTAATAGACATTTTTTAATCATGTTTCGCCTCGTCAAGTATCCGAAAGATTGATAATACGTTTCAATTAACTCTCTATCGTGTATGTTAATCTCGTAAGATTTATCGATAAAAGCTCATTAGAATATTCAATAATGGGGACTTAAAAGCCTAAAGTAAATATCCAAGAAATATTATGTCAAATAATTATTATTATAAAATCTCTAGATCGAATATTTCTCGGGATAATTCTCGGGATATTATTACAGTGCTCGAATACGTCGAGAATAATATTTAAAGCAATGTTATAAAATTGAATGTTTTTCAGGATTCTCGAAGTATTTATCAAGTATTTTTAAATATATCGAAAATAATATTTAAAACAATAAATTATAGCCTATTACTTCGAATATATTTCTGTGAAAAAAGTGTTCCTCCGATTTAAATATAAAAACTTTGACGACATTAGGCAGGCATGTTTCAGTCGCGGGATCGCCATCCCTTGTTATCTGTCCATTTTTTTTAATCGAGCGACAGTTGTTCATGATCGATAACTGCGCGGACGACTGGCGGATCGCGATGACCTGGCAGAGGATCGCGCAGATCTCATTGGAGTTGGTGATCTGCGCGATCCACCCAATCCCGGGCGAATACTACTTCCTGTGGACGACCAAGCTGGCGAACAGGAACGGCGACATCGGCTCCAAGTGGGTGCCGTACGACGTCCCACTCTCGCTGCCAATGTTCTTCAGGCTCTACCTCATCTGCCGGGTGATGCTGCTGCACTCGAAGCTCTTCACGGACGCGTCGTCGCGGAGCATAGGGGCCTTGAATCGCATCAACTTCAACACCAGGTTCGTCCTCAAGACTCTGATGACCATCTGCCCGGGCACGGTGCTGCTGGTCTTCATGGTCTCCCTGTGGATCATCGCCTCGTGGACACTGCGACAGTGCGAGAGGTAAGAGCTCGATCTTGCGACCTTTCTTTTAGGCACAGAAGAAAAGTCACGCGCGAGAAACCAATCTGCTCCATGCTTTCAATTTTTAGGATTAACAAAATCTTGTATTAATACATTCCCAGATCTGGGAATGCATTCACAAATAGCACCATGTCCCGATTTTGGACATGCGTGCTGTTGATCCTAGTAATGAATTTATCATCTACTTTTATTATCAGAGCAATTAATCAAAATCCTTTAATTCTCCACGTCCAACAGCTTTCTAGCTATCGATGTTATCAAGACAATCGCAATTTTTCTTAGTTCTTCGATGCCTGAGCCCTTCGTCAGAATGACATAATCTCTTCTTTCACTCACACTATGTGACGTAATACAATTGAAGCTGTTAGCAGCGACAGCGGTTGTTCCCGTTTTATTCACACGATCCATTACCCGAAGGCAGGAAGAGCAATTACACACGCATTTCGGAATCATATACAGATCAATGGACGCGACTCATTTGCGTGCGATGATTGATTTACGACCTAATAGCGCGTCCATCCGTCGCGCTATCATGCGATAATAATAAATCTCAGGGCGTCCTTCCGCCAGTGCAGCGAGGTGGAATCCTCGATTGGGGTCGCCGGCTGACGATCGCGATTTAACGGAGAGACCGGCTGATAATTAAATTCTTCCCGTAAATAGCCGATTTCAGGAGTAATCAATTTCCGCCCGGGTGATGTTAACGCGCCTACCAAGAATCTCTACGACCAAGTAGCTCGAATAAGGAAAGGAATCCTTCTTCCCGCTGTCTTTCCGAAAGCTACTCAGTTCTCCTTAATGGACGGTGGAAGGTCTCCTTCTCACGTCCTTAACTGAAATATTTATCACTCGGCGAAATGTGTGTCGACGTGTTTATCGGCTGGCTCCGCTGGCATCTGCTGCGAGAGTCCTCGATGCAGAACGCGAGCGATTTTAAACCGCGGCAATGGCGGCCGGCTGTTTCAATTGTTACCCGTAGGGCAATCGTTGAAAACAGGGCTCTCGTATTTGATTTATCGCGCTTCACCTTCGGTCAATAGTCGATTATGATAATACGTCCGATAATGGTAGGAACATTCGGCTTTCCGACACATTTCCGACGTACGCAGGATGAATACGCGAATATCCTTGAATATCGCGATGTCTCGCGGGAAATTCCGCTTAACAAATGGAACGGTGTTTACGAAAGCAATTTCAATTTTCATTCAATGTTTATCCTGGTAATTTTGTTATATTTAATTTTATTATGTAAATATTGAGCGCACGTGGAATAGCGATATACGAATTTATCAACGATGGAATTTTTCCGATAAGCGGTCAAATATACATGTAATTTTTAAAATGTCTACTTTGTCAGGATTTTATTGGCGATATTTAACAAATGTGTTTAACCATTACGAGTTACGATTCTATACAAATAATAAATTGCGTACCGTGATAAAACGTCATTAGCAATTTCCATTACTGTCAAATTTATCATATATTATGTAAAATAATATAGTATAATAGTTATATATAAAATTTATTTAAATCAATATTGTTTTGACGACTTAATAAAGTTTAATGTCATGATTTGCATAACGTAGTTATAAATTATGCTTGACGAATCACTGTTATCAGCTGCCGACACTGTTAATTTTATCGTAAGCTGCGTAAAATGTTTATTTATCGAAAATAAATAAACATCTCTAAATTCACTTTACAAAATGAATAATTAGGTGTAATAACGACGTGCGATATAACACGGTATTCAACTGACGCGCGCGGTTCGAGATTATCGAGTTTTGCGGTCGCGTATTTGTATCTGCATTCAAAATTAAAAAATCAATTTGATAATTTTACTCTCGTATCAGCGTAAACACCGCCGCGCGCGATGGGCCCCGCGGCCAGTTCTACGGCTCGGATTATACCCTGGCGAAAATTTTTAGTGAGAGAATGTGTTTATATTTGTTTATAAAGAGTTTTATCAATGGTTACACTATTTATGAAGAGTTTTATTGATGTTTACACTGTTTGGAAGCAAGTTGCAAACACTTGGTTAACTCTCTGCTGACAAAACATTTTATAAATACTTAGAAAACTATAATGGAAACGTTTGACACTATGTTATTAAACACCACTTAAACATTTTATCCCTGGCAAAAATTATTAGTGAGAGATTGTGTTTATATTTGTTTATGAAGAGTTTTATCAATGGTTACACACTATTTATGAAGAGTTTTATTGATGTTTACACTGTTTCAAAGCACGTTGCAAACCGTCTGCTAACAAACATTTTATAAATATTTAGAAAACTATAATGGAAACGTTTGAGACTATGTTATTAAATGCCACTTAAACACTTTATAAGAAACGCTTTGAAACCATTAACGTTTCTAAATCATAGATGGCATTCAATGGGATCAGTTTCTCTTATTTAAAATACGACGAACGATGTTATAAGAACGATAGATAAATCACGGAACTGCACAACGTGTATTAGTTGTATCGTGGAGCCCACTTTCATAGTAAAGTGTGGCACACTTTTGGATTGATATAACGTTCATATAACCTTATTGTATCTTTATTTTTGAAGACTGATAATAATTAAATAAACATAAAATGTATCTCTAGCGAAAATAATAGATATGTTTATTGAGAGTTTATAAGAAGTTTGAAGGTGTTTTAAGCAGCAGTTCACAGCGCTGCTTAAAACACCTCGTGAACATTTGTAACACTCGAAAAACACTACACAACACTTTCCGAACGCGTATTAAACATAGCCGTGAACATCTCATAAACAATTCCATGTTTAAATTTACATCTCATAAACAATTTAATAAATGTTTTAAAGCACAAATAAAACATCTACTCAACACTTAAGCAAACTTCTTATAAACTTTCAATAAACATATTATTTTCGCCAGGGATAGGACCGGAAATTGTCGCGAAATACGAACGATATTTTATTCAGTGTGCGTCCGCACGTGGCCGTGCGAATTTCCACGACAATAACGCGATTTTCACGGTACGCAGCCGACAATCAGTCATGTAATCAGCGTTGCTACGCGAATAATTCGTTTCATGGTGCTTCTATGGAGTGGACCGTTCGCTACGTCAAGCGCGAGTCATCAATTTTATCGGATCCAGGTAGGGCTGGGAAGAATGCGAGAAGGTCACGTTCGTTATACCGGTTAATCTCATCGAAAAAGATCCCTTTTTTTATCGCTGATTTTCGTTACGCTAGTAAAATGTTATCGCCGTTATCATCAAAAGATTTATTAAATTTACTCAGGCTATTTCTTCTATTTTTGCATTCCTTTTTGCATCGGGAAAGAAAAGAAATACGCGGGGAACAAAATTAAATATTAGGAGACACGCGTGATTCGTATTTTGTATCGTCTTCACAGAATTTTTCACGATTACGATTCGTTGCCGAGCGAAACGGATCGGCTCGTAGATATCGAGGGCGGGAACTCTCGATATCTCGATGAATCCTAAAAGATGGTTTCGCCATCCGCATGAAGGCGAAACCGGGTAACATTGGCCGTGTAACGGGGCCGTTAAAGCCGCTTTACGTCGTGGATTACAGCCGGGCATGTCGCCCGCATTGTTGCCCCAATCCTCTTTACGCCCGATAATGAATCTCGCGGGGCCGGGGGGCATAATGTTATCTTCCACCCTGCATTACTCGCCCGTAGCCACCCCGGTGAGAGAGTTTGCTCAGCCCTCGGGGTGAGGATCAAACGCCGG
Source organism: Temnothorax nylanderi (assembly GCF_030848795.1). Lineage (NCBI taxonomy): Eukaryota > Metazoa > Arthropoda > Insecta > Hymenoptera > Formicidae > Temnothorax > Temnothorax nylanderi. Next base: position 1,242,725 of record NW_027249088.1, on the reverse strand, counting down.
TTACGGCAAAACGGATGTATCGAGCCGCCAATAAAAAGAGGGGCCAAGAAATTCGATTATCCACGCGGTAATGTCCTTCTAATATCAAGGACATTGAAATAGAGACTCTGAGATAGCTTTTTCCCATAATTTAATATAAAGCGCGTTTACGTAATGAAAGAAATTATTACACGGTGTTCGCGGAATCTCATTACTCTTGATACCCTCGGACTTAAAAGGAATTCGAAAAGAAGAGATTATCTGTTTCTACAGAATATAGGGTCTTTCACTCCTTTGAGAAATCTAAAACCTTGAAATTCCGAGTATCTTAAAGCTCGAAATCTCGCGGGCATAAAGAGTTTAAGGATCGATCTTCGCGCGAACGCCCCGTCATTAAAGTAATGCATATGTCGCTTTGCTACCGCAGGTTCCACGATGAGGAACATGCAAATCTCCTCAACGCCATGTGGCTCATCGCCATTACGTTCCTGAGCGTCGGTTTCGGCGACATCGTGCCCAACACATACTGCGGTCGAGGTATAGCCGTCTCCACCGGAATGATGGTAAGGGCAGAACATAAACTGGAACGAAGCTCGCGACAATTTTCACCGTTCTCGCGAGCTCTTCTTGATCGTCTAATATGTCACCCCACTGCGACGTCGATCCTAGAGACACGTGATAACGTCTTCCGTCAAGCTTACACGACAGTTTCGCGAGAGAGACGTAACGCGTTGCAGAAAAGATCGGATTTGTCTTGAAAATTTCTGTAGTCGTAGTTTTCTTTCATTAAAATTACGTTCTTAAACTATAAGGAAATATTTGGATACGTCGCAGAGATATCATGTAATTTTTTTTTTTTTGCAAAATCTTTAGGGAATTCACAAAAAACCAGGAGACTGTACATTGTTAAATTCGTAGTGTTAAATTATATTCAATTATACTTTGAGTCATTTTTAACTTCTTAATAGGTTGCCACTGCTCCAATCAATATGTCGTTAATTTAAATAAACCAATGAAGTTAAAATAATACTATTTTGTGTTAAAATAATAAATTTCGACACACATGGTAGTTAAAAATAACAAAATGTTATCTAACTCAAGGTATTGTTTTAAATTTCATTTCTGTAATATTTAACAGTATAAAATAAATAAAAATTATTAATATAAATATAAATACTTACATTTATATTTATAAATATAAATTAATAAAAATTTTAATTCACAATTTCTGACAGAACCTAGGATTTGCAAAATCACCAAGATTGTGTAATTTTTATTCATTCCACAATATCCCGGTTTTTCTATGGTTTCCCAAGGATTTTTCAAATCGAATTACACGAAATCCCTGCAACAGAAACAAAGAAAAATATTTGGAAATTTTATACAAATCGTTTTAATAAGACCTCCGAAAATTAGGAGCGTCGCATTACACGCGTCGTATCACCGATCACGTCGGTCGTTAATCCTTATACCGTATAGTTACCGCAAACTACGGGGCACAATATACGCGACCGCAACCGAGTCGAGACGCGCGACTCCGCAGGCATGTAACATGTAACCCGATGTAACTCGCGCATTAAACACCCGTAGCTTCATTACCGCCAGACAGGCGTAATGAGCGGGATACGCGCGCGAACGATCGATCGATCGATCTCTTGCTCGTGTGCCGGCCCGTTGTAGATCGCCCGCCCGTGATTTGTGCGTCCGTCGTCGTGTTTTGGCGATTTCGGCTTTACGGTCGTACCCGGTAACCGCCCGGTAATTTAAGGCAGCGCGGGGACGCAATAAACGCCACACGTCCGTTCGCCCTCACTGGGGAATGCCCAAGTTGTTCCTTATTGTCATCACACTTCCCGTACCCTCCTTCGCGTTCCCCGATAATTCCGTTAGCACTATCGTCGAGCTTCGAACGTGGCTGGTTCCGGCGATGTGAACTAATTCCTCGTAAAACTTCCGCTTTCCGAGTACGACCAGTTGTTTCCGCAAGTCCAGTCGCGATCACAATTTACAATACGCTTCGAAGCCCGCCTTCCCTGCCTTTGTGAGACTTCCTCTCTCTTTCTCTCTTTCTCTCACGTTAATGCTCTCGATGCGTCTCGTAAATTGCGCGAAATTATTCTCCACTTGAAGTTTCGGCTATTAATATCCAACAACGAATGAAAAGCAATCTCATCTAGCAACGTCCTTCCCTTGCAACGGATAGAACAGACAGGCTGGCGATTAATGAGATAGATTTTACTTAAAGAAAATCAACTAAATTAATAATACAATTAATTGTGTGATAATAAACTGATAATTAATAATTGTAGTAAAAATTGCTTCATATTATTTGAAATACATTTCCTTTTGGTATCTGCAATACATCGAATTGGTCAACTAATATGATTGGAACGATTTGTTTCTATTTATTCCCGTTCTATAGCTTGCAAGGAGGTGATGCCTTTTGTAGTTCTCGGATGTCATCGAAAGCTCTTCCTTACAGCGGCGATCCCAATTTCTATCCAGAAAATAAATATACGCATTTATTTACTCACCGTATTTTTTTTTTTTTATTTGACTGACAAGTTCAATTGTTTTTTACTTTCGAAATCGAAAGAAAGGACTTTTCAAAGATATTAGAGGACCTGTAAAGGACCGTGAGAAGCTGTCACTATTAGAGGGATGTATCATGAATAAAATAAAATAATTCTCTCTCTTTTCGTCACATTTGACTTGAGACCAGCTTGAGAGATCGACGAAAGTAGGGAAGAGATTTTTTCTCGAAAGTCGTAAGGCTTCCCGGAGAGCGGAAGTTTCAGAATCTAAAAATTTCACGTGAAAGGCAGCTCACGAGAGATCTGCATTTTCCTGAAATTTCAGGGCGCCGGGTGCACCGCTCTACTGGTGGCGGTCGTCTCCAGGAAGCTCGAGCTTACGCGAGCGGAGAAGCACGTGCACAACTTTATGATGGACACACAATTAACGAAAAGGGTAAGGCCATTGCCCACGTAATTGTACTGTTTCCGCTCTAGCATTGTAACCTTTGTGTTAATAGCAGCCTTGTGGTAACCGTAACCGTATAATATACAGAGAAAAGGGAGTTACGCTGCCGCAGCGAAACTCTCGCAACACTTTCGCAACAATATTCCACCTATTAATATATTGTAATACAAATAGGAGTCATAATAGGCTTCCTAGTACAGAAATATTCTAATCTGAAATATTAACTGGAAAATATATGTTGAAAAGAAAAACGATTGCAAAAGATTCGCGAGTAATCGGAAAACGTACGTGGAATTCAGAACTAGTCTATACCGGTCTCATATTAGTATATACTAATCTATAATAGTCCATAATAGTCCGTACCACTTTTATATCGACCGATATAGTGAAGAGATATATGCCTGCTGCATGAACTGCATTTCTTCGCATTCGAAACTTTTTCTTTAAACATTCATTTGGCTCTTAAAATATAGCTTAAATAGCTTCAGAAAAAATTGCTTTTAATTGTTTATTTGTTGACGTTATCGCAACGTTTTTGCAAAACTTTTCGTAAAGTTTCGTTAAAATAATATTATAATAATAAATAAAGTAGGGGAGATTAAAATAATATTACAATATAGAGTATTCTGATTATTGCTAAATAAATAAATTTAATTTTAAAACAGTAATTTGAAATATAGGAAATTAAATAGAATTTATTTAAATGGTGGTGAGATAATGTGAGATAATTTTTCCTTTTATTTAAACAAATATCCTTGCTTGAACGACGCAGAAGATTAAGCTAGAAATTTCACAAATATCCAAGCTATCCAAGTATACTTTTCTGCATTGTAGCAATTAACTATGCGATGTTCTCGCTGTATTATTTATTCCGCGCAAGTTTCTGAATTAAGCAGGGCAACTTTTAATGATATGTATAGCAAATAATAAGTTTCTAAAGTAAGACACGACAAGTAGATATGAAAGAAGAAGTTATTCAAATTATCTTGCACGTTGTTCTTAGATGATTACGAAACGATATAAGTATCAACGTGTTTTAAATAAAATAGTAGAAGAAATGAAAATTGATGAGTTTGTAATTAACGCATTTATTAACAGAATTCGAGAGAATTTATTAACAGATTTCAATTTACGTTTGTTTAAATTTAAATTGCAAAGTTTCTGATGCTTTTGTGTTATTGTTTCGATATTTACAGTGAAAATTCCCTCTAACGATGATAGAGATAATATTTAGCTTTCAATTAAAGACGATATAGAATTTCTTAAACAAAGAATAATAGGCAAGGCATAATTGCAAGGTTGGTTTCGAAATTACACTCGCCGACAGTATCCCGCAAGAATCAGGAAAGCGAATTAAGCACGTAATGAGAGCATGGTGGATATCACTCTTTATATATATATAGCGCGACGTAATTTTCCGGCTGAGCCACGTAATAAGAAAGTATCCCACTGCGAGTAAGGTTGTCTCGGAAATAAGCGGACTGCATGAAGTCGCTTTGACCTTTAGTCAGAACGGACTTCCCTTCGTCGCCAATCTGAATTCTTAATTTTGATATCACAGCACCGCGAGTGTGTCGCGATATTAAGAGTCACGGCGGCGGGATGTCAGAATTCAAGAAAGAGAGACGGCGAAAACTTGAATTATGAGAATCTGAGAGAATGTGACACGAGAATCCGAGAATCTAAAAGTCCGTAATAATCTCGAAAATCTGAGTATTTAATATAAACTCTTTATTAGTCGGCCTGACTGGCAATAATTTAATAATTATAACGACGTTTCGACCTCTATTTTGGGTCCTTATCGAGTTAATGCTGAAACAACGTAAATTGCCGGTAATACATAAAGTGGAAACAATGCGGATTACAAAATTCAACTTACATGGATCAATGTGCGTCAAACATTGTAAAATTACAAGTCATCGTTAGACTTTAACGGGGCGGTTGAAAGACAGAACATAAACTTCGTGAGGCATGACCGTCACGTATAGCGCCCAACGAACAACTGATATACTTGTGTCGTGTCACGAATAATCATAAATAAATAAATTGACATAGAGTATGAAGTCTAAAGAGAAGCTATTATCCTATCGTAAACCAATGGCAAGTTTTCTGTGTCCTTCTGCAAATTTATAGCGTCGGTATGTTTTGAGTATTTAACTTAAAAAAAAAGAACTTGAAATATTACGAGAACGACATAAAAATGTGTTATCTTAAGAATCACAAAAATTCTGTGATATAGAATTTAAAAACTTAGGAAATGTAAATATTCTGAACGTGAAGATTCCAAAATTTTGATTCGAAAACTTAAATGCTCGAACACTTTTTCCCCGTATTAGGCGAATAAGACAAAGCGCGTGTCGAAGTTGTGAGTGTATTTTCTAACCAGGTAATAGATCGACGTGTGGGATGTAGTCGGCTAATGTGTCATTGTCATTTTAGCCTTTATCATCGCGAAAGGAATGTGACGTTGATCGATTTAATCTCAACAGACTTCTAAATAAATAAAAAGGCGACGCGAAGTAGTCGAGAAGCGATAATAAAACGCCTGCTGTGGAAGCAACTCGGGAGTGCTTTCCGAAATCGCGCGGAAAAATTCATTTCTAGAATACCTTATAACACTAATAGGCGCCATAATTCACCGCCGCGTTTCATTGAACCTAAATTGCAAGTTGAAAAGTCGGCCGCTTGCAGTTGGGACCTGAACGGAGAGAATATTAGAAACTCGGAAATACAAAAACTTGGTGGAGGAGTTTCGAGCGCTTTGAAATATGAGATTTGGAAGTTACGGCCGTAACGACAATCCAATTTTAAAGAGAAATCGATGAGTTCGCAGATCGTTGCTTGCAGGCTCGGGGAAACTCAGAAACTATTTAGAATCCGAAGAAAAAATGCATAAGGCAGAAAGGTGGACGATTCCATCGCTGTTCTTTCCACGAGGAGACCCTTGACAACTCGTTGTGCAAGTTTCCGCAGATCGTGACATAATCGATCGGTCGATGTCAGAAGTGAAGAGTTAATGCAGCAATTTGTAATTCTTTCGCACGCGAAGATAGACTTTATTTGAAAATATTCCGGATCGCGTGCGTTCAATCATCAAAATAACGTACACGTTTGAAAATATTTTTTCGTAATATTCCGAGCAACCGCGTGAATTAAACCGAGCTCGAAATATTCTATTCGTTTAGGATTTAGATTGGATCGAGCGTTCCGCCCGCCGTGAGCGCGGTTGCATAAGTACGCGGTCGCTTCTCTCTCTCCACCTCCGGATCGAAGCCTTCAACCATACGGCTACTGAAATAATTATTAGCCAGCGTTTATTTATATACCTTGCAAATATCAAGGAGTGGTAACGTAGAGCTATACACGTGACCGTATCGACGAGTCTTTTTATGCCATTTTAAAAACCCTCGGACGCATATCGCTTTTTTTTTCACGTCATTGCATAAGCGGAATCGATCTGATTCCATCAGCGCGGCAACAAAACAAACGTCAGTCCTCTCGAAACACTTCTTTTTTTTTCTTCTCCTCGGCCGTGCAAGATTTGCGTAACGAGCGTGGATGCACTTTTTTCTCGATATCATCGTCGCGCGATGTAACGTTCTCGAAAAACGTATCTTGCAATTTTCCTTTTAATTGACACCCGTATGAGATGGAAATGACAATGTAATTTCAAATGCACATTTCCATCGGGGCATGAATTATTTCCTCAAGATCTTGACAGGGATAACAGACCGTGACATTGAATATCATAGTTAACGAGGCGCGCAATTAATGCTATAGCATAATGTTTACTTAGCGAATGTAAGTTTGAATAATTCTGTCTCGAATTGTCAAGGCACACCGTGTACATCCCACGACCGGTATTCTTTTTATCCTATAAATAAAATTATCTAACCCCGAGGACGTAATAAATGATCTCTTCATCGTCTAGGGTAGAAAACCTTGAAAACTTTTCAAAGTGCCTTAAGAGCGACAGGGATATATTTCCGATAAAATATTGATATGATCCCAGAGACCATTAGAACCACCGACACGATGGGCTTAGCGTTAAAAGGGGTTTGAGTGACAAACGCCATTCGCTCTGTTGCAGTTGAAGAACGCCGCGGCGAACGTGTTGCGGGAAACGTGGCTGATTTACAAGCACACCCGATTGGTGAAGCGCGTCAATCCCGGACGCGTGCGGACCCATCAGCGGAAATTCCTGTTGGCCATATACGCGTAAGTCGATACCAACTCTCCTACGGGCGCTGCGCCGTATTAGATCACCGATAGTTAGGCCAGCCACGTAATCACGCCCTGTCTCGCAACTACCTCGAAATTTCAGACTCAGAAAGGTGAAAATGGATCAGCGTAAATTGATGGACAACGCCAACACTGTAACGGACATGGCCAAGGTGAGGGCTCGGTGCTAACGAGGGAAACCGCCCGCTCGTAAAGTTCGATGGAATATTGCAGCGGCATACGGAAGGGATTGAAGGGGATTACGTTTCAAAGCTCTGGTGGCTGCTTAGATAGAACGGCTCTCCTCCAAATGAGGCTTTTATCAGTTATTTCCTTTTCTGTTACAAAAAGAAATTTAATTCTATAAAATCAATAACGTTTTATCATTTATTCGCCGTTATTCACTTATCGTTAGAGGAAAGGTACAGTTTTTCACGATAGTAAAATAATCGGTTTACCGCAAAAGGGGATATTGTCCATCGCGAGTAGATAAGCTTCTTGACCTCTCTAACACATTGACTGGTCCATGTCGACAGACGCAAAACACCGTCTACGAGATCGTCTCGGACATGAGCACGCGGCAGGACACGGTGGAGCAGCGTCTGGGGGGTCTGGAGAACCATCTGGTCGGCCTAGAGGAGAAGCTGACCTCACTGCAGGGTCAGCTGGAGCTGTTGCCCGAGGAGCTGACCCGCTGCCTGGCGCAGCACGCCGAGCGGATGGAGCAGCGGCGTAACTTCCTCCATCCGGATACCGCGGTAGCCATGGCAGCTTCCGGTGGCGGCGGCGGCGGCGGCGGCGGTGGCGGCGGCGGCGGTGGCGGCGGCGGCGGTGGCGGCGGCGGCGGTGGCGGCGGCGGTGGCGGCTGCAGCGGTGGCGGAGGAGCGATCTCGTCGGGCACGAGCCTGGGCGTTTCCGGCGGCGGCAGCAACGCATCCGCCGCGCACCATCCCCTCGCCAGCCTCTGCAACTCCCCCCTGCTGCCGCACTCGCGCAGCGTGCCCAGCGCGCCCAGCACCACGTCCCTGCATCCGTGGCCGGTCAGCCCGGTCCTACCGCCCGTCTCCAGCCGTACGCCCCACCTGGTGCCGGAAACCGGCAAGCATTACGGCCTCAGTCACTCCGCCACGGTGACCAGCACGACCTCGCAGTCGGCCACCAGGCTCACTTCGCAGGCCGGCATGGGTGGGCTAGGCAACAGCCAAGGCTCGGACACGTCGGCGCACAGCTGAGTCTCGTCTCTGCAGCCGCAGCACTCGTACTAAGGCCCCTCACCGGTTTCGCGCGGCGGTTAACACACTGCGTGGCCGTGCCCGGGGATGGTTGCCGATCGTTTCTGGCGCGTCGCCGACAGGACGTATCGCACTTGATACAATACTGCCAGAGATATATAATCGCGCTATGATCGGCTCTTCGCACAAACGAATGTGAGAACTCTCGTCTGGAGCAGTGTATCCTCGTCCGTGTCAGCCACTTGATGGTCCACCGTAATTGGACAGTTCGTATCTAATCGCCAGAGATCTAATCAGTTCCGTTTTCTAGAAGAAGCAATTTCAACTGCGAGCTCGTTTCCGGTTTGAAGACTTGTTTCGAAGGGGGCTACCAATCACGCTATCTAACAGCGGATTTCGCACAGATTTATAAATTAATTCGTATATGTACGAATTTCCTTAGAGTCCCCGCAGCGTAGCTTTCTCGCGGTTGGCGATTCTTTTGTAAATTACAAAGTAAGGCAGTTAAAGCCTCTTGCGTGGAGCGAAAGTTTTGTACGAAGCAGCACTGTTAAAGTCCGTGATTTGTTTTCTCACGGACCACAGCCTGGAAATCTAATTGTCGAGGACACACACACTGCGGCCAAACGGCAGTTCCGCGATAGCCAGGTCGGTCGGACACGGTCGTCCGTTTCCCGTGCGAAACTCGTTTAACGATGGGCCTTCTTGCGTTCCGCGCGTACCTTCGAGCCCCTTCTCGAAAAGTCGGCCAGAGATCCAATTAGGATGGCGCGTCGAGCGATCGTAAGAGGTTTCGGATTCAGAAACGTTAATTATCCGTGCTTTTCAATGTAGCTGTAAACCATAAATCACTCGGCATTTATCCTTTTCGCACCAGACTCCTCAATTATCTGTTTTTTCCGGTTTTCCGCGAAGGATCGCGATCCGATCTCTCGACTCTTCCGACCGCCTACTTCTGTCGATCCCTTCCAATCTCCGACCCTTCACTCGCCAATCTTGGCAGGAGTACGCGATCGAGGGTGGGAGGTCGTGAAAGAGAATGAGGATGATCGGAAAGAGAGAAAGTCCGCGCGACCGATTCGATCGGTCGATCGATTCGATCGGTCGATCGAACGGAGGGGAAGGAGGGGAAAAACTCTCGGGGTACGCACGGCTTCTTCCACTGGCTGCGCGCTGCTCCCCTGCCCAACTTGCGTGCCTGTTTTCTTAATAATTAAATGTTAATTCGACACACAGGAACTCCACCTTGTATCTCTGTATACCTCGTGAAGCGCGCGGACGGGCATAACGTGCATGTACAGGAAGCGTGTGTGCGGACAAGGACTGGCCCGAAGGTGACCCAAGCTGGCTCTTAAAGTCCTCGCGTTTAATTAAGGTAAAGCCGTCCCTTTCCCTCTCACCGTTCTGACGACGGAGGTGTTCAAAGGGCTGCCGTTATATTCGTACCTCACGTCTAGAGCTAAACTAAAGCTGAACGATTCTCAGCCCGAGGTAACGTAACGATAATCTTCGTGTACGGTGATTATCCGTACGCAATGATTTTCATATATTCGGTTTTAAACAATATACGATTTTCATACATTCGGCGCCGTCGGTCTGCGCGACTTATGCGAGGGTTGTTCAATAAGTTCGTATTTTGATTTATATCCGACAGACTTTCGAGCATCTTCTTGTCATCGCTTTTCAGTAGTCCCCTTCTACTTCAATGTACTTAGCCTATCGATGCTTCAGTGCTTTGATGCCTTTGGCATAGAAAGCATCACATCCGAAGCAGATTCAAAGCTCAAATCAATCTCTCAATTTCAAGTCTCTCTCTCTCTCAATCTTCGTGAATTTGTTGAGAGGACATACCTTTTAGCAACATATATTTTATGACTGCTATTTTATGACTCTAACTTTGGTTTTATTCATTTTTTTTTATCATGTAGCGCTTATCACACTTGCAAAAAAAAAAGAAAAACTCAATTAGGCTGAAATTTTACAAAGCAGATAGAAAGAATATATACTAAATATCACCGGAGTTTCAAGTCCCTATCTCCTGCATATGGGTCAGAGTATGAACAACTCTCTTTTTGAACAACCCTCGTAATTTCTACATTTGAGTGGCTTGAACTCGCGAGCTTCGCGTTAAACACAAGAGCACTCAAATGAGAGAAAACAGAATCGAGTCTAAATTGCCGAACATGTGATATCGATCGCACCCAATTTGCGAATTGTCTTCGGCTACGTATTGTCGCTGGCGTACACGCGTATATCGGTATACATTCCTCCTCTCTATTATTTTTCCGTTAGAAAACCCATCTCTCCCGGCCTGCCTGCGTCGCTAAATTCGACGACGAGTCGACTCGTCATTTGTACAACGGCGCGCCTTCGCGTCCAAGCGTCTTGCGTCTATCCTGTTTCTTAGAACGACGTGCTTTAAGGGCCGGCGCGAAAACCCGACGGGTATCCATGCAGGAACCGTATATAGAGAGAGAATGCAAAGTGATCTTATAACCGCTTTAACGTCCGTAGGTTACATAGGATATTATACTGTTAGGTGTATACTTGTACATGGCGCACGGGTACAAATAAGCGGCTACGTTTCCATTGAGGGGAAGAGAGTTTTGGGAGGGAGGGAGTTGAAGATTTTTTATAATGGGACCGCGACTGCGCGGGGGTGACACGGCGCAGCGCGGGGGGGGTGGGCTTAATTAAATGGATCGACCAGACAATGGGGAAACTAATTATTTGCCAACGACTTCCTGTTCGGAGGTGTTCACCAGGCTTCCTTCGTTCGCCGTTACTAATTGTCGCCGCGTTAAGTACGTCTGCATTAATTTACGATCGCTCATGTATATGGAAAGTAATGTAGATTATGCAGAAACAGACAGCCATCGCTTTCCTCAGAATTATCGCTCTTAATAATTCTGCGACACTCTCTCTTCTTCTTTTTTACTATCATCTATCTTATTTTTCTTTTTATTTCTCTATCTTTTATTGAAAGCGACCAGCGAAATTCGCTCGAACTCAGACAATACGCATGTCCCAAATCGGGACATATGACGTCCTTGAGACGTCTTAACGATGTCTTTATGCCCGATCTGGGACATTGTGTTAACTGGGAAGTCTCCGACTATTCGGCGAAGACGAAACGTTGAACGAGAAAGCCTGGGAAGGCACCGAAGGTGTCCCGGAGGGCGCCCCGGGAGGGACACGAGCGCAAACCCTGCACGTCACGCAATTCCGGGATCTGAAGAGCTCCGGATCCTTGAGATCTGGGATTTATCGAGCGACGCGGTTCGGGGTCCCTTCCGGTGCGCGACGTACCGTTTGCTGTAATTCGCAGCGTTTATTCTTTTCGACGCGATATTTTGTCCCGAAGATGTTCAGATCTCGACGTATCGGCACGACAGTGTCGTTGTTAGCGCAACCACAGCTGCACGCGACAAACCCGAGATTATATCGGGGCTCTGCGAGGCAGGCTCGAGCGACTCTCTCGTCTCTTCCAAGCATCCAAAATCGTAGAGCGTAGAACGCTGAAAATTAATTTACAATTCTGCGAGAGAAAAACAATAAATCACTGAGAGTTGGAGCGAGAATTTATTTGTAAAATTGAATTTGTTTCGAAATTGAGTCTTCAAAGACAGAGATAAGTTTTAAAAAGTCATCGAAGAACGTTTATGAGAAGTGATTCAGTTCAATCGAATATTCTGATTTCCACTTCGCCCAGTTTAATTCAAATTTACATTTGCCCTTTAGCTGCTAATTGATGCGACGTCAAATTCTCAGATTTAGTTAACGTTAATATTATTATTGTCTATTAATGAATCTTGCGGAAAGGAAAGGAGAAAGCTTGGTCGAGCCGCCTTCATCCTCGGCCGTTCACAAGGAAAAGCTCATGCGGAAAAAGCTCACTAACGCGGATAAAGTTGGGACCTGGTTTGTCTTGTCCGTCATCGTTTCATTTCGAAAGCGTAGTTTCGCGGCTAATCGCAATGCGAAACGGGACCAAAACAGACATAATTTTCACAACGTTCTCATACTGTTCCTCTCTCTCTCTTTCTCCTACCTTTTCTTTTTCCCTTCTTTTCCTCTTGCTCTCCTTCTTTTCTCAGTCCAACAGATTTTTCATTCCGATAAAAATGGTGAATGAGAACTGAAATATTATAAAAAGTAGCTCGATAATTATAAATACAATTAATTATCCTTTTGTAGATTGAGAATTTCACAGATATAGAAATGATTTCATTATTTGACAATGACAGATATTTTAACTGATAAAAAATGAATTTATTCAATCGTATTACTTTCTTATTTTTGTATTTTCACGTAAATTATTTCCGAGTAATCTTTTAATGCCGTTACATGTATTAACGTAACGTAAAAATTCGCAGAAATTCTTCTTTTTCCTGAAAAAGATTCCGCCAAATTTTTCTATTTAATCTCATATCTTTCATCTTGACTTGATTTCGCTAAAGATGAATAATTTCTTTGAAGATACGAATGAAAGACAAAAGATTCATTCGAAAGCTTTCCCGTGTAATTGATAACTTTTCGTTAAATTTGAAAAATATTTAATGTTTAACTTTTTCAATTTTTTGATTTGAAAAAGAAGACCATCTGTTTTCACAGAATGTATTTTTAGTTCTCGAAGGGAATATCTTGTCCGCGTGAATACGACAGTCGTTTATTCGACTTCTCTCTATCTGAATGAAATTTTCAATCCGAGTAGTGTCCAACTCTGCTTTCTTCCTTCCATTTACCTCTAATTCTCTTCGGACTATTTCCGCCTTTTCCTCCTTTCTTCATCTCCCTGTTGCTTTCCTATCCTCCTGCATCCTTGGAGGATCCTTCAAGGAGCATTCCTATTTCGCGCGCGACTCAACGCACTGGACACGACAACACTCCACGATATTTTTATATAGATTTCTTAAAAGTGCATTATGGTGCCAGGAAGACCACGCCAAGTATAAAAACGTAAACATAAAGCAGTTCTCAATATTGGATTCTTAGGTGATAGACACCGACTCTACGATATTGTTAGTATACGTAATAACGTAGATATGTAGATGAGAGATTACCGAGCTCTTCGACGTAGTGAAGCTACATAACATCACGACGAAGGTAATGGAAAGGAGAAAAGAATTGCAACTTGGAAAAAAAATGCGCTTATTGCAAGCTGCATTTGCTGAGTGCATAATGAAAGTTTGATAATAGGTTGATTTCTTAGATATATATGTATCGAGTATTTCGCGAAGTCTCTATCAAATTTTCGTGGATATTAAGAAATCAACTTTTCCTTTGAAATTATCGATATAATTATGACATAATTAAACCTGAAGCCAACTAAAACTAATTATATTCTGAATTTAATTAATTAAAGTATTTTTTGTTTTAATCTAGATTCAATAAAGTATTATCGAGATTATTGTTTTAATTAAAATTTTAGTGAAATAATGTCCACATATGAGATATATTGATATTTCATTATCTATTTAAATTTCTAAAATTCATCTTATTATATAATTTATACAGAATAATTTATACAGAATCACAATTATGCCTTAGTTTCTAATTTTAGGGAAAAGAAATCAAAATCTGTCAAAGCTCTCCAGAATTTTGATGCAAGCTCAGCAAAATACTCCATATAATATTGTCATTGATCTTATTTACTCCTTGAAAAATTCTGACACGTTGAAATGTTAAATATCTATTCATACTAGGCTTACGGAACTTCAAATCGTCAGAATCACGAAAGTTAGAATCTCTTTACGAGACTTTGAAAATTTATATATTGGTAATAATGGACCTTTTCAGCTTTTAATACATGGAATCTATTGATTCTTTGAACTTTGATCTATAAAATTTGCATATGTAAATTTTTGGAATAGTTGCTTCAAACAATGGAGATTCTAAGGATTTCCATTAATTTCTCGAAATAGCGTAGATCCTGCGAGCTTCAGATCCTTAGAACTGCGGTTCCTTGATATAACGAAACTCGTTGAAAAAATTAAGAAAACTTTCGATATATGAAAAAACTTCGCAAAAATTACGGGCCCGCGAGACGTTACGTTTTAGGAGAACTTATATAAAACTATGCTTTCTTAAAAGAATATAGGGTCCTTAGAACTTCGACTCTCGTTTGACGAAACATGTAGAGGACCGGATCTTTGCAGCCTTAAAATTTTAAGCCTTGGCACACACTCGCAAATTTTTTACTCCCTGTGATTTTTAAATTATCGAATTAGCGACAGTTAATTCGAGTTTAACGTGTACGAAGCGTGAGAACGGAACGGTTCCTTCTTTTTTTTTCACGCGCTTTTAATCACCGCCGATTCATTACCGGGATCGAAAAGACGATCGATTTCCGCGTGATGTGGACTATGTTGACCGGAAGAAAGAGTCGCGAGTATCGAAGATCGAAAGCCGGTGATCGACTTAATTCTTTACACGCAGTGTTAACGGTAAGAAAAAAAAAGAAAAAAATATATTAAACGGGACGCGAAGAACAGAAAAAAAAGAGTTAAACACGCGCGCGCGCGTATTTATATGAGCGTATTTATACGGTTATTACTATCTATATTCGTTTATGATTGTTATTGTTATAATTATTAAACGAATTATCGTCACGGCGATGAATAACGGTAGTATTTAAACGGTTTTAACTCTCAGAGAGATACTTTACGGGAGATCTTATACCAAATATTATACATACCTAGAGAGCTGGGCTGTCGCCATCTAACTGTTACGTAAAATGACCAACAACTATTAAAGTAACGTATTACCTATTAATCTATAGGGTGACCTAGCGACCATGTATTAAGGGAACGTTGTTTTTAACGAGCCTCCCTTTTCTCTATATCTATCTCTATCCCTATTCCTATATCTCTATTCCTCTTTTTCTCTCTCCCTCTCTCTCTCTCTCTCTCTCTCTTTACTTGGAAAGCATTTGAAGAACTCACACAAGACGCAGCGTAACGCGCACTATTGTTATATCTACTCGTGCCAGACTGTTTAATATCGTCGCCATCGTCATCGCCATGCACGCGACTCCGAAATTCAATCTGTCACTCCCTTTCGGTCACCTGGACCGATTCGTCGCCTCCGATCTCAACTACGGGAATCCATAATTCTAGCAATTGACTTCTTAAGTGCACGCATAGGCTTGCATTTCTGAACCCACTGAAACCTCCAGCCGCCGCAAATTTTGCATTCACGGCTCCATATGTCCAGGAGGGACAGTTGAAACTAGAAGTTCCTGAAAAACCTGTCCTTATTAAGCTCCGTTTTTCGCCCTTTATTCCCCTTTTGAGTTCCGAAACCTCGGAAATCCCAGGTCCTCTCATCTCTGACTGGCTCGGTCGGAGGGTCAAGGTTTTGGAATCGCAAGACTCGAGAAAAAAAATATCTTGTGTTATTCTTGAAACGTCTCTTAGCCTCATCGCCCTCATCGTCGATTATCATCGCGAGTCATAAACACGCGAGTCATTATGATCCTCCATAATTTTCGCCATTAAAATTCAATGTCGCCGCATACGCGACACTACAATGCAGCCGCATTATAATCTTCGCCATCAAAATTCAGCATCGTTGGTCACGGCTATTATACCCTTCTCCCATTTCTATCACGCACCGACACCATTCGACAGCGTTCATGGATCTTGGAACAAAACGGACTACTATTAACGACTATAGAGAAAGTTTTTCTCCTTACAGGTTTAGGATGATAGGTCTATATACATATATAAAAAACATATACATAATACTCCCCCTCAGATACCATATACATAATATTCTAACTCAGCTAATTATGATATCGCGTAAGTTGTTACTACTAATTAGTCTCGATTACTTTACGACGGCGAACATATAGCGCAAGGCACAAATTAGTATACATAATTACGTACGTATATATACATGAAAAATCTATATAGATATAAAGGTAAAAAGTAAAATACGTATTGAATAAACTGGACACACACACACACACACACATTCGTTAGAAGGAACGAGGGCACACCGTTTAAAAAGGCATGCAAGAGTGCATCTCATTGCGCGTTAGAAAAACAACAACAACAAAAAAGAAACAAACAAATTTGTAGGGCTAAAGTGGTTTTGATACTATACGAAGCACCGAGAGCGAACTTTTTCTTACGACGAGACTTAACGATATTTTATTAGACTCCGCTAACGAATCGACTAATAAGAAAAAAAGAGCTATGCTAACTCTCGCGCGTGCGCATGCCAATCGCGATCGGAACTTCGCGGCACGTCGACCTGTTAACGCGTTCCTATCCAACGATCCAGCCGATTTTCCCCTGACCTCTCACCCTGATCGACACGCATTATCGGCGAGCGCACCCGCGGATTCCCCGAAACCATCCGAATCCCCGAGTAGACCTCCCTCGACTCTCCGGAATGTTTGACACTCCAAACTCTCGGGCTCGAGAGAGCCGAATCTGCGGAATTCTGTCTTGGGATAAATCTCTGAAATCTCGAAACTCCGGATCGAGCGGTAATTGCGATAAGAACTTGGAGTTCAATCACGTTATCTTGAAATTATCAAACCCTGAGGATTCAAGACAGGCGTATCCTCAAAACTCGGAATTTTCTGAAGCTTTCAATCAGGCGCATGGCAGACTCCAAAATGTTTGAAACACGTTGGACTTGGAAGCGTTGGATCCTCGCTACTTTCGACTTATCCTTCGATCGAATTCTCGTGTTCTTAGATATTTATCGTTTATAGTACTTAAAGATCTTCTTTTCCAATATTTCCGTATTAATTAGAAATTGATACTGTACCGAGGCCGACACCGAACGTCAATGTTATCATTATCTACTAAATCGAAATTCCAGAGAAGTATATACACGTAGAAATAAAATACGCTTAAAAACAACTCGGAGCGTGTCGGAAAGTTTTGCTACGTCTTTGAGATTTATTATGACGACGTATTGAACGAAATACAAGATACTGCCCGCCAATCCCGGAAGAAACGTATAGTCAGGCACCCCTTTTTCACGCAACTGTTAAAAATAACGCGACCCTTCTTCCTCACTCGGATTTTGCGAACTCGCATTTTGCATTTTTCGCATAAGGGACACAGGAGAGAAATTGTCATCGTCGCAATTGCTACCAAATGATTTGCGAACCCTCAAGTTATGATTTTTCGAGGTTGGACAGACAATTGGCTGAAGAAAAAGAGCCAAAGTACTTTTAAACAATTTTACTTTATCTCACAGAATATTTTAAAGAAAGAAGACTATATACTTCAGAGTTGTTGGAATTAATTGGCTTAAAAAGGATCGATTCTCTTCACAGCAATATTTCTATCGCTTCAATTGTCGCCACCGCGGCTTTTAATTTCTCACAGGCGTGTTCCCTAAACTGATTCGGACATGCTTTTTTCCGATTATCGAACGTCCTCTGTTCACGCTCGCTCTTACACAAATGTATCGTCATCAACAATCCTCAGACTCCGATCGGTCTCTCCTTCATCAAGTTCGTGTTCGCGCTGTAATCGATAGTTCAAAACCCAGGTGACTCGCAAAGCGACCACCCCGCACGTGGGGGACGTGGGGGTTCCTCCCGAAAGGCTTCTACGCTGCATCTTCTGTGTTAAAGATCCTTTCGATATTGAGCTCCGGCTCAACAGGTCAAGCTCTCGAGGAAGTGGCACACAGGGTGTCGTGTTAAAACCTACACATCGTTGCTCGAGAATCATGCAAGCGCGATATGCGGTTGGACGATTCTTATAGTTATAATTATATAATTACAGAAACATAACACTTTCGCATCACGTATACGCGGAGCGTTCCAGGACTGGCAATCTCGTCTTTCATGTGCGAGTCGAATTGGTCCTTTATGGACCAATTTGGAATCGTAGACGAATGGGGATCTGTTAGATCCCTGGAACACCCGCTATTTGTTAAAGACCCTTTCTTTTGACAGAGATGTAGTGGTGACTGCGAATGTTAGAACGACGACACGATCTCTGATTTGAAATTCGTATTCCCTGTAATTTCGACCCCGCAGGAACTTGAATTCTTGAAAGTTAGTTCAGGGGGACCCTCTCGCGGCCCCCGAGGTTTTAGCGTAATTTCGAAACATTCTGCAAATAGCGAACAGTCCAAAATGCCAGGCACCTAGGACTCTGAGTCCGCGGAAATGTTGAGTGAATCGCCGTATTCCTATATAGACCTTTGGGCTCTTCGAATAAGATACTTTGCGTAATCTTAGAAACTTTGCGAAACTTTAAGTCCTTAATTTGCAACAACAAAAAAACGTGCGAAATCCCTTTGAAACGTCGATTCCCAAGATCTTTATGATTAAATTATATATACATATACCTACGCATATACATATATATATATTTTTTAAGGCGTAATATATGATTATAACTATGCCTCACGTCTCGAGCTGAGAGACGCGACCCGATGTCGCTTGTCGAAACAGTCAGGCGTTTCTGTGATTCCTAGACTCGAACGGTGTAACGACACTGAGGTTCTCACACTTGAAAAGAAGAAAAAAAAAGAATTTACGCGGACGATAGCGCTCGTCCTGCGTCGGGATCCGGCGATCCTGGCGAACGGGGTTTACTTTTCAATATAGCCATTCGAGTGCCAACCCGAGACTTGACTCTTTGATTACTAAACGGAGAAGGAAGCGATTCTCATGCGCACGAGATTACTATCTGAATTGTAAAGTCAAAGAGACTTACTTAGAGATTTCGCGCCGGTCATGTCTTTTTATTTTTTTATTTTTTTTAATAGTTTGATTAACTTTCAATCGATTAAATTTTGTCCTATCTTTTACCGCTTTCATCATTTTTAATTGTTCATAAAATGTTCATAAAGCTCATTTTTGCATAGTTGCGCCGATATATGCACATACATAATTATATCTTTTATTCTAATAAATAAAATGTTGGCAGTGTGCCGGCAGTTTGCCAGCAAATTCGAGTAAACTATTGCAGATTGCCACTATCTATTCCGAATTAAGTTCGTGTTCTGTTGGTAGATCCTGATATACGATCTGACAGCAGAATCTCCCATTCTGTAACTATTTAAATGGAATGTATGGTTTAAACGGTTACGAAGTGATAAATTTTGTTTGGTTTCTGCAGTCAATCTGCCATCATATCCCAGTTATATTTCTGCTGGCATTTTAACGATGAAATTTGTAGCGTACACTTTGCGAAAACTGTTTTTGACAGATTAGCTATCGTATTTACGACGGAATTATACATATAATAAACGACGGGACGCATATAAGTGACGAAAGTCTGCGTCAGAAAGTATTTCAAGGGTGGTGTTGAAATTCGCTACTAATTATAATTAGCGCGTTCACATATACGGGGCGTTATTATAATCACGACTAATAGTTTAAGACGACGGGACGAGGATGCTATATATCGTCCGCGTCGCTAAGGAACAAATCCCACGCAACGAATCTTGAAAGTAGTCAATATCTAATCAATTCCGAGGGATAGGATCAACTCTCTTAGGGGATAATTAAATGGAAGGGGTTAGGGGACGAAGGGTGGGAAGCATAACCCCAAGTAAATAAATTTGCAAGCGGGAGGACGTGTTTTTCGACGGAGAACGATTAAGTATCTTCCATTATTAGTGACTCGATCATCAACAGTGGGTTACGGATGAGTTTGCCATTAAAATGTGGGTTGCGATTAATACGAGGAATTAAGAGTGTGTATATACGTTACGTGTATTTAATTATAATAGCGACGACATAAACGTAGCGCATACTTTTAAAGGAGAGGAAAATAATACGAACGCCATGGCACTAAGCAACCGATTAAATTGCGAATCCTCTTCCCGGTCGATACTCTTTAAAAACTAGCGTTAATCACGAAGCTGATCGATCATTATTAACGAGGGACGGAACGTGCGTATGTAAACTTATTACGATGTCTATATATAAACCAACGTGTTTTCATGCCGAGAACAAATAAATTTGCAAGTCGGAAGGATTGCGTTCTGAATCTTTTTATTATCCCTTCCCCCCCCTCTCTCTCTCTCATTAATCAATTCCCGCGATTAGCTCACTACAGCGCGAAAAACAAGAAAATTATATTCCAAGTATAGAAGAAAAGATCGGTGCATTTGTGAAATCGTAGAATAAAACTATATCTTATGTTCCTTTTTTACTGAGTTAATATATTTGAATCATCTTTGCTTTATTCATTTTTTTATATAACTTCTACATTTTGATGCTTTTTCTAAATAAGTTTTTTCTGAATTTGAATTATGGTTAAAAGTCAGCTTTTTACAATTATTGATAAAATTACAGAAGTGCACTTCAAAAGTTTTGATGTTGTTTAGAGATGTGTCACAATTTCACATCCTATGTCCTATGTAATAATTTATCCTTTTTTTCTTCATGTATTTCAGGCTACAAGTAAAAGATGTTACACTAGCTGATAAATCAAGTAATTTAAAATAATTTTTTTTCTTAATAATCTGCTTCTAACTATTCAAACCACGAGAGAATTATATGTTCAACCTTCTTTTAAATACGTAAACATATCCAAAAATTATCTTATATAGCTCAAAATGTATAAGAAATGTATAAGAAATATTTTTACTTTAAAGAATGTAAAAAAATATTAGTATTTCAATCAATTTTTCAAATGCATCCTCTCACTTTAAGCAGAAAAGGTCAGATGAGGGAAAAGTAAGTTTGGAAAAAAATTAATGCAGTATGTTTGTAATAAACTGTATTTGTCTTTTTAAGGGGATGCTGGAGACAGCTCTGTTTTACCGCGAAATTTTCAGACACACTAATCTTTTGATTGATTTCACCGAATTAAAATTTTTTGTCCAGAATTAAAATATGGACGATAACGAATACCGCAGACACCATTTGCGTATGAAAAACGAAAAAAAATTAGAAAATTACAGTTTTATTTTCGATTCTGCGGTCGACTCATGACAACACTTGCTGCACATAAAAGTTTTAGACTGTGTACGTATACAAAAACCTGGCAGCGGTCTCGGAAATACAATAAAGAAGAATCCTGCGCTTGCAGAAATGAGCTGCGAGCTTTAGTATAAGAGAAAAGTGTGTTTGAAAACTTCATATGCACATGTTACGCGTCTCCCCGAATTCAGCCAAAAACATACGGATCAGTATAACGGGTAGCCCTAGAGCAGGCGCTCTGTAGGTATGTGTAAGAATCGGTGAGCACTTCTTTATCGACGCTGATCGAGTTCGCCTGCGTTCTGTATGTATGTGTAAGAATCGGTGAGCACTTCTTTATCGACGCTGATCGAGTTCGCCTGCGTTCTGTATGTATGTGTAAGAATCGGTGAGCACTTCTTTATCGACGCTGATCGAGTTCGTCTGCGGCTCCAGCATCCCTTTAAATGTGTCTATATGTATGCATGCCATTGGTTTTCATGTGTGTTGAATTGAACACTTGCCGTATCGATATAATTTCTCTAGAGACACGTTTTACTCCGTTTCTCTCGAATTTATATCGTTGCAATTTCAATAAGAGTACGAAGTATAGCTGGCTAGTACATCCAACAAGAATTTTTATATACAGAATGATTCTAGTAACTGGACCAGGTTATAGCTCTTTCTTAAGTCAAGATAGAAAAACATGGTAAAGTAGAAGCTATTACTGTTTAGTATGATCTACTATTACGTGATTATATTTTTTCGAATAATGCAGTGATGTATACAAGATGCAACGCACTTTTTTAAAAATAGAATCATGCTCTTTTTTAACATAAATCGATTCTTTCTATTATTCTATATATAAAAGAATAGGATAAGGTAATCGGAAGGTTAATACTTGTCAGTTATTACACATTTTATATTAGAAAATTACTTTATTACATTAAGTGCTTGACTAACACATTTTCTAATTTGTGAATACACGTTATCTTTTAAATACCTCTATAAAGAAAACATCAAGGGGATTCAAATCAGGTGAACAGGGCTAAAGTGTAGGAATGCGGATTCAAAACAATTTTTCTTTATAGATTTGTATCAAATATCTAGTCACAATACAATTAGTGACCAACATGACAATGTTATGAAAAATATAAAAAAATATGTTGGAAGATATTTAGAATGTCATGGTAGTGTATTTGATGTAATAATTTTATGACAAAATGTGTAATATCCAGCAAAGTATTGACTTTCCGATTCCTAATTCTATTATACAGAATAATAAAAAAATCGATTTATGTTAAAAAAAAGTATATAATTCCATTTAAAAAAAGTGCAATTGCATTTTACTAATCCAGTTAGTTACTAGAATTACCTTGTATATATAAAGATATCTAAAATATTTGAAACAATTACATAATGAGTATATCCGTTTGTTTTTCTGTTCCAAAGTATTTTTAAAAAATCTTTGAATTTTATCGCAATGCGATAAGTAATAAACAGAACTTTTTTTTCATCAGAAGATACTTTTTACATATTTTAATATGTCACTATTGATTATTTCAGTTTACATTGATTAAATCATCGAAATTAATGTTTTCATTCAAATTAATGCTGTCGTCTAAGTAAATGTATAGAATAAAAACTTTGTTCAAAAGTTAGTTCAAATATAAAAATATACAGAAAAGACTGCATTACAACGTAATTATTTACATGTTTTGTACAAGAAGAAAGTTCTATCTACACTCAATGAATTTAGAGATATATTCGCATTATTGCAACAAGTATACTAAAAGTTTGTATTTGATCATTTCCCATATAGCAGTATCTTTAAAAAATTTCTTCTTGACATATTCAACAAAATCATGCTAAGTCCTATCAATTCGCTTCCTTCTGCGTTTCTTCCTTTTCCGTTGCCTTCGTTGCTTCTTCTTGAACGGGTTTTTCAGGTTCCTTGTTCACGTCTTGCTCGTTAATATTATTTTCGGTTGCAGTTCTCGACCACGAGCAACTTCTACGACCTGGCGACTTTGGCATAGACCAAGAACTACTGCGTGATCTGCGTCTGGGTGACGTGGGTCGTGATTTCGCCCGCGTAACTTTGACGGAAGACGATCTCTCGCCACGCTTGCTCCTATAACGATTCTTGTTGCGGGACTTGGAGCGACTTCTGGATCGCGATTTTCGTTTGGATCTAGAACGACGCGTTCTGGAGTTGGACTTTGATCTAGATGATTTCTTGCGCTTTGTTTTAGAGTTCGATCTTGTTCTTGTTCTCGTTCTCCTCTTCGAGACCGATCTACTTGCCGATTTCCGGCGGTTGCGCGATCTAGAGCTCGATCTCGAACGATGCGATCGCGATCTCGATCTGTGCGATCGTGATCTCGATCTGCGTGATCGTGATCTCGATCTGCGCGATCGCGATTTCGATCTACGCGATCGTGATCTGGATTTCGACCTTCTCTTGGAGCGCGAATCGCTGCGTCTTCTACTACGCGATCTGGAGACGCTCCTGGATTTCGACTTGATCCTCGTTCTTGAGATAGATCTATTTATCGGTTTTCGATTACGGTTACGCACCCTCGATTTTTGTTTCGAGTCCCGCTCGACCAGATGTGTAAAATACTCGTAGTATTGTCCATTATATAAATAAGGATTTGCCAACGCATAGTTCATCTCGTATCGTCCCCGACCTCTACCCATAGGTAACATGGGCTGATGGATCGACATCGAATATCCCGACATTGGCGACCGCATCATCTGTGATCTCGCATACCTCGGCATTCTCAACGTATGGAATGGCGCCATTGACGGCAACATTGGTATCCTGTCCATCGATATCGAATCAGAATAGTCATAAGGAAGATTTGCTGGCACAGCATCTGTAATTAATGTTGGGTTATTTTGCTACATCTGTACATTTTTATTTCACACAATTATATGTGTAAATAATATTTTGTACGAAACGTACCTTTAGACGAAGTCGCACCGTCGTTTTTTATCAAGACACTCTTGAGTTTTTTCTTATTTGTCTCTTTATCTGATTCTTCCTCGGTTGTGCTACCTGAACCGGAATTATCACCTTTCTTCCGTTTTTTCTGCGTTTTCTTCTGCTTTTTCTATAACAATAAAAATATTATTAAATGCTAATTCTTAAATAGCGTTGCATTGCAATAATGCAAATTTTACGTAATATAAAATAATTAAACACCTTTTTCTTTTTATCTTTCTTTGTTTTCTTCTTCTTGTCCTTATTTTTTTTGTCGTTTTCCGAATCTACTTTCTTAGCATTTTCACTTGTTTGATAGTTTTTTGTTTCGTTCTTTTTTGCGACGTTTTGATCCAGCTTAATTTCTTTCTTCTCCACTTTCGTCTGTAATTATGAGATACATAATCAGATACGTATTCGTGAATTAATTTTATCGGTTTTATTCAACCTTAAAACGATTTTATCACCAACGATTTATTTTTTGTCACCCACCTTTATTCTGTCAAACAGTTCATCTAATAATCGTATGCTTTCCAACTGCCGTTGAGCTTTTATCAACTTATGTTCTTCCCTAGCGATCTTCATTGAGACCTTGTCCTCTTCTTGCTTACGAAACTTCGTGAGGGCCTTTCGTTTTCGTTTCTCTTCCCGCGTTCGTTGTCGATCTACTTTTGCTAGTGAATCTGCCTCCTCCTTTTTTCTAAGGTTAAAGCAAGAATAATTTTGTATCACAAAAAAGAAATACAATACCGTATTTATAGAATACGTCTTAAAGTATTTTTCTCATTAAAACGCTCACTTCAATTCCTCTTGCCGTTTCTTTTCTGCTTCTTCTCTTTTTCGAATTTTCTCCGCCGCTAAATTGTCCTGCGCTATTAAACGCCTTCTCTCGAATTCCCGATGCGATACCGAACTGTCGCTCATGTGTTTGGTCTTGTCAAAATCAACCTGAATGGAATTATTTCAATCATCAAAAGATATTCGATTTAATAATCTTTTTTTTTTTGCTCTGCTTATTTTGAAAATTATTTGTCGCATATTGTCGCGTTTAGAATGTATGTTATCTTACGTTAAGTTAAGTTTACAATTATTAACATTCCGGAAAACATATTATGTACATTAGTATTGATGCAGATGTACAGTCAAAAAAGTTTTAATGTCACAACAGATACACTATAGGCATTGTATTTTCTATTGAATATTACCTTTATTGTCGCGGTCAACGAATTCTGGCCGTCTTTCTTCAACAGTTTCATACCACGCAGAGCATCCATCGCTCTGACAAAATCCATATATTCGACATACTGTACGTACACGTCGAAAAATAAGCCGTCCTCGTAACTGAACTTATGAATGTTATTACCGAGCCGCATTCTGGATCTGTAGCGATCCGCGGCAGGCACGTCGATTCTCCTCAACGTGCCCCATTTCTGAAAGATCTTCGTGACGAGCGACTCGCTCGGTACGCTTGCGTTATCCTCGGAGAACCATTTAACTGGTAGACCGGTAATGTGGATAGTGTCCGGTCTCTCGCCGGCCTTCAACTCGTTCATGTGTTTCGCATCCCTGAAATAGGAGTTCCAGCTGTGTTTCGTTGGGAAGTCATCCTTCGTCTCGGCCGCCCGGACCTTAATAAAGTCAAAAATTAATTAACTCCTCCAATGTCACAGATCTCGTTGCTTAAATCTCTGTGTTTAATGCAGAATTGTATTGCGCGATTAAAATTGGTGGCGACATTTACCTTGAGGACGTTGGGAAAGCCAGCGAGATTCAATTGCTGCAGGTCCAGCCTGGCCAACACTCTCGGCAACCTGCATCGGTCCCGCAGGTCGCCCTCCAGCCGAATGAATTCCAGAGTGCTTTTGGCCACTTTCAGGGATTCGAATTCGTCCGGCAGTATAAGCGCGCGTATCTTCTCCATTACCTCCCATGTCGATATTGTTTTGCCTATTTATAGCGCAGTTAAGTTTCTGTAAGAAGCTATCTTTACTAGAGCTGTTGCAAGTGGCTCGTGGCATCGCACGGATCACTTGGAATCATGGTTTCTCTTCCAATAGTTGAATGCTACGTTATTTCTCCTGTCATTCTCCGCTAGAGACAACGTAAATGCAAGTGCATAGACTTGTTGCGATAACTTTATCTCTCAAAAACAAGTTCATTACAAATTAGCTAATAGAAATAAAGTAATAAGATCACAAATAAACGGTAAGTATTTTCGTGTGTCAAGTTGAAAGATTATCGTCGCTCAAATAAATGTTGACAAACGTTAACAAAGCGTTAGACAGTAATAAGAAAGATGCAAAAATATATCCGGAATTAATAACAAATGCAAATTAAGATTAGGTGGATGAAACAAACTCAGTATTTAATCAAGATTAAATATAAAATGATAAAAAGAAACTTGAAAAATTAAAGTTTATAAGAACTGTACATTATTCTTGTAATCAAAATATTGCAATTACAAAATTAATACCAAAGTTATGTGATAACTCTAATTTTTTTAGTCTTATTTAAGAGGGAAAGGAAGTTCTGCTCCTCCATTTTCTAAGAATTCATTATCGCAGCATAACTCTCATTTTATTGATATATCAAATAAAGTTGAAGAGGAACATTAATACCTACAGCCCTAATTTTATCATACAAATATATCTTAATAAATATGCCATAAAAAGAAACTTTATAGCATGTAGTATAGCAACATATACAATAAGTAGAAGAACTGCTTAACTTAAATTCTCGAAAATAGGAACTGTATAAATTCAATCGACAAAAATATATATTGCAGATAAAATTTCGTAAACAGAGAAACGTTCCGTTTCTTTTTTGAAATACATGTTGTAGCATTATTGCATTATTAAAAAATATGAATTATGATCAACAGATCGTTGTTCCAAGATTAAGTATAAGATTTTAAGAGACACAATTAGAAAAAGGAAATTGGATGACAGGATCCAAAGCATAGTTGATAAAACACGAACATCAGTTAGAATTTAAACATTTGTTTGAGTCCTAGCAGCTGCGCTTTGGCTCCTATTGCCCAATTTTTCTTCTCTGCTCGTTATTTCAAATTGATGACAAGAATATGCTGCAATATACAATTCAGAATCTATTGCTGTACGATATAACAGTTGAGGAAGAAGAGACAGAAAGGGGGAAAATAAAAGACATAGAAAGGTCCGTCCTCTAGAGAGAGGAGGCCACTTGGTACTGATGACTTGGATGATGATGATAATGTTTTACCTGGAGTCTTCAGTTGGGGCAGAGTGACCGACACGTTAACTTTGGCAAGCGGTTTCAGGTAAAGCGCGTGCGACGGGTACAACGGTACAATGTCGCTCAGATCCCTACAGCTTCGAAATCGGTTAGCAACCTCGCTACTGGGAGTTTCACCTACCTGCTTGTTGTCGCTCATCGCCGGTTAAAGAAAGCTAGTACTAGTAAACGGGCTAAGGGATTCGCGTTTTAATTTTTGGCCAAACGAGTCTCGCTCTCTTATCTCTCTTTCTCTCTCTCTCTCTCTCTCTCTCTTTCTCTCACACTCGGGCGTCTCTCTTACGACAAGCTGGCGAGATGAGAACACCTCAGTAGGGAGGTTACGAAGATCTTCGCGGGACGATGCTGGCTGCTGCTACTATTGCGGCACTACTACTACTAGCTACCACGCGACCTCGGCACTCGGCGAAAAGTCGCGGAAGCGCGGACGAGTCGAGGAAACGGCGATCTTCGTGGACGATCTTCGGGGCGAACGCATCGCTCGTGATTATCCTCTCATTCATGTGCGTCGACGGGAAAAGATGTTTCAAGAATGAAAAAAGACGTAAACACGACGTGCAGCAACGTATGTACGCGAAACGACTCGTTGAAAGTGCCGTTTCCCTAACCCAACAACGGCAACAACAGCAGTCAACAGCAGTGTGTCGTGGATTGGAGCAGGAAGTTGGATTGCGACCAATACCGTTTTAAGAATCCCGATATCCAATAGGCGAACTTGTATTCTAGGAATTTTAGCTAGTGATATTTTCCTTGCAATTCCACTAAACCAGATACAGGCTTGCACGCACAGAGAAGCGTAATCAACCAATCACCATCGAGAGTTTTACAATGGCGGTCTATTCGTTCTCGAGGATTCTCCATAGAGATATATCTTATGAGCCGATTTCATGTCCGATTAATGTGATTCTCCGATTAAACTCACTCTGCATCTCTTTCTAACTGTCCCCCTAGAAAGAGACGAAGAGTGAGTTTAATCGGAGGATCAAGTTAATCGGAGACTGTGAAATCGGCCCTATCTCTTAGATTCCTTGTTCCTGTTGCCTGCAGTAACTTTGTATTGTGCATCCAGCTTTAGAATCAGTTTAATATTTATATCTTACATGTATCGATAAATATAAACTTATAAATATAAACTTATTTTATATATTTATATTATGTGTTAAATATCTATATATAACAGCTCTCTCTCTCCCTCTCTCTCTTTTTCTCTTCTTTTACTTTCACACTTCCCAGACAGCACAATGTCCAAAATCGGAACATAAGACGTCTTTTACATTATACATCTTTTAAGGGGATCCTGGAGTGACAGCGACAAGGCATAATCGGTCTAAGCAATATCTTTGAATTGGCTGAACAGAATGGAAAATCCTTTTACACGATTAAAGTACGCACAAAAATGTAGAGGGCTGTACATGATTTTTTCTGATAAACTAAAAAATAATTTTATTTTTATAAATATTGTCTTCACCTGACGACAATATTTGCTTTATACAAAAATTCTGCAGTTTTTCTATAGAAAATAGTGATGCAGCCCTCTACAAAAAACTGTCAGGAATAATATCGTGCAATTAGAAGAAAGATTTGAAGCCTAAAAAAAAGATATTACTTAGACCAGTGGAAGATGCAAGGTTAGGTGCTATCCTTGTCTATACAAGGACAGATATAGTCGGTGAGCACTTCTTTATCGACGCTGATCGAGTTCGCCTGCGGCTCCAGCAATGCTGGAGCCGCAGGGATCAGCGTCGATAAAGAAGTGCTCACCGACTATATCTGTCCTTGTATAGACAAGGATATAGACAAGGATAGCACCTAACCTTGCATCTTCCACTGGTCTAAGTAATATCTTTTTTTTAAGGCTTCAAATCTTACTTCTAATTGCACGATATTATTCCTGACAGTTTTTTGTAGAGGGCTGCATCACTATTTTCTATAGAAAAACTGCAGAATTTTTGTATAAAGCAAATATTGTCGTCAGGTGAAGACAATATTTATAAAAATAAATTTTTTTTTAGTTTATCAGAAAAAATCATGTACAGCCCTCTACATTTTTGTGCGTACTTTAATCGTGTAAAAGGATTTTCCATTCTGTTCAGCCAATTCAAAGATATTGCTTAGACCGATTATGCCTTGTCGCTGTCACTCCAGGATCCCCTTAAGGTGCGATTTCACGATGACGCTCGACGCTGGATTCGAGCGTCAAATCTGGTCACGTGATAGATTCAGAGGGACGCGAAATATAACCTAACCACTGGATTGGCTGAAATGAGCGTCGAGTGTCAAAGCTAAACACAGTTTAGCTTTTTGACGCTCGAATCCAGCGTCGAGCGTCATCGTGAAATCGCACCTTTAAAGTACATGCTAAGTTGTAAAGCGAAATTATAAAGTACATGCATGGGGAGGGGGGGTGCAGGGGAGCAAAATTTCCCCGCCCACGCATGTACTGGGCACACACACACACACACACACACACACACACGTGTGTATGCCCTGCTTTATAGAAGTTGTGATTTTCGTTATAAAATTTTGACAGCTGCTATATTTTTCAAACTTTTTTTGTTTATAACTTTTTAATAAGCAGCGACCGCCGATTAAGTTATAAGGAAAAGTTACTCAGTATTATGTCCTTGACAATATATGTCAAGGTCAAAGTAATCCGAGCTGTGTAAGTTATTGTAAACTTTTACCCCAAATGTATTTAGGCGGGCAGGATAGCCATTTGCTATAGATTCATTTCCCTTAAAATCCTGCTCGATGACCTCCGTACTATTGTAACACCTGCGCCTTCTACACACACACACGCCGCACTCACACGCATTTATGTAACACAATGATTTTCCATTTTGTTCTTTTCTTGTAATAAATGTGCAATAATTTTAAAATAATATTGGCTTCCCATTATTTAATTTAAGACCTCACCTCACCACTACCTCTCTAAATCGCACAAGGTCCGATCCCCGGTAATAGGGATATTATATCCTTGACCGAAAACAGGACCGCGAGTGCACGAAAACTCTCAGCAGGCGTAATAGCGTCCCTTCTGGACGTTGACCCACGACTAGAGTTTTCCCGAAAAGTGCATTCGACTCGAGGCACGCGGCTTTCTAGTGTGAACCCGAGATACCATAAGATCACGTTACGTCTTCCCATACCCCCTCCCTTGGATAGCCTTTCCTTCGCTATCCGTCGAACCAATATACCTAAATTCCGGGGTTCTGACGTAACAGTTATAAGCATCAAATATTTACTTATTTCGTGCGATTCTCACACGTGAATATAAAACATGCCGATATCTCAAAAATTATACGGAAGTTAGAGCATAAACACGGACAACAAAAGCGTACATACATACACACACACATACACACATACATTACACACGGACATTTTGTACAAAAGTGATTTTTCGACGTTTTAGAACATTCTAAACACTTTGCCAAAGATACTTGAAAAAAAAATTTTTTCACGAAAACAAAGCTTCCTCTATGAGGAAGCAAAATTGTATATTTATGAATCGATATAAATCGATATAAATATATTTTAAGCATTTTATGTAGTTATACTTTCGACATAAATTAAACGAGTCAATCAATATCTAGTTTCTTGAAACTTCCCTCGACCCCGAAGAAATCCATCGTCTTGCTTTTGCCTACTCTTAATGCTTCGTTTACACGACCCGTGACTTCATCTTGTAGAAACCATTCACGATGATCCTCTATCTTTTTTAATATCTCCTCCTGTTGTTCTTTCAACGGTTTAGCTTTTCCACCTAAACCTACATCGCAAGGGAATGCTTCCAGTGGCACAAACGTTGCCAGCGTGTCCTTCGTGGGGTGAATATGTAACTGAAAATATATCGAAAATGTATTATTATACGTATATGTGTATGTATATAAGACGTATTCGTTATTCATTACTATATTTTAAAAATTTAGGAATCAAATAATAATAATAATAATAATGTATGTTGAATCTATATCTTTTTAGAGAAAACATTATCATTATACTCACCGCGTACTGATCTTTTAACTCTTAATATAAATTATTTTTGGTAAACAAGTTTCAAATAAAAATTGATTCGGAATTAAGTAAAAGACAAAATCTTTTTTATTTATTTACATGCGTGGAACTTTTTTATATTTAATGTAAAATATTTTTATTGTTCTTACCACCTCCATTAACTCTTTTTTCATAAACGGCTTCATCATCGACAAAATGATATCCATGACTGCGTTGGTGTTAACAAAGTGCAGACCTTTAAGTCTGATTGGTATAGCTTCGTGTAAATAATAAAGATATCTCTCAATCCCCATGGGACTAAAACGGCCAGCATGAGCGAAGGTAACACCTGCCATATCTGTAATAATTATATGACCCTCGGCGGTCCCTTCGGTGTACAACCACAAGTCAATCACCATAGAAATGTACTTCATGACGTCGTTATAAACAAAACGTGACGGTTCATAATCTATTAATCTCGAATAAATAAGTTTGTATCCTTCCTTCGTTGTCATTGGCAGTGTCATCGACGCCCTTTTTAAATAAATTTAATTATTTTACGCACAATTGGATTGAATTTTATTTTTATATCTAGATATCTTATGGATATTTAAGCTCCACAGCTCCTTTTAATTTTTTTACCTTTATATTACTTATTATTTATTATAATTTTAATTTTCACTTAAGAAATTTACGAATAAAAATGAAGATATATTCAAACATATGAAATCTTATGACATGAAATACCTCAAAGTCTATTAACTGTCAGCATGCACTTGGATATATTGTTAAAATATTTATTACTTGAATACGTAAACAAATTTTTAATACTCACACAACTTTGAATATCTCTCGCAATTGCTTTGTTCTAAGTGGATTCCTGTCGGAGAAAAATTCTGGCAAGCGAGTCCTGGAAGTGTAATATTCTTCGATGGTGTTCTTAGCAGCCTCGATACGATAGTAATTACTGTGCAAGAACAATACATATTCAACGTCTAAAATTTTCGGAAGATGCGACTGTTTCATGACCCAGTCCTTTAAAATTTGTATATCGGAATCTTTCAACTCGGGATTTTTCTTCTTTTCTTCCTCATAGGAAATCCTCTTGACCAGCGACATAGTTGACTTCTATTCACTTGTATAATTTTCTATTAATATAAGAAATACAAATATATCATTAGACTCGTGAAAATGTTAACAAATTGATAGACGGCGATACGAGTCAGACGCGGTACGTGGTGCGCAAGTAAAGAAATTAATAGTTACAGAAGTAACGAATTACAATGTATATACATATATATATATATACATATATTCCAACTTAATAAACTGCGCGCCGATTATTTGTCGGACTTGAAACACAGCTATCGTTGGAAAATTAATACCCTTCCCTCCCCGGAATTAAATCTACACGATTTAATTATTTAAAAAACTGTAAAGAAATTATTGCGAAAAATATTACCTCAGCCAGGATTCGAACCTGGAACCTCCCTCATTCCGTGAAGGGCGTCGTACCAACTCGACTACCGAGGCATGTGGTAATATTTATCGCAATAACCGGTTAATAAGTTTAACAAACGCATGTTTCAGCCTGCGTAAATTCAAATATATCATTAGACTCGTGAAAATGTCAACAAATTGATAGACGGCGATACGAGTCAGGCGCGGTACGTGGTGCGCAAGTAAAGAAATTAATAGTTACAGAAGTAACGAATTACAATGTATATATATATATATATATATATATATATATATATATATATATACATATATTCCAACTTAATAAACTGCGCGCCGATTATTTGTCGGACTTGAAACACAGCTATCGTTGGAAAATTAATACTACTGCGTTATTCTTTGACAGATGTACCGCCCCAGTCAAACTCCCCGCCTGGCAGTGTCCTCGAATCGGATCACGCGGGAGTATTAACGGCGATCGGCCGCGAGGCTCTAGAACACCGTGACCGCCGGTGCACGAAGCCCTCGGGGCACGCGCTCCGCCTAACCGAGTAAGTAAGGAAACGATGAAAGTAGTGGTATTTCACCGGCGATGTTGCCACGTCCCACTTATGCACCTCTCATGTCTCCTTACAGTGCCAGACTAGAGTCTGGCATTTCGCAATAATTTCTTTACAGTTTTTTTAAATAATTAAATCGTGTAGATTTAATTCCGGGGAGGGAAGGGTATTAATTTTCCAGCGATAGCTGTGTTTCAAGTCCGCCAAATAATCGGCGCGCAGTTTATTAAGTTGGAATATATGTATATATATATATGTATATATTCCATATATATATATATATATATACATTGTAATTCGTTACTTCTGTAACTATTAATTTCTTTACTTGCGCTCCACGTACCGCGCCTGACTCGTATCGCCGTCTATCAATTTGTTAATATAAGAAATATTTTTAACGCTTATTAGAATTAAGCAGTAATTATCCAGATTAATTGAAATGTTATCACTTTTACATAAAGATGTAATTTATGTCCCAAACAAGTAATGAAAGAATTGAAATTATTAATATCACGTATATGCCGTAATTTAATATAAAAAAGATAAATGTCTTTAATTTTAAATATTTAACCCACGATGTAGAAATTAGATTGGAGAATATTATAATATAAATAGATATTTTATAATAATTATGTTAAAATAAGATAAAAAAAGTTACCTTTTACTCAGGCGTATAACTCTCATGCGAGAAATGACTTGCTTGATTAACACTCGACTGGACGCGATTATTACTCACCGACTCTTCAAGATAGCACTATGCGTGACCATACGAAAATTTGCTTTTTATACCACGAAGCTAGTATACTAATACGTGATACAGACAACAACTTAAGGATGTATAGGTCGTAGGGGGAAGTGGTGATCATTGATACAGCGGAAACATTGATACAGTCATCATATATATATCTCTGCATGAGAAACATCTAAGAAGGTCACGTATCTATGCATATATGGCGTTATGATACACGAATAACCTAACCACATTTCGTACGCGAACAGTAGCCACTTAATTGATGAATGACAGGTATAAACGTGTTTTGCGTACTCTCATGTAAATATTTTCAAAGTCTTTGAAGCGTGATTTTAACATTAAGCACATTAATCTGATTAATACTAAATAAATATTTCGTCAAAAGTAAAAAACAGTATATCTCTTACTAATTTGTCGAAAATATTGACATGACTTTGTATTATTTTCGGCTGAGAATATATTTTATTATGTATGACGCTGTGGGGCAGATTCGTACACTGACTCGTGGAGCACTTTGATACATATCAATATGTATCTATGTAGTTTATAGTATTAAGTAAGATATTTTTATTTTATTTTAGACGAAAATGGTAAGAACGTACCAAAAAAGACCGATAGGGTCTATATTGATGAAGATGCCGTAAAATTGTTAATTCCGTATAAATAAATCTCTATATACAATAAACATAGCTTGTTTTAATAATAATCCAATTTATTTCTGAATAATATTAATATAGATCACTGAGAATCAGTGCCCCATGCCCGTATCATTGTACCCCGCATATGAGGCACATTGATACGAATTTCATTTTTTACAAAAAATGTTAATATAACATTTCTTATTATTAACCTACAGCAAAAAGGCAATCAAAACACGTAAGTAGAAAGACAAGCCTTTAAATTTAACCTATTACATTTATCTTAATCTATCTGCAAAGTTATTTATTTAACTCTTGAAAAAAATCGTATCAATGTCCCCTACTTCCCCCAGCCCCCTACAGTTCTTGCTAAAAGTTAAACTTTCAATAAAAGAAGACTTTGCATGTATGTCAAACAACTCAAAATTTGTTATATGCTAGAAGGGATTACCGTTAAGCTCAACAGGGTCTTCTTTCCCCGCTAATTTTTCCAAGCCCGTTCCCTTGGCAGTGGTTTCGCTAGATAGTAGATAGGGACAGTGGGAATCTCGTTAATCCATTCATGCGCGTCACTAATTAGATGACGAGGCATTTGGCTACCTTAGTTTGAGTATAATTTTTTGTTATTTAAATAATTAGTATTGTTTAAACAATTAAAAAAATTGTTTTGTTGCAAAAAATTTTGAAACTTAAAATACATTAATACAATATCAATGATGTATGTTTTACATATAAAAAAAGTTTAAGAAATATCTTAATGGTTTATTTATATTTTATTTATATTTACACACACAGCAAAAATGTCGATTCTCTATAAGGGATAATGTTAATTTTATCAATTTTAAACTTAAACGACGTCGGTCGACGTCGGTCGCGACGAGCGTCGAACGTATAATACGGGTGCCCGCAGAGTTGAGCACCGCTTCCCCGTTTCTAGGGCTGCGTTCGGGGAGCACGCTATTAGCGCTATTGCATCATTCTATCTTTATCGCTCATCAAGTGTAGAACAAGGATAGAATAAGCAAATAGCGCTAATAGCGCGCTCCCCGAACGCAGCTTAGGTTACACGCGTTGGCCTGGTCTCGTCTAGCGTTCGTCGACGACGTCGATGTGTATACGTTGCAGCCGCGGTGGCGTATAGCAATGCGCCACTCATAGTCCGTCCGATCCATCACTTACGGTCAGCCTGCGTTGCTCTCGAGTCAAGCTAAAATAGCGTAAAACGCTAATTCAGCAAAAAAAGACTAAATGGTATGGAACAATGCGTCAAGTTGAATCGCAACGGCAAAGTAGGAACGGAAAAATCTTAATAGCAAACACGCTAGAGATTGAAACTTTGGAAGCTACGCAGTTATTCGTATTACTCCAAGGTTGGAATTCGCAGAGTTACCTAACAGCAACATTCCTTAAACCTGAGTCATCTACTATAATTTTTCTTTGGGCAACTTTCTCAATTACCTGTCTCTATAAAATCTAATTGCAATTTGTCGAATTTGTCGAATCAATTATCGTAAATTTTATCATAAACTTTGTGCCGTCAAACAAGAATTGACGGATCCTTTCCACGATCATCCATAGTCTTGCCGATTTAATTCATTGACCTGTAGCGGTTATCGCAACATTGTTATATAACGTTTTCCTGGGCCGTCCTAACTCGTTTCTTCTCCCTTCGCCGTTCCGTCGTTCTCACGCCTTGTTTCTCCTCTCGAATTTCAGGCTCTCATGGTCGTCCGTGCTAGACATAGCACACGTAGCGAGTGTTCGGTGAAACTCGCGGGCCGACACGAGCCTGGAATACGCGAGGAGCTCGAGACTTTCGTTTTTGAAAGAGCCAACTTCGTCACCGAATATGCGTCCTCGTTCGTATCGCCTTTTTAGCGTTCTAAACTACAGCCTCGATCGCCACGGCATTGGCGAATATGTGCGCAGCGTAGGTGCGACAGTTTTAACGAACGAACCGTTCCTTTAAAATCCATTCATGCTGAAATTCACACGTTTCGAGTGCGCGCGCCAAAATCTGTTTACCAAGTTGACAGGTATATACCAGTTTTATAAAGATCTTTATTTAAAAGATCTCTCTAGCAAATAAATTTTATATATTATAATTTTTTAAAAGTGACATCTTGAGATTTAGAGAATTAGGAAATATGACCCTTTTTTATTTTGTAACTTTAGTAAAAACTTAAGTTAAGAGAGTAATTGGAGAATTTTTTTCCAAAAAAACTTTTGAGCCTATTTTCGAGTTAATAAATTTTACAAACGGGGCGCATGTAACACTTTTGCCTCTCTCTCTTCGAATATAGTTTATATCGTGTCCAGCAGCAACTTCTAGTAGCGCCATCAATGGAAAACCTCATTTCTCGACCACCTGTTGCTTGCCCCAACAACTCGATCTGTTCCCGCGCGTGTCCCACACGCGTACCTGCTATTTTCGCATAAATAGATCGCGACCATGCGCGCGCGCGCGCGTTTATCATATCGCTGGATCGCTGAATCTACGTGAGATCTACAAGGCTACGTGAGAGTTCTTTTCGTGACGTGGCCCACGAAAGTTTGCCCCGGCACATCCGTGACCTTCGAAAATTTGAACTTTCACCATCGGGGATGGCCATATATCGCGACGGTGTATAGAGGAATCGCGCGAGTAAAGCCTCTTGCACAATGCCAGGCAACAGGCAATAGGAACAGGGAATAGAAATCAGAAATCATGTATCAATGCAGAATAAACAGTGACACAGGCAATAGACACAGAGTTTCCGTCACGTTGGAAATTCTGTGCCTATTGCCTATTGCCAACTAATCATAACATTCGAATTTTTTAGGTTGTAATTAACGATTTTTTGGTTATTTCCTGTTCCTATTGCCTGTTGCCTGGCATTGTGCAAGGGGCTTAAGATACGTGAGGTATAAAAATAGCCGACGGAAGCGAGTCAACGAGAAGGAAAGTGAAACTCTGTACGCGAACGGGCAGGCAGATATTCTCTATCGTATTAATTGTCATGAGGTTTATTAGGTGCCATTTGACGTTTGTCTGTATTTGTTATCTTTCCTCTCGTCTACGATAATGACCCTATTTATGACCTATTATGCAAGAATATGTACTCTGTCGTGCCTATGATAATGATCTGTAAAATTTCTCTCATAAAATGCGCAACATTTCTTCTTTTCAAAATTTTAAGTACGATAATGAAGTGCGTGATCTATAAATGTATCATGCAGACAAGTAAGAAATATCGGATTGCAATTAACAGACACAGAATAAAGCTTAATATCCTAGAATCGTGCAAATAAAAAAGGAAAACATGTACCGATTACATTTCATTTGTCTAACGGAGTCGAGATTAGTAAGCCGAACTCATATAGCGGGGAGATATATCCAGCCGTTACACCTCATTTTGTTAAAGCAATGTAGGTAACTTCCGTAATTGTTGGCAAAGATGTTAGATAAGCGAAGATAAGAGATAAGCGAGGGAGAAGTGTGTCGGAGCGCGATTCACGTAACCGGCGAACTCGATGGCCGGCATTCCTATCGAGCGCAACAGTCGCTGAGGCCGACGGAAGTAAATCCTCCGGCGCGGTGGCTGATGTAACATCGTGGAGACCCACTGACACGCATTGGTAATGCTTATCCTGCGAGATGCGGAGAAATGCCTCTTCAATTTACGCGCCGTGACACAGAGTTAGAAATTGCATTTTCCGAATTCGTGGGACTACCACGAAAATAACGTGACCGAGAGAGAGTATCGTGTATGTAGAGAAAAATCTTCACTAACGTTTTATTAATTAGAAAAATTTAGGCGTCAGATCGATTCGTCAAGTATGTGAATATTCGCGGTATCTTCGAGACGCCGAGAGAATATAATAACAAGTATCTCTTAATTATTCATTGATTCTGACTTCACAATCTGTGAAACAAAGGCCATAAATAAAAAAAAGTTAAAATAATTGGTTCCATATCAATCTAAAAAATATCTGAATTACCGGCCAAAAATATAAGTAAACAATTTTATTTTTTTGTAATTGCCTAATTTTAATATAGGAGTTTTCGGCTACTATAAATTCGGATGGGATTACCAATACTGAATATGGGTGTTTCTACGTAAATAGCGATTTTTACTGTCCAAGCTTGTTATATGTTCATGATTGAGAGGAGGGTAAGCAAGCGTTGTGAAAGTTCACTACTGCATCGTATTTGAAGTATCGCACAATAATCTGTTAATTGGGGAGTGGCTTATCCAATGGAAACATGCAGAAACTCCTAAAAATGTCAGTTACCTGGCCTGTCCATTGTCGAAAATTCTCTATTCCAGTTACACTTACTCCCTCCAATTGCAAACTCAATTGAAAATTCCCCATGTTCATTCAATCATAATATAGAACTAAGATTTTAACATCATTATTAAACATAAATCTCCCTTTGGAACCGAAAAAACCGGCTTCAAACTTGGTCCGGACATATGGAGTAAAATTGCACATTTTAAATTTTACCGCGGTTCCGCCATGTTGCATCGATTCAATGGGAGTCTGGTGTGGAGATTTCAAGAATTGGACATCAGGTGTGTTGTTTACATTGTTGGTGGTTGGTTGTTTTGAGCGTGATACAATCGTAATCGTGTATTTTACTTGAGAAAAGGTATGTCATAAAATTACGCGTCATTTGCCTGGCACATCTTTTTTTATTATATCGCAGTAAATTTTTCCTTCTAGTGGTAAAATTCTGATGATATTCGGTAGGCTAAACTTGATTTTTAATGGAAATTGGTTTACGTCAATTCAGGAGAAAGTGAGATTAATTCAACCATGAAATGTCAGTCTACTTGGCATGTCATTCACCTGGCCATTCATGGGTTTGACGTTGAAATAAAATCAAACACGGTAAAAAACGTTGAAATAAAATCAAACACGGTAAAATACGGCGAAATAAAATCAAATACGGTAAAATACGGCGAAATAAAATCAAATACGGTAAAATATTTTTTTGGCCCCAAGGGCCCCAAAACGTTTTGGCCCCAAAAACGGAATTTTTTTGACATTTCCTCTCAAAATCACTCATTGTTGAGGTAATTCAATATTTTACTAGACATGCAAAGTCGACTCATTACCGCACTTTACCAGATCACTGATGAATAAGCCATTACTTTCAGGTTTTTGATGTTGTAGTACGCTGGCTTTCAGGGTATGTTTCTGCTTCTATATTCACTCAAAAACAGGAAAAAAAAATTTTTTTTAGGTATGTTTGAAATTGAGATATTTGCAATCTGAAAAAACGCTATTTACGTAGAAACACCCATATACTGATATAATAAAAAATGCTAAAATCGAATTTCGACCTTCACATACATCTTCTGAAAATGTAAGTTTTATATAAATATGTCTATATTATATAGTTTACGTACACAGATGTCTATACTTAACTAAATCGCTAACATCGGGCTTTGGCTATGGAAAAACTGTGTTGGCCGACCTCCTCAAAAAATGACAGCGGTGCGTGTGTATAGTGCGTATGTGATACTCGGTGGGCATGTGTGCGCATGTGTGTGTCGTGAACGACCATTTCTTGAGGAGGCCGAACGATGGGCCAAACCAGGATATCCTGCCGACACACTTTTTTTTCACGGAGTTAGCGATCTAGTTAAGTATAGACATTTGTGTGTACGTGATTGTGCAACTTCGAATATTTTGACATTATAGAATTCTGTTATTACGTAAAATAAATTACATTTTTTTAGGAAAACATTGCTTTTAATGAAAATGGTCTTCTTAAAGACAGTAATAAAGAAAATAAAGAAAATTCGACATTAGAAAAGGTGAATTAATTATTTATTCATGATTGATGATGTAATGACTTTACATATATGCACTGCTGTAAGAAATGATTGTTATACGTAAACATTTTTCAGGTGGTATCTGGAAGGAGATATTTTGGATTCAAGCACATCACGAATACTCAACTGAGCAAGGTCAATGACAGCAGCGTATCGAAGCTAACATGTGACCTTCTCAGTTTAGTTTATGAAAAAACGGAGTTAAGAAATTCTAGTTTGACTGGATCCATAGCCAATGCCAATAAATCCTCAAATCTGGATAAAAAATCGACCGAGAAATTAGACCCTGTTCGACTAAAAGCTGTAGAAAGTAAGAATGTTTGGCGCTCGCCACCTTGTATATATTGTAGTCATTAGTCTAGTCACATTTATCATATTCGCCGTATAATAGTTTTTCTAGTATCTATAATTATTTGATGTATTTTCGGTGACTCGCGCGAAACGTCGGCGGATCGCGATCGACGCGTAGGATCGATATTTTCGCGACTCACCAATCGGTGCTGCCCTCGTTCACCCCACGAGGGCACCCGCCTGAGGAAAGAGCAAGTACTCGCTCGCGACACTTTTCCAGCGCCGCGAGTACGGGCACTCATCGTCACGACGTCTCGGGGTGCACACGCTATACGTGCACACTCGAACATCCGGGAGCCACATAGAGCTCGCTCTCCGGAAGAGGGATCGCTTTTCTCTGCCTTGCCTTGCTTGCCTTACTGCCTTGCTTGCTGCTCTGCCTTGCCTTGCTTGCCTGGCTGCCTGCCTTGCCTGCGCTTGCTGCACGTGCTGCCCACGAGCTTGCTAGAGAGACGAATCCTCCAGGAGACGACGACCTCCCGAACGGTGAGTCGCATTTTGATTTACGTTAATTCGCTTTGGGGAGACGATACACACCTCCCCTGGTCCTTCGAGTCACGTATTTCGCATTTTTCGCAAATCCGGGAACGGTTATACCAC
This sequence comes from Temnothorax nylanderi, assembly GCF_030848795.1. NCBI lineage: Eukaryota > Metazoa > Arthropoda > Insecta > Hymenoptera > Formicidae > Temnothorax > Temnothorax nylanderi. The sequence goes on along the minus strand of NW_027249088.1, from coordinate 1,200,972 downwards.
CCCCCGAGCAAAGAAATTTGTCAATTTAATATAATTTGTGAATATAAAATACATAATATATATTTAAAATCGAGCATAAATGTCTGAATTATGCTATTCAAAAGTATATATATGTATATAATTAAATTTGGTATATAGAAAGAGGATTTTTCATTCTGTTGTCCTTTTTTCAGATTTTATTTATGAGAAATTCGGCAAGACAGACGACAATACGAAATTATTCCGTAGTGCTGTCCGAAGCAAGTGCAACAATGCCAAAAAAAAGTGCCGGTTAAATTATAAGATCGGTTCGACTACTGATTATCAATTCAAGTCATAGTTAAACAAATTCTGAAGAATTATAAAAGCGATCAGTATTAATACAAATAAGATTTATTGTTTAAAAAACTAGATTTTAGAATTTGTTTTAAATAACTGTGCAATAAGAAACAAATAATTTTATTTTGATCATTTTTTTTTAAATAAGATGTTTTATTTCAAGCAGATGATAATAGTATATAAACAGTTTTTTTTATATAGATAAATTAGTTTATATATATATAAAGTTATATCAATAAGTGTATTATATATAAAAATATATATATAAAATAAACAAAATTCAATATATTACGTTTGTTATTTACATGATATATATAATATAAAATTGTGGGAAAAATCAATTATTTAAAAATTGTAATATTTGTACATTTAATTTATTTAAAATTAATCAATTGGATCGATTATATATTCAGACATTTTTATCAAACAGGATAAATTAACTGTAATATATACGTATATATATATATAGGAAAACAATCTGCAGTGTATAATTATATAATACATATATTTTATATATATATTTTTTATATGTATTATAATTATACACTACAGATTATTTTCCTATAATCCCACAGTGATATTACAGGCTATTATTATCCTGTAATATCGGCAAGATATTACAGGCTATTTTCCTGTAATATTTTCCTGTAATCCGAGCGTATAGTACGAAAATATTACAGTATATTACAATACTTCAGTCTGTAATTTCGTGTGATACTTTTATGTAGTTCCTGTAATATAATTTTCTGTAATCCGCTGTAGTTTCTTTCCGTGTAAGGGCTTCTATTATATTTCAGATGCTCAGTTTCGAGGGTTGTAAAAAAGAATTTCTGAATTCATCTTGATGCCGATCTGTACCCTTCGAAAGAAAATAAGTAGAAGTAATCAGTGGTGTGGGAAAAGATCGCGCTCTATAATTCGCGCGGGGTGATTTTGAGACGAAGTCCATTTGCGTTGACCAACACCAATTCGGATATAAGGCGCAACTGGTCCTCCCTATCGAAAGCCTCCACGCGGAAGGCTTTCAGCACGTTCAAGACGGCTACTTTAATAACTAGCGTGGCGAACTTCCAGCCAATGCAATTGCGCGAGCCGGCGCTGAATGGGATGAAGGCGTAAGGGGGTAACTTGAGGTCGTCGGATAAGAATCGTTCCGGACGATAAATGTCTGGCTCCGGGAAGTGACGGGCGTCGCGATGCAGCAAATAGGAGTTGATAAGAACTGTCGAGCCCGATGGGATTTGATTGCCGACTAAAAATGAAGAAATCTCATATAAATTGAAATTTTCCGTACGTTATGCGATTGCTGACTGTACGATAGCAATAGTTATTTATTGCATTTTAATGTCTGTCATCCGACAGTTATATTAAAACAGCGCTCTACTAATATTGATTGATCTATATGATATATTTAAATATATTATATCGATTACCATGTAATAGTGTAACGCACTGATATAACATTTCAGAAATTGAAGATAATGAGAGATATTTACTTATTTCAATCGGTTTATAAATTTGCCTCGCTATAAGCGGAGCCACCGGATACAATCTCCACTGTTCCTTGATACAGGCATCCAACCACGTTAATTTTTTTATATTTTCCAAGGTAATCTCGTCATTGCCCAGCACGTCGTTGTATTCGTCCACAATTTTTTCCTGAAGAAAAAACAAGGAGACGTTGATGTTAAATTAATATTAAAAGTATAAAAAGAAGAAATAACGTTCGATTAGCTTTTCAACACTTGAAATTTATTTTACAATTTAAGAAATACATCTAATGCGCATGAGATACAAAAATCTTTTTCAAGTGTGTCAAAAATATATCGAAAGATACAGCGAAAACGGTGCGATATGAAAGGACGTACTTGATATTCGGGATGTCGTCCCAGCACGTAAAGTGTCCAGGATATGCTGGTGGCCATTGTGTCGTGTCCAGCGAACATAAAAGTATTCACTTCTTCGCGAATGTCCTCGTCTGAAAGGACGGTGCCGTTATGCGATATCTCCAACAGCAAATCCAGGAGAGCTCGTCTCTTCTTCGTCGCATTGTTGTAGTTATTATCACATTTGAATTTCCAATCAGCCTTTCTTTCGACGATTACCTGCAGATTATACATGTTTTCTAGATATTCTTCGTACTTTACAGATTCGCAAGTGGGATGTCGAGAGCGAAGAAGTATTGTGAGTCAGCTTTCTTATCTTTCCGTACTCTTATACAATTTTCCGATTTAGAACGTATGCTCGAAAAAGTCTAAGACTGAATTTACTGTAGAAGAAAGTCAGAGATATAAAAAGTGACGTTTTCTTTATATAACACATGATAAGACCGCCGCGTAGAGCAATCGCGCTAAAGAAAGAAAAAAGATATTTCTCTTTTTTTTCATACACAAATGTGCTGTCTAAATTTGAAATTGAAATAAATTGATTCAAATCGAAATTTAGAATCAGTGATTGATTTTGATTCATACACAAAATGGCAATGAGATTGCAAACGACTGCGATTGCGTTAATCTCCGTTTATTATTTTGGCAAGAACATCACTCTGCGATAAGCAATGATCTCTGACGAGACTGAAGTAACTATTGAAGTTAACCAGAAGGCTTTATCTGTCCGGACTCATTTAAAACTTGGGATAATTATTATTTCGCCTCGTGGCGATCGTGGCGCAGAGACAAGTACGCTGCTCTAGTGAGCCTGAGACCCGAGTTCAAATCCGACCGAAAACCGGTCGGTTTTTATACGATCGTCACCTCTCGGCGGTAATGGCAACCCACCGAGAGTATCTTGCCACGCTCGATCACGACACGCTCGAGAAAGAATTACCTTGTCGACTAACTTCTGTATCGTGTTCTGAATCAAGTGGTCGTGTTCTTTGCCTGGTGTGGTCAGTCGGAAAATCAAATCCGATGAGATCCACACGTTTGTGAATCGCATCTGTACAATGGATGCGACTCTGGAAAGTGGAAACAAATATTTTTTTTTAAATAAAGTTCGACGTATATATGTATATGTATATGGTATTATATATATTATATAAAATTGTCAAAAACGTCAAAAATAAAAGCAATTTCGGAAGAATCGCGAATTTACCTGTTCACAGCTTTAACGTATTCATCATTGCAGTTCTTTTGTGCGTTAAGTTTATAGCCCATTGCAGTATCTACAATAAAATCAGCAAAATTAAATTAATTAATTAAATTATTGAAATTAAGTTTAGACAAAGAAATTTTGTAATCTGTGATGCAATATTTCAATATATACCGCGATATGTAACACGATTGATAAATTTAAATTTTGCAATTCAACTATTTAATAATTAACATGTATGGATAAATAATTATATATAAGCGTATGATAACATTTAATAATACTAAATTAAAACAATAATGTGCACTATATTGCGCTAAAAATTAACTGTGTGTCATTATGGGATAATTGTTGTTATCCACATAGTGGCTGGTGTAATGTAGATAACACGTGTGTAAAACGTGCGTTTATTTCGCAATGCATTTATTTTGACAACGCTCATTTGTGACCAGTAGACGATCGGCGAGCGATAATAATCGATCGTGCATCCCTTTTCCTTCAACTAATTCAAAATTCTGAGTATTAAATAAGTCAGATCAACCAAAAGCTTAATTACAAATGTTTATTTTCGCGAGTATCGTCTTATAACAGTAAATAAATGGCAGATTTAATTACGTTTAATCGGGGCTCGGATGATCTCGCAAAACCTAGGCTTGATCTGCTCGATAAGGATTTGCTGATCAAGACAGGGCAAACCAGCGAGAAAAGTACCGATTGTGAGAATGCTTTTAACGAGGATTCGAGGTCGCGCGTTGACGGTGCGGGTGATGGCGAAAGTTCGCCAATTTTCAAAACTTCTATCTCAAAGTCCAAGCAGAAGAAGGTTATTTCTATGTCGTCGATCTTACGACTATCTACTCCGCGAAGAAGTTATAAATCTAACGATCCGCCAGATTTAACTAAAGTATGGGACACAAAAAGATGTATATAATAATTATGCTATTACCAAGATCCAGCGCGGACCGTAAATGACGATTTAGTTTAAAATCTATTTGATATCATAACGGTCGTATAATTCTCGTATTAAACCACGGACTCTTCTCAATTGAATCTCGCCCTAAAGAAACGCGCTAGCATAGTTATTTTGCAGTTTCATAATATTTTAATTCATATATTTTTGAGAGTAGTTATTTTCGCTCCCGGCGCGTATTTTTAGACTATGGACAAATGTTTAAAAAATTCTTAAATCTCTTTATCTTAAGATACAAAAAAGTATTCATATTCTCTTTGTATATTAAATATATTCATCTTCTATCTAATTTTTTATACATTTATTTTATAATTAATATCGAAGATAACTGTTTGAGCATGAAATGTAACGCATAGGAAGCAATTTTCATTTTAATGATCCACATATCGCAAAGTTTAATTGCTTGATTAATCGCTAAATATGTATTATAAAATCGTTAAATTCATATAGGTAAAGATATCCGCGTTGCTTTACGAGATAACAGAGCGGACAACTCAACTGGCTCAACCTCGATCTCGCGTAATAGAGGCTCAAGTTTCTCAAAAGACTCTGAAAAGTAAAGTCCCAAAATCGACGTCTCGCATAATCGATCTTGCGTGTCCAAAAGTGATTCACGATTCAGCACCGAAACCCATTAGTTTCGTCTCACCAAGCGCGCTTAAAGCGATCGGTTAGTAATTTATTCGCCTGAAACGTGTTTAGCGATCTTTTAAACTTAAATTATCAGCATCGCAATCTCTACTCTATAAATTTTCGTAGAAAAAATAATAAAATTGAAAATAAATCAAATCTTTGTAAAAATTTCGCGCGGAATACAAGCGATTGCTAATTGAAGTATATAATCCACCAATATATAAATCTGGATAACAAAATGTCAATCGTGCATTATCGTGTGGTCCTACTCGTTGCAAATGCCGCAGCTACGGAGCGGATAATTGAGTTATCGCAGCCGCGGAAGAATCGGCGTTACACGTTACCGAGACGTAAGACACAGATACATCGATCGTGCAATCTGAGAATTCGTGGTTTGTCCAAGCAAATGGAATCGAAGCAAATAGATTATTCTCGTGTCAAGGCGAAAATACTTTATTCGCCGGAGGAAGATAAATTGGACACGAAGAAGTTATTTCAAGGATCTTTACAGTAATCAAGTTTCTGATGTTGATAACATTTTTTTCTTTATATTATACCACGATTTATAAAAGTGAAGTATCATTGCTATTGATAGCAAGAAGAAGCGTAAAGATATTTCCTGATGCACGGAAGTATTTCAGTATTTTAATCAGAGCAGTCGAAGGCCGCTCTGCGGCAATCATTTAGCGCATCTTTGTGTCAATCCCCTTTATTAGCGTTACTATTTATCTCGCGTATTTTTTTCTCGGATGTATCACTGTTTTTCAAGCTTTAATCACGCTATATGAATTCGTTCCAAATAAGAAAAATCCCCATTCCTATCGACCGTTTGAAGGAGGATCAATATGTCCCTTTGGAATCTCGCAGAGATCCCTTTTCGACCTTCGAAAAATTGCGGATTAATATAATTGTTAATGACGCAACTCGCTTCAGCTTGACTTCGGACGTCGGCCGTGACTTGACACGTACACGAAGAAGATTCAAACGGAAAGATAAATTGAGATTGCCGAAAGAAATGAGAAAACGACAGTCGTCGCCACGTCGTCTTAGCGATACGAACTCGGACAGAAGCGTTGTTATTGTGGGACTGGACTGGGAAAAGAGACCCCGATTTAATGTTGCTTACGAATCACGCGCGGATCGCGACGTTGTAAGTCGTCAAGAATAACGAAAGGCGTTCATTAACCAATGATCGAATTATCGAAATTTCAAGGCAAATTAATGCTCTAACGTGACATGTACTTTTGACAGAATTTTTTGATGTGCCCTGTTCAACGTCAAAAGTCAATACACGGACATACAGTTTCTTTTAACATATGTATCTATAACTTAACGGAACATTTTAATAAAGTTCTACTGATTCCGAAAGCAATGAGATTTATTAAAAAATAATAGCTTATTTGCAATGAGTCGATTGATGTGTTTGTGTTAATTGGGGACAGTTCTAAAATTATTTTAATAAAATCACCGAACTAGAGTGATAAATTATTGTTAGAAACATTCCTAAACTATACTTGACAAAGCTCGTCTCTCGGTATATACTGTGGTGTTTCTTCCGTGGGATTGTTTACGTTGAATACTATTGCATTTCTTGAACTCACCGCATATAATGTCGAGAGCGGCGCGTTTCGCGTAAGGAACAACATCGAACCACTTGCCCACTTCCTTCTCGAGGCAGGAAATTAAAACTCTCGTCTCTTCCTTCACGGGTTTCAAGTAAACTTCAAGGAGGTCACTGTGGAAGCACGACGTCAGCAACTTCCTGCGGAAGTGCCATTTCTCACCTGAAAAAGATACCATACATAATTTTTATTGTGACAGTTATAAGTGTATCGCTGTGTCCGCGTCAACGAGACCGAAGAATTAATAGTTTATATATTATAAAAGAAATTCGCGTTCAAATTGGGGCTCTTTTCTTTAAATGGTCCGAAAATTGGACTCACCATTATTAGAAAATTCGTAAAAATTCAAGGAACGTTGGCGTTGACATGTATTTCAAACGATATTTTGCACTGGTATTGAAAATTAAGAATAAGAATTGGCAGTTTCATTATAATTTATAATGCGCAAAAGATAAGACAAAAATTATTCTCGTACAAAAAAAAGAAATGTTAAATCAACACTTATATACGCAACAATCTATAATCTTGAAATAAAATTATATTGCGTTAAACGAAGAAAACTTGCTTGAATGAAGTCATTTATATAGTTAAACGAAGGCTATGTTTCAAAATATATTTCCAGCACTGGCATTGAATTCTGAAATACAGCCGTTTTATATAGTTCAATCTTATCAGAAATTCTTATCAGAAGATTATAGATTGTTGCGTATACGCATATACGAAGTATATATAAGTTTTATTTGACACTTCTTTTTTTCTATGTGGGTCAACGAGTCAAGAGTCATGAACGTGGATACGATAAACGGAACGAGTTCGAGAGGAATTTTTTTTTAGATTATATATAATTCTTGGAATTTTACTTTATTTATCGCATTCGCGATATATGATAGCATTCTCGTGTTTACGGAATAAAAATATAAACAAAATTTGCGCGGAAATTTAACGAGGATGAACGTTTCAATACTGATTGTGAGAGTAACGTCAACAACAAATATACAACAAATTAATGAAATAATACATCTGCATCTGTGTGTGTGCGCGCGGATTTTCGAAATACTGTACTTTGGATTCGCACGAAGTTTAAAGTTCTCTTCGTATAATTTTTTCATTGCGTTCGTGTACTCGACAGTTTTTTGCGTGTAAACTCAAGGTAAGATCGATTGCGAACGGTAATATCCTTATTTTTATTTTTTTGCTAGTTTTAGTGGCAAGGTAATCTGAATGCTGGATTAATTTGCGAATCATCTTCTTCATAATTACTTTATTCTCGAAGCAATGTAATATCGCTTAATCAAATTTAACCGATATTTGCAATTTTAAGCAGTTGCCTGATCCTCGCACTTTATATTGTTCATTACTGTTATTAATGTTAATGCTACATTTAGCGAATTAAACAATGCAATTTCGTGCGACGTGTAATAATTAAGGCAGTAACATGCAGGCAGTATTCCGCAAGAAAAACGATAAAGTGTTCTAGGGCTCATTTTAAGCAAAAAAGTTCAGATATACGCTATAAATCAATTCAGCTCACTTATATAGACAAGTTTTTTAATATTTAACAGGCGAGAAATATCAGACATTTATAACTTTTATTAAATAACTTTTATTACTTTATAATTTTGTTAGGTAAATATTATTTTCCTAATTATAATATTTATTCACAAATAATGAGATTTGTTCAAAATGTCCACTTTCTGCTTGTTAACATGCTGCTTATACTATAGCTACTTTTAATGTCATTATTATTGAAGAAAAAGATTACGTTATGAAGAATTTCTTGTAAACGTATAATCTTTTCATCAATTTGAGTTATCTTTTTTTAATAAGACAAAAAATTGTTTATTTTAAAGTGACTTGAATCATGATCACTAAATGTAATGTCTAAAATATCTTGGCATTAATTTATGATTCACGAATAATCATAAAAACGGGAAAAACACTTGTGACTTTAGTTATGACGAGTAAACGCAATGTCTAAAATAACTTGGCATTAATTTATGATTCATAATCGAGAAAAACACATCGACACATGTGCCCGTTATTTTTATTGAGCCATAGCTATAAATAATTCATCGGTTTCACTTGCAGAGCAAAATTTGCATCTAACATGTAACAGAGCCGATTATTTAAGCGATAAAAGTGATGAATATTTTTAGCATCATCTTTTTAATCGCTAATACGTTTTTCTTCTGTAAAATCGATAACATCTATACATTATCAGTATACAGCGAAACGGTCGTATATTCTTCGGCAAATATATACCAACGGAACACGAAAGTTCACTGAAATTTAAATGAGAAAGGGTATCCTAAGAACGTGCATTGTAGCCACGAGTTAAGAAAGTCGAACACATTACAATCCGGATACAAGACTTTTAGATATTCAAATACTTTCAAAGAGCACTAGGTAGTGACGCTGAAAGAGCTTGTTTTCGATCCTAATCGAAAAGTCCGAATTTAAAATAAGTTCTGAACTATAAACCCATACGCACTTATCTCTTTTACGAGAAGACCTAAGCTCGATTCGGAAATTCGACTCAACATTGCAACATCGGAATCTCGCGATATTGCTTAACTCGCGATGCTACAAAGTTTAATAACATCATTATTACGAATGGCCAGTGGCACACATCTCTCGCGTGCCGCACACTTTTTGAGCGCGTGCCGGCAGTTTCGGATCTAAAGATAAAGTAAACATCCGGATATGATATTCTTTCGATCTTACAAAACTTTAAATCTCGCGTATTAATTTAGATTCTGATCAAACTTCAATTTAAATTTTAAATTTAAACCTAAATTTCATAATTAAATTCTAAATTAAAAATATACTTTCAAAATAAGAGAAACAACAGGTTTCTTGTTATCAAGTATTTTTCCGCTTGATTAGTCTAAGACGCTTAAGCGCCAATCATTATCGATAATCATATTAAAATGATTCATCTAAACGTGAATCTGGCTCACCTATCACACGTGAATCTTTGTCCGAGTTTGAGCGTAGAAAAAAATTTCAATACGCAATTAACAGTTAAAAGTAGTAGTCCTGTAGCAGGAATTAATTTAGGTTTTGATGTCGATGAACCTGCCCACCTCATACTCGTGCATAAAATTTTAATATCTAAATAATCACAATTATTAGATAAATAAAACACATAAATCTTTAATTTATCTTGAATTATTTTAAGCATTTCAGCAGCAGTTTTTATAGTTTAAAGATTTCGGACGTTATGATATGTTTCTCAGATTTTGCGTATTTAAAGATTTTCTTTGATGGGTTTAACAATCTGTCTATTATAGTAACAATTTTATATCTAATAACATGAATATATATATATAGTGACAATCCTTCTTTAGATTGCAAAACTATTTTTTGCGATTCAATATTTATATCGATTCTTGCGATCTATTATTTTATTCGATGCTTTATGCACGGAATGAAGACGAATAGAAATTGAATACGCCGCACTCATTCGTAAGCGAATCACGATCTATGAATCCATTCATTCACGACGCAGTATTCATTGAATATACACAGCTAGCGTTATTTATCCCATGCAAATCGCAAAAGCGCTGCAACGTAATTCGAAATTGTCTTGGATACTTTATCCAAGACAGCTTCGACATACATGATAATTTCATAATTGTTAACACACGTTGACTGCCACGTGAATTTTATATGTTTTATTATCCTGGGGACCACAGTAGAATTTTCATTTTTATGATCATATAATAATAAAATATTGAGTAATATTGATTAAATAAGACTGTATTCTCATGAATATTAAGTTAAATAGCACATTTTTTATCTTATTGTCATTTAGCTATCTGTGTTATCAGTGTCATCTGAAATTTTGTATTAGATGATATTTATTTTTTACAAGCATTTTAAAAAATTTAGTAGCGTCGGTCATCAGTAACCACCATGGCTTCACTTAGGAAGACAGGTGCCAGTCAACGTGTAATCTTTATTGCCGTCGCAATGCGGCCGCGATTTGGCGAAACGTGAGTCACTTACCGGAGCTGGTTATCAGACCGGTATTTAACCAAGGCTTCAAGTATTGATATTCGAGACTCTTGTCGATGTGCACGCTGCTATTGAGCAGAGGTTGCACAGCCTCCACTGTGTAGAGAAAGATGAAAGGCCGCATACCGACCCAGACCAGAAAAATGTCACCAAATTTATCCGCCCATTTCACCATCTTCTGGAAGAACTCTGAAACAGATAAATCACCCAGCACATTTTAGACGAATCCGTATATAATCGCGTCCCAAGCCGTTTTAACTATCACTGAAAGTGAAAGTCCAAAAAGTTCAATCTTAGTAAAATTTTTTACTAGATTTTCCGTTTATTTAATAAATAACTGCTGTCGCATCATAATTGACAATTACACGGTGCTTTCGGCGCTTCGCCCGACATACGCGTATAGCCACCGTTTACGATAGGAATTTTATTTAATAACGTAACCCAAAATATGTGTATTGTATTTATGAAGCTACGAATAAACATTATTCCTTTTTCTACTGTACGCGATCTCGTTACAGTTGAACTCGGAAATAGAAGTATTTCGTAATTATAGTTTCGACAATTATCGTCCTTCCCTTGCCTCTCCGGCCTTCTCCGTTTCCCATCAATGCGCATTAATGATCTGGAAGCCCAAAAGCAAAAACCGCGGATAGAAATCTACTAATTATTTCCACTTATAATTGTTACAACTTTTTTGCTCGTTACTTCTGTCTATTGTTCCCTGCGAGTTCATCGACCCACGTGCGATCCAATTCTTGAAGGATCCGAATCATATCAAACTGATGAGATTAATTTGTTAACTGTCCTCGAAATTCCGCTTGCGATGTTCGGTCAATTTCGTATTAATATCGCACAACGAAGTCTTTAGGTATAGGTAATCAATTCGCCAATGCACTTTAAAGATCATGAAGATGATTCCTCATGCTTTGTAATATCGAGATTTTCTCTACGTTAATTAAATTATGTTCCATAAATATTACAAAATTAATTAATTAATTATTATTATTCTAAATTAATGTTTTATAGTATATATATAAACCATCTTATGTAAAATATTCTGGGTAAAGTATGTATCAGAGCATTAAAGAATGGAAAAATCAAATGTCAAAATAGAAAAATAGAAAAAATTTAAAGTGATTAAGAAACCATCGCGTTCTCTTTTTGTATTGAAAAATAATCTTTTATAATAGGTACATTAATGTATATATTTTCGACAGGATACACTCGCTGAATTTTTGTCATAATTGCAATAATACGTGACACGTGCATATTTGATAGGTATTAAATGCCTCGTCAAGAAAAATATGGAATATTTATCTTGGAAAATATTCGATATTTTTCTTGACGAGGCATTTAATACCTATCAAATATGCACGTGTCGCGTATTATTACATTTATGACATTTTCCACGAGGATCATCTTCAACCATTCTCGCGGTCACGCGACGTCGTGCAGAAATAGACCTTCTACAGTTTCGTGTCTGACCAATCATCGTGTTATTATCGCAGCTCTAGATCCGCTCTTACTGATGCGACCTTCGCGAGAACGAGAAAAAGAATGGCAATAAAAGAAAACAGAGAAGTAATGTAAATATATACATATAATCCGATACGGGTGGAAGAGAAACAAAAAGGAAGATAGATAGAGAGAAAAATAAAGAGGGGAAGAAATATCAATTTAGAACAAGCAATCAGTTCAGAACGAGAAATGAAACCAGAACGTGATAAAAAAACCTGCGGGTATATATATATAGTTGCACAAAAGAAATAATACAATAAAACAGCAACGCGAACAATGCGAAATAATATAAATAAAAGTGAATAAGAATATTAATCCATTTTGAGGAGTCAGTTTATTATATAACGGAACCTTATCAATTTACTTTATTTTAATACAAAATTATGTTTTATGAATTAAAAATCTGTTCTTACATAATATATTTTAAAATACTCATCAGTGCACAAGTCTACATCACAGTCACTGCATTAAAAAAACTTGATATTCAGTTCTTAATATTCAAAGAAATCGCTTAAGAAAAAATATCAAAGGAACGTTAAATAATGGAAGAAATGATAATAGAAAGAAAGAGTAAAGATAGAAAAATACAGCATAGTGATAAAAAATCATAGTTAAGTACTTAAGAAAAGTTAAATATAGTTTATTTATCAAAGATGAATGTGTGTGTGTGTGTGTGTGTGTGTGTGTGTAAATAGTGAATCACCTAGTCTAGTAGAGAACTATTTTAACGAGATAACATCTTTTTTTTATAAGACGCTGATAAGAGAATAAGAGACAGACAGTTAAAGAAGCAGAGAGAGAGATAGAGAAAGAGAAAGAGAGAGAGAGAGAGAGAAGGAGAAGGAGAAGGACAGATAGAGAATTAAGAATGGAATAATGGAGGAAGAGAGAAATCGCGCTGCACGTGCAGCGAGTTGACGGCCGAGAGGCTGACTGGACGTTGACCGGTTGAAAATGGACAGCGTGCGTATACCGCACGTGGAGGATGAATGCAAAAAGCGAGAGAGACAAAAGAGGGGGGAGAGAGAGAAAAAGAGAAAAAATGCAGACAAAAAGGGAAAGGCGTCGATCTGGAAAGAGCGGAAGGTGTTGTCGAAGACCTTGGCATATGAGACGCCAGGCGTCCTTCGGACGCGACGGTGGAGGACTCCTTGACGGCCTATTTCAGAACCGGATATTCATCCCCCTCATTCCCCCCGGAGCCGCCGTAGGGATATATCGCGAAATTGAATGAAGAATAAGTATGACATAACGCACGAAGTACGTTCCACGTGTGTTATATAAATAGAAGAGAATTCGTTTGCACGTAGGATTTTAGCAAAAAGTGAATATAAAAGTTTCATTTAGTCTTCAAACAATTTTTTTATTCGTTCAAGTTTTTGTATTTTTTTTTCCTTAAAAAAACTCCATCTGATCATTATGTAATTTTATTCCGCATTTTACACAAGAACTGTACACACGTTTTGAGATTAATCTCAAATCGAATAAAATTACATAATGATCAATATACATTCTTTTTATCGTCTGACGAAATTGCCTGATTAATTTTTACCAGGTTATTGCTCAAGAATTTCCATTTCAATTCGTTGATCTCTGGAAGCGTGAGCGAAAATAAAATCGGAAAGAAAAAGAACTTTCAATCAAAGGAAAAGAACTTTCGATCTCTATAGACACTTCAGAAGCTAAAGGTTAATCGACATATATTACGCTAATCCCGCCTTGCAAGATGTCAATAACAATTGGCCGACGACAACTTTTAGCATGGGTACATCCGCGCGAATCGCGTCTGCGTTGCCAATCGCTCCGTAACGTTCCCTTGAATTTGTTAATCGCTCGTTATGAGCGCTATTTATCTATCATAGTAGATGCCCGAGCGAAAGCCTCCAAGCGTCTAGATTCTACTCCCTTCTCGCGAACGAGAACGACGTCTGGCCCGGAATTATCAACCGACAGGCTAGTCTGCCACGTGGATTCTCGCGTCGGGACTTAGGCCTTTTTTCTCCTTTCGTTTCTTTTCTTATTACTCGAAGCCCTGCCGTCTGCTTTCTCTTTTTTTATCCCCTCTCCCTTCCGCTCAAAACGAGAAGGGTACGTAACGTCGCCCATACAAAATCGCATGCAATTACGCGCCGCTATTCGGGCCGTCCGCCCGAGCGACCTCGACCCCGATTCTTCTTCTTCTTCTTCTTCTTCTTCTTTTTCTTCTTCGTCTTTGTTTCTTTATGCGTGCGACGAGCAGGCAATTATCATTGGTGAACTGAGATACTTAGCTCACGAATCACACTTCTTTCCTTTCCTCATCTTTTATCGCGCGCGTATCTCTACGCGAAAGTCACGTATAATTGTTCGTCTTATACCGTAATCTATATCAATTTGATTGTCTTATGTCCATTTCTACCAATGTCGATTAACTTTAATCTCAGTTTAACTTTTTATTTTTTTCTAGTTTTAAGAATTATATCTCTTTCTAATTCTTTCGGACATCAAGGGAACAAATGTATAATAAAATTGTGGTTTTTAATCTTTGAACGTCTGGAAAGCATATATCTGATTGTGAAGAAGAACTATATACTGCCACTTTGCATTCAATTAAAACGTTACATAATGGTTCGAAAACGGGCTTGAACTTTTTTTTGCGTGAAGTACATTATAGTTACGTTATCGAGAGTATAATTCGTGTTGAGTTTCTTTATTTTTGCATGCTCTCGTAAATTATCTGGAAGGGAGAAACTAAATATAAGGAAAAAAATATGCGCGTATACAGGGTGAATTATTTAACTTCTTGCGACGTGAAATATATGTCTTTTACGAAATATCTTTTCTGTGTACGCGAAAATCTGTTACATCTTCTTCTTCGTGTAGCACGAAATGATGGATCACAAGTAATATAGATATAGGTTTGCAATTCGAACTACTATCATTGAAACAACTATCATTGAATTGATATCGTTTATCATAAAAATTTATTTTTACGTCTAAGAGCTGATTTACTCCATGTACAAGGTTTCCTAGATACATCGCATTTTTCTTTAGTAAACAGTTTTTTGCAAGCTATTACAGATTAGCCGTTCGTGTTACTAACGGTGAACAAAATTAACTTGTTACCAGGGATGTATATCAGAAAAATGCGATTTGAAGTTAAATCCAAATGTTTTCGTCGGTTTCTACATCTTCGACTGAATACCGTTAAGACTGTCAAATTATTATTATATAAACATTAATGTAGTTAATATATCACAAAAATTATGAATTATGAATTAGTCTTTAAAATTTAACTTTTATTCTATTCTCTGATACAATTTAATATTTTCCTTCCAACTTCACTATCAGGCCCTGCTCCATCTATCATATGCTTTTCACGCCTATACTGCGCCTATAGCTCCTCCACTCCACTTACATTTTATTTACAGTTTTTACATTAAATTACTAAATATTAAATAAATGTAAAGTAATTTATAAGGAGACGATCACTGATTTTGATCCTCTTACACCTGAATCTCATGTGAATCTACATCGAAAATAAGTTGATCTGTGTCCGAACTGTGTTTGCGCCTTGTAAATAGTATTCTTTTATGCTTGAAATTTAGGGAGCGATCGGTAGTGTAGTTATAAGCTACAATTTTCTAACCGTTAGAACTCTTACTATTAGAACCGAATTTTCCTTGTGTTTCCCTCATTTCTTTCTTCACCCCACTCTCTTCCTTCCATCGCAGTCATTAATCTTTGTTTCTTCCTTTAATCTTGGAATTTTCTACCTGCGTTGGAACGGTCGTTCGTTCGAATACTCTAGGAAAAATTTTCACCGGTTTGGCCTACAGTTAAGTACCTTAACATTTTGGTTAGTGCCCCTTAAGTGAAAATTATCTTTGCGTAACTGAATATCGACAGAACTAATTGAGAGAATTGACTATAGTATAACTTAAAAATCTTTGAAATAGAATAGCTAATTACGATTTTTAGTTACGCGGTGTTATTTCTAGTCCAAACACATAAAATTAGGGTTACAATATCCAAATAATTTGATTACTAATCGTGAGCCCTAAAGTGGGTTGCTTAACCGTCTTCTTTTATTTCCCAGAGTACGGATCAACTTATTTTTGACGTAGATTCACCACGTGCAAGGGAATAAAAATCGGTGATTAGTCAAACGTGTCCCTTCTTTGTTAGTGATCATATAAAAACAATGAAAATTTTTTCCTATTGAACAATTCCGCATAATAAAAAGCTCTGCAATGACGCAATGACTCTAGCAAAATTTGTAAGTACTCACGAATGGACGAAACTGGTCGTCCAGATTATCTCAATCAGGTCGCGCAGGTGTCTTATCCGACCACGGCGCCGGTCGTGCAGTGGCCGGCACGTGTTTGCCCTCAATATCTCTCGTTGCATTGCACTCTCGTTGCTGCAGAATTACCGGCGTGAATTTTGTAAGCGCCAAAAGTCGCCGAGTTAAATCTTCGAACGGGTTTGTGGATTGAGCAATGTAGATATAAGACTCGTCGTGAATTTTTCAAAATTTGCGTCACTTCGTCGATCCATTGATCGGTCCAAGAGTTAAACTCACTAAAACGTAAAACTATCATTCAGAATTTAGAATGTCTGAGAATTCGTAATGCAATAAATCGGTGATTGCATTACATCACAACGTACGAATGGAGTGTAGTGATTAATTGAGGAAGAATTCCGCTCGACTGCTAATCACAACTCGCAATGATAATTTTTTTAATATTCGAAGGCGTAAGATGACTTCATTTTTAATACCCGAGAGATAACGTAGTGATTTATATATATTAATTATTTAAATAGATAGATAGATAGATAGATATTGTATAGCCATGAACTATGCCAGTACATTCTCGATATAAAGTTGACGTAGCATTTTCCATCCCAGAAAAGAAGAAAAGCGAATGTTATAGCTCATTACATAATACATAATATTTGCTTAGTCTATTAATTTCAACTGGAAATTTATGCTGTAAAAAGCAAATTCTCTCAAAGATATCGTTAAAGCAGATACAAAGTCGCACCCAACTGTCTTTCTCTTTTTAAATATTTGTTCCTTAACAATAGAATATTGATCCGTTCCTTTTTGAAGCTAATAAATCCTGTTTATCTTGTTTTTTTTTACTTTAACGTTTCTCAAGATATTTTTACGCTGATTTATGTGACAAAGGAATCCTTTACATTTAAAAAAGTGCAAATGTCTCACCTCGATAAAGATTCATTGCTTTTCAAAAGCGTTACATATAGGTCAAAAGACTGATTTAATCTATTATACTTAGGTCAAAATGTTTCAATGTGAGACTTGTAAGATCAAATAATTAAGCAAGAGAGTTATTTTAGTTTAATCTTATTTAAAAAAAAGAGCTATTTATGCTTGTTGAAAATCACCATTCTATGAAACGGAAGAATAAAAATTTAATTTGTTACAAGGCAGAATTTGTCAGCTGTTTCATTTAATACTATTTGTTAATTATATATTATATAAGAAACATCTTATACGCGTATCAACAGTTTTGTAAATTAGGCAATCTAGACAAAATATTGTACATTAAACAAATCGTACGTGACTCTATCAGACGAATTTTTAAATTCAATCTTCTCGCTTTGTGCGAAAGAAGCACTTTTCGATTTACTTTTATTAAATAATCATTTCCTTTCCGACTCATCCTATGTATACGAATTAAGTTACGAAATACAGTATTTTTTATTATTTCCTCCATGATATTTTTAAGACGTTTTATTCTTCTCACTCTTTAGAGAATAACGTCGTTTCGATTCTTATATACGGTTATACGCAATTTCCTTCCGTAGCAATATTTCTTCAATATATCCGGTAGATAACGGCGGTATCGACGAATATCGTTTACATCTATTTTCAGAAATAATCAGCCCAGGTGATACTTCGACGGTGATAATGCATACATCAGCGAGTCGTTATGTTATACAAATACCGGCTCATTATCGGTGGCTATCGCGATACTTTGACGTTTCGACGGAGTCAATCACGCGTCGCGATCGCGAAAGGGCTTACCTTCTTGCGAGCAGTTGAGCTGATAAGCGTTGCCGATGAGAGGCAACGCGGTGGGATAGAGCACCTTCCTCAAGGCGTATAGGAATTTTACGCGTTGCACTAGCAGGAGAATAGAAAAGACTCCGAGAAGACTCAGCAGGCAGGAGAATAGAAAAACGGTCATCCAAGACCATCCTGTCACAAAGATCGCCGCGATATTCATGTTGGGTGCTGCGCGACCCGGTACGCGCTCGATCGTCTTCTCAATGCTCTCTCGTCGATTTCCTCTCTCAGCAGGATGCTCGCGGAGTGATATTTTTCACCCGACTTCGACTGTGGACTTCTTGTATCTTTAGAAAAGATCGGGCACTCTTCTCGAGATCTAAGGAAAAGATCATATAAGGAAGATTTAGACAGAGTTCTCTTAACTTTCGTCTTGCTTTCGTAAGACTCAACGTCTCTCACCGCGGGCGATCGTAGAACTAGTCGAGAGATTCTGATCCTATCGCGGAGGTGTTCTCCGACACTCTGCGCGAAGGATGCGTTTTTAAACACGAATGAGCCTTCCTCGGGAAGCGAAGTGCGGTCACGCGATCGCAAAATCCATCGGAGGCCGCGAAAGGTTGAAGCACCGATTTTTCAACCCTGCGAGCGAACCGCGAGCGGACCAGTATAGTCGTGAGACTGATGCTTGCGCTGTGATGTCGCGTCACACCCTCCGGTTATAATGCATGATCAGTGCGGAAGAGATGCCCTTATATATACTCTTGGAATGTCTACAAGCCAACCATAGCAGCTTGACCAATAGAACGTGTGTGTGTGCGCGTGTTAAGCTATACGGTGCCGCCTTCTCTCTCTCTCTCTCTCTCTCTCTCTCTCTCTCTCTCTCCTCTCTCTCTCTCTCTCTCTCTCTCTCTCTCTCTCTCTCTCTCTCTCTCTCTCTCTCTCTCTCTCTCTCTCTCTCTCTCTCTCTCTCTCTCTCTCTCTCTCTCTCTCTCTCTCTCTCTCTCTCTCCTCTCTCTCCCTCTCTCTCTCTCTCTCTCTCTCTCTCTCACTGCACGGCCAGATCCCCAACACTCTCACCTCGAGACGATGATTTCCACGTGGTGGAAAGAGAGGGAAGCAACGAGAGTGGAGCGCGGAAGGACGGTCATTCGTTGTCACGCGTGAAACTCCGCGGCGAGAACGAGAAATCGCGAGAGACATAGAGAACGCACGGAGGGCAGAGGGGTTCTTCCTATCTCGAAAAAAAGAAATCGAGTTTATCGAAGAAAAATGTGTGTGACGTTTGGTGATAATTAAAAATATCTCTGATAACAATGAAGCCGCGTGCACGTTCGCGCCTGTTGCCCAGGTGTCCACGGAATGGTCTTCTTCTTCTGTAAATTTATTTCCTCTCGAGGCACCTGAAACACACGCGGACGTGTATGGAGCGTCAAAGAAGCATATGAGCAATTCCAGTCAAATCAGACGAGAAATAATTTTTTTAATCGATCAAAACTTTTTTCACGTGAAATGTACATAAAATAATGAGATACGTATTTTTTTATTCGTTCAAAAAATTTTTTTTGCGGAAGTTATAAGCAATATACAATTTTCGAAAAATGAAGAAGTTGTCAACTTAAAAAATTAATATCTCTGATTACATTTGTCATAGAGAAATGTTCAAAAATGCATTTTAAAGCTTAGGAGACAATTAAAGGAAAATAAGTTAAGAAATTGCAAATTCTAATTGTAATAAGCAATTAAAATGTTTAATTACTTATAATTAATTATTTTTTTCACCCAAAAGTACACTTTTTAAAAATTTTAAAATAATGCTATCTTATTCTTTATTTTATTCTGAAAGTATACATATTTTTTATTTCATCGAGAAACAATGGATTCTATTTTTTATATATTTTTATTAATAACTGAGGCGCCGTGTTCATGTTTCTGGCTCGACCAAGCAGCGCGGCGCATCGATTTCTTCGGAAATTTTTTGTAGGAAGAAGTACAATATGAATGACATAACTTATAATGTTGAATATAATTAACATTATACAAATCACATTTTTGTTATGAATATTGTATTTTAAAAGTTGTGTAATATTTCTAAAGTAAATCGTTATTATATAATTTGACCGTTAATTTTCCTTTCCGTTAGGATTTTCCGTAGCGAATATTATGCTCTTCACCGGAAAATTCCTATAGGCCCAAACTCGGCGCTCTATGGTAAGTTTCTCGGCCTTTAAATTTATAAGTGACTCACAATCAGCTGGTTTGTAAGATTGTGTTTATTTCAATATACTTTTGCACTTGAAGCAAGTAACACGCGTGTCACGCTATTACCTTTTCATCTTCTGTTCAAGTTCAACAAAATTGCAGTTTTAACAATGTAAGTATATAGTAGGAACTATGTATAATGTAAATAGTGTACAATCTTACACGGAAAGAACGGTTTTGCTGAAGTATCTAAAAATTTAGCTAGATTCAGATTTAAAAATAATTTTGTTGGATCATTAAAATTATGTAGAACACTCAAACTGATTGCTAAAATGTCAAAATTTTTTACAGTATTATCATCATACTTCAACGACCTACTATAATTATTTTGATAGTGTAACAAAATTATTGTGTATCTAACAGTGTACAATCTTAGTGTATAAACTTAATTCTGATAATTGTATGTATATATGATGTTTGCAGGGTTGGAAAGTAACGCGTTACTGTTACAAGTCACTTTTTTCCAGTAATAATTTGGTAACGGCGTTATTTTTTTTTTCGATAGTAACTGTAACGGTAACGCATTTACATTTTTGGGCTAACGATAATGAATCGATCAGTTACTTTAATCGTTACTTTAGGCCGGGTCTACAAAAAAAAAGATCTCTTAAATATCAGATTGAAAGAAAGTCTCCCAATGAGCGATAAAATACTCGATAATAATGATGATTTTTTTGCTTTTCACCAAGAAACAAAGTCGTTTTAATCGAACTAATTTAAGTCGAACTAGAGAAATTTTAATTTTTAAAATCTGAACTTTGTAATGTCGAAATGTTGAATGACTATCCAAATATTAAAAAATCCTTTATTAAATACAACACACTACTTCCAAGTAGTGATTCGGTAGAGCACTTATTCAGCGTTGGAAGTTCCGTATTAACACAACAAAGAAGATGTCTTCACGACGATACGATAAAGGATGTATTAAAAGTTAATAAAGCTGATCTACGATCAGCACCTAAAAGTTAATAAAATCCTATTTTTTGTGAAATTCAACGAGTTTGTTTATTTAACAAAAACCATTAAAATCGTAACTTTTTATCTTTAACTTATCTTTAACAAATTGACGTACAGTTGGACTTGTTAAATTTAGTTTTTTATTTAAATTAACTAAAGTAACGAAAATATAAAAAAATTGAATCCATCACGTTTCTCTATAAAATAAAAAATATGTATTTTTAAAATAAAATAAAGAATAAAAAAAATATAGAGTATTATTAAAAAAAATTTTTAAAGTGTACTTTTTGGTAAGAAAATAATTAAACATTTTAATTGCTTATAACAATTGGAATTTGCAATTTCTTAACTTAAACTATTTTTTTATTGTCTCCTTAGCTTTAAAATGCATTTTTGGAGATTTTTTTACGACAAATATAACCAAAGATATTAATTTTTAAAGTTTACCATATCTTCATTTTTAAGGCTACATTTTTGGTTGCAAACGCTCAAAAATAGGGAATTTTTCGGAATTTTTTAAAAGAAACTGTTGTACCCGATCAATTTTTTGTTTGTATAGGTGTTGATTAATATTTTAATGTAAGATATGATTTTTTGCTAATTTTTTTATTGAAAGATCCGTTTGCAGATCTCCTTTTTTGGTTTCAAAAAAACTTTTCTTCCATGACGACCATCCTAATAATGCCCGTATCAGTCTACGGATTGGGATTAAGATTGGATTGAAATTTGACCAATCAGAGCAAAGTTTACTAAACTTGAGATCAGTTTTCTCTGTTCTGATTGATTAAGTTTCAATCCAATCTCAATCCCAATCCGTAGTCTGATACGGGCTTAACTAATCTCTGGGTAATCTGAAACAAAAAACTAAAGTGGGATATATCTTCACGTGTGTGGCGCATGAACTAGAACAAAGCGAAAAGAAAGATTAGAAAGTAACAAAGTCGGTGTTGTTCCGAACACTAAACATCGATTTTTTGACAAAAATTGGCCATATTTTTTGCAATAACAAAAAAGTACAAGCTGTAATAAAATAATTCTAGTTTATGGCAGAAAGGGACTTTTCCCGTTATAGAAAGGCTGTTTTATATTTCCTGAAAATTTGAAGTTAATTGGACTATCCGTTCTCTAGATAGATGAAAAAATATTGTTTTGAGAAAAACGCGTTTAAAGTTTTAAGTACAATACAAAATATAGCTTTAAGGAAAATTGTATTGCTTATAACTTCTGCAAAAAAATATTTCGAACGAACCAAAAAATACGTATTATCTTATTTTATGTAATTAGATAGAAAAGTGCTATTTACGGTCTGGATTGGATCTTGGTAGCCATAATAATAATATTATGTAAATTTTGTATACTTTCTTTAAATTCAGTAAACTGCGTGTCGGTTTCTTATCGGTCTTCAAAACACAGATGTTTGTTGGAACAGTACGTCCACATACTTAAATTAAATCGATAATCAATTAAAATTTTGATTTAAGGATGCTAACAAGTATCCTTATCAAATCACTGTAAAGAATCTATTGCGTAAAATATCAGCCAGGGTTCAAACCTGTTTTTTTTTCTCTAATTGATTATATAACGTAATGATTTCACTTATTATTATTTAATATTTATGTTACGTGTATATATGGTACAATGTTTATAATAATTCCTATAAAAAAAACTTTGTGAAAATCAAAGAAAGATATCAAAGTAAAACAAAGTACTCATTTGGTGCACCTTAATTGTTGCAAACATGTTTTACCAAACTGCGCAGGCACGTAACGATTGCGAAACTCGAAAGTGAACACCCGTCTTCATGTCACAATTCTTACATTCATAAGCTTGTGGTACGCGATATTTATAGCTTGCGTTCAGGTCAATAGTTCACTTTTCGTGAAAGGAAGAAGAAAGAAATTTTTACACGCAATACGAGATTTTGCCGAGAAGAGAAAAAAAAGAGCGATATGTATTCTTACTTATATGTATCTTGTATTTAATTAGCCTTATCACGCCATAAGTAATCTGAAATGATGAAAGAACGAATACGATTCCCAAATTAATCGCGAAATATCTTGCAGCTACTGGAAGACAGGCGGATCGATGGGTTAATTTTTACTGTTAATTTACTGTCTCCGCTATAAACACTCCGACCGCGACAAACACTCCTGGTCGCCGTGACACTACTAGTAACTTGTCTAGAAAATCGTTGCTGACTACGCCGCGACGTTCGCATATTACATTGCGCGTCTAGATCGCGTGTGGGCTGTTACTTTGCTCATTATTTTTTCCTAATCCATTATTCATGATCCGCAGCAGTGACTTACTTAGTCATAGATTTAACTTTTGTATCCAACCGCGTATTTAAAGGAAAGATTTAGTTGCTTTTGAATAGCTAATATCGACCCAATTTAATTAAACCGATTAATTATTATACATGCTGTGTAAACATGTTTAGCAATGCTATATCTAAATAAGAGCATTGATTCACTGGGTCAACAAAGTTATTTCGGCAAAACAAAGATATCGATTTGACGAAATTATCTTATCCACTTTGTGCGAAATAGCGTATTTTTTGTATGAGCGTTTATCGCAATATAAGTCAAAACCATGTGACCGTCATGTCACCATCATGCGTATTTTTCATCGCTTTTGTGAGTGATTTTACTGGTATAAATTTTATATCGTGTGTATTCTACGATTTTATTAGCTAATAATTTGTTTTTGATACATTTATCACAATTATTCAGAAAGAAACATAAGTTCACTGCATGCCATGGTTGTAAATCAATGATGAAACTCTGCGATAGAATCCACAGAATTTTGTCATGCCCATGAAATCCTTTAAAAGACAGTTACGCGCCTTGTCTGTCATTTTGCCCGCCACGGGAATGCCTGGAGCGTCGCTTTGTCCTTGTCGACGGAAACTTACGAGAGAAACGCATGAATACGATAATTAATAAACATGGAGTCCGAGTGTAATACAATACGATTTTAACAATAATGGGAAATTTTCTTCACCAGTGAATATAAAATAATATCACCAAACTTCCTTGACCATAACTGGCAAATTGATTAATAATAAAACACAACGTTCGGTCACAATACAATTTTTCCTGTTTTTCACCGCAACATGCCGTGTCCGCAATCACTTCGCACAATAGAGACAGCTCATCACCAGTTTAACTTGAGAAGCGCCTGGGGTGAATTTTACACCCCAGTATCGAAAAAATAAAGCTCACGTGACACACAGTAATTTTAATGTGCTTCTTTCTTTCGTTTTTAAATATTTTTGCTTCCTCATAGAGGAAGCTTTGTTTTCATGAATTTCGTATATGAACCTTCGATTGCGTTTAAGTTGGGTTTAGTCAACCAAATTTAAAAAAATTATATATGAAATAGGGGTAGAAGAAACCAACGAAGAGATTGGTTTTTGAGTTTTTTCTGCCAATATGTTTAGATTGTTGTAAAACGTCGAAATATCGCCTAAAAAAAATGTCTGTATGTATGTGTGTATGTATGTATGTATGTATGTGCACATTTGATGTTGTGGTTGCTCTAATTTCCGCAAATATTGAGATATCGAGCTGTTTTTTTTTTTAATCGATAGAGTATCATTCAAGGAAGGTTGGTATTGAATTTGGCGACGATCGGTAAAGGGGTTCTTTTTTAAAAAAAATTTGAATTTTTTTAGAAATGTCCGTGGTTGCTCTAACTTCCGCAAATATTGAGATATCGGGCTGTTTTTTTTTTTTAATCGATAGAGTATCATTCAAGGAAGGTTGGTATTGAATTTGGCGATAATCGGTAAAAGGGTTCTTTTTGCCGAAAGTTTCTACTTGCACACTTAAGAACTATAAGTAAGCAATGTGCGAGTTTCTACTTGCACACTTAAGAACTATGAGGAAGTAATGTGCAAGTTTCTACTTGCACACTTAAGAACTATGAGGAAGCAATGTGCAAGTTTCTACTTGCACACTTAAGAACTATGAGGAAGCAATGTGCAAGTTTCTTCTTGTTTTGTTTCTTCTTACTTTTTTTCAGAAAATGTTAAGTAACTTTATACACATATTGTCCTCAAATACTAGTAAAATTTCCCGGGGAGTGTCATAAAGTGTATAATTTTTCGTTATCGATCTTTTTGGAAACCGGTATCAGAAATTATTCCAATTTTTCTGGAAATAATTGACCGAGTAGAAAAAAATTGGTTACGACATGTTTAATCCATGAACACTCTTTATGTTTGTCCACAATAAGGATATTGAAACATAAATGAAGTCGTTTTAAGAAAAACGACTCCCGGGCGAAGCCCGGGGGTAACCAGCTAGTATTATATATTAATAATAAATAATATTATAAATAAGTATAGAAATTAATATAAATAATGTGTTTTTTATTGTGGACAGATAGCCTCTCGAATGTGGACAGATAGCCCCGCATATGGGGCTATCTGTCTACGCTTGACTTGTCCACTTAAAAAATTCGCCTCTTTAAAATGTTAAAAGATCAACGATTCTAATTGTGTTTTTTTTAATAGCAAGGTTGAAAGGTTATACCATTAAAATTTTAGCCAAATATCTTTATTAGTTTTTTAGTAAACTCGAAAAAAGCGTAAAGTGTGGACACATAGCCCCAGTCTCCCCTACGCTAAGGAAAAAAATTTGTTGAAAAACGCAAAATGTGTTTCATCTAACTAAAATATTTAGTCCGATACGTTCAACTAAATATTTGGTTTAACGTTTAACTAAACATTAATTGAATTAACTAATTCTTGATTAAAAAATGTTGATGGTTGACATGATTGAATTATACCTTTTTTTAATGCAACTTAATAATTGTTGAATTAACTACTGGTTAATTCAACAACAGCTATACAAATTTAGTCCATACAACCAATTTTTTTCTCAGTGTAGAAATAAATATCGAAATCAGGGCAGCTAGAGCTTTTGTCGTGATCAATTTTATTTTTAAATTACTCGTTTTCTTTGAGCAATCTAATTTAATCGCGGTTATGTTATATTTATGGAATCGATCGTTGGTTAATCAACTCAATGCCAAAGATATCCTTACTTATAAATAATCACAAGTTATCTTCGCGCACGTTATCAGGTTTGTCCCTGTACTTATTTAATCTTTAATCTATCTGACTTCTGCGGGTAATAACTCCCCGCCTGAAGTTTCGATTAAACTTCTTAATCAAAGTTCCACGTGCGATTTTCTTCGGTTATCTACTCAGACTACCATTCGCCGGACGACAAATCGACGTTTGGGAAACAAATACGTGAATCATTACATCATTAACAATGGCCATCCGTTACCATGCGCGTCTCATAAGATATGACGTAAACGCCAGCTCTCCACACACGAGCGTGGGCGATACGCAAATGATCAGAAGATAGAGAAACATACGATTTTGAACTTGTAGATTGCCACATTTCTTGAAAGTTCTAAAAAGACCAATCGATATTTTTCTCCGTCTTTATCTGTTACCGGCGCTGATTACCCGTGATCGGAGGGATGCAAATTTCGCTACGATTGCGCGTATAATTGCCGTATCAATTAACCTTCCACGGTGTCACGGTACTCTCCGTACTCTGTATATTGCTTCATACTAATTATGCGATTCATGCACATAGCAGAAGATGAGAGTTGGAAGCGGCTTAAAGATGTAGCTTCGATGTAATTAACGTTTAAGCGACTTACGCGTAATTTGCAAAATTTGTTATGGTATGGTAGTAATCATTTTATTATTTATTTAATTAACTTTCAAAGTTTCTTTTCTCGAAAACAAGGCCTTATTCGAAAAAATGTATCTATATATATCTATATATATTATAATATGTGCTCCTAATTAATGAGTGAGTTTGGGGAGAGGGGAATAGATTTTGAGCCCGCGCGAAGCGGAATCTAGTTCTATTATACCCGGGAAAAAATGATTAGATATAATCATATATAATTATATCTGGTATATATATAATTATATATAATTATATATGTTTTTATATGGGGTCATATCTAATTATACATGGCCACATGTGCAATCAGTGGTCCCACATACAACCAGATATAGCACCATATCTACTTGTATATAATTTTATGTGAAGCCAGATATAATGATATGTGAGTACTGCACCCGACATATAACTAGATATAGTATTATATACAACTATATATGCAGTCATATATAGCCAAATATATTAATGTGAACCAATATGACATTAATACCTTTTTAAAATTAATTAACTTTAATATCTTATCTAATATTTTTTTTAAACTAATTAAAATCTTAAAAATTTTAGGCAAGATTACTTTTGTAAAAAAAAAAAGATATTTGATATGCGTATTCAAAAACTTCCAATAAACAATCTGTTAAATCTATGCTGGCTGCCGCTAACATTGAATTTTACCTTATTTTATATATATTTATAGAAAGGTAGATGACTTTATGATTCTGCAGCTATCTAACAATAAATTGATTTCAAGTTTATCAAAATGAGTATTAAAATTAAGTTAAAAATAGTTTTAATCCAAAAATGGAACAAATTTGCACGTGGCAATTTTAAGTCGCGCGCTAGAATCGCCGGCAGCGAAAGTGTTAATTTTGTTTTAGTTACAAACTTTATTTAAATATATAATCGCAAAGTTTAGCTTGCGAAATGATTCGCTGAGTTCGTCGAACAAACCTTAAAATCATAGGTAAATTAAAAAATTAATGAAATGTAAACCATTTCATACAGGATATATTCTGCAATTCGCGGTCTTAATTTTGACCAATTTAAAACTGATTTTTTTCCTAACAAAAATCTCGTGAAAGTCTGTTAGTTTTCGGAACTTCAACATTACATATCTTTATAATTAATGAGGTTGTAAAGCTGAGGTGGGGACAATGATGAGGGGGTAGCGTTTTCATACGAAGGAAATATGAAAGAGAGAGAGAAGTACTACCAATCTAAAATATTGATATTTAAAACAGTACCTATTAATCTAAAATTCTGAAAAAATATAGGCTGTAATGCAGAGAAAATGCAAAGAATATAAATGTTTATTTATGTAGAAGTCTCACATATAAATTTATATTTTTTAAAACAAATTTTATTATTATTTCAAGTAAGGACTCGGCGGTGTAGAAATAAAAAATCAAAGTTGATAGAACTACCATCGACCGACTAGACTTTCGATTTCGGTGCCAAGTTCAAGAATTCTAATCCGTAAGAATGAGTACGATTAGAGTTCCCCCAGTAAGAGTTAGGACACCGCCTGATGACGCTTGATTGGTCCGCTATTTACTGAGGAGAAGTTAGTGGGAGTGGGACGAAGTACAACATCCCGTGAGAGTGGGGAGGCTATCTCTCTTGATCGTTCGCATAATTGCTTGTTAATGGCGCACGGTGTCCTAACTCTTACTAGAGGAACTCTAAGTACGATATGAACACAAGTGATACAAAAGTGTTAGATTACATTTTACTGTCAGAATCTTTCCGCATTTTCGAACAGCGTTGTCAAGTTTTCTCTATCACACAGCTTGAATGATAGAAGTATTACATCTTGACTTTTCCAAATAAACTACGCGGTAAAATGGCTTGAAATTTGAAACATACATTCAATATGATATACTTCACATATTACACATAAATTTATTTGCTTCTTAATATTTTAAAAATATATTTTTGTTGAAAATAGATATGGAGACTCGGGTTTCTCAAAAGAGTCCATTATAAAAATGTGAAACTTTGATATTAATTTACGCAAAAATGGGGCGGTAAAAAATCTGAAAAATTTCACATGCAACCATTATTTGTAAAGAAAATTATATTATAAATTTCATGCGCTGTTCTTAACATTTTGCATCCTGCCTTACAACCTTCTTAAGGGGATGCTGGAGCCGCAGGCGAACTCGATCAGCGTCGATAAAGAAGTGCTCACCGACTATATCTGTCCTTGTATAGACAAAGATATAGACAAGGATAGCACGCTACATTGCACGCACACATACGCACGATACACATCGAAATTATACTTTTATATTACGCTTCCAAATCTTGATTTGGGGGGTTTATCGATGTTTTTATTGTTGTACAATTCAGGGGAACTTGTTTTCGCGTTCGTACCAATGGTATATCTCTTATATGAAATACATCTTGTGACGAGCTGACAGCTCGCCGCAACTCGAGACGCCATATTAGGATAAAATTAGATAAGAAAATCTGTACGTATTTTTTTCTCGTTTTCTATATAAAATCGGAGTTCCCCTGAATCATTAATGTATGTACTGCAATTCTGGAGAAGGATTTTTAATTCTGTCAAATTAATACGACGCTACGTGCCGACAAAAAAATGCCGGTAAAACAGACGGCTCCAGCATCACCTTAAGTATATTAAAATAAAATTCTATCAAAGTAGAGTCTACTTAAAAACAACTAAAGAATATGATATTATTACTTGCCTTTCGCGAAAGATATATGACGTGCCTTGATACATTTTAGCTAAAAAAATCTACTTCTGTTAGGAATCTGTCATGTTAAAATAAAAATTATGAGATATGCTGTGCTTTATTCGTATATGTGAGGAAAGAGCCGATCGTACGGTGAATCAAAAATAAAGTGTAGATTTCATGCCGATCGTATCTTGACATTATCCCGTGTACGTTCGCACGTACGCACATGTATACGGCATATATATATATATATATATATATATATATATATATATATATATATGGCATATATATATGTTCGTTTACCATCTGAATGTCCATTTGAATGTCTGATCTTTTCGCCGAAGGCTGTCGCCGATACACGTATCTTGGATTATATCTTGATCTTTGTGATCTTTGCCCGACTTTTCTGCGCGAAATTGACGCTATTTCTATACCGACTTCTTTTCTACGCACAATTCCGAAGTTATTGTCACGAGTCACACCGGCACGAGCGTCACAAAAGACACGTGTATCGGACCCGATAAAGTCGAAGGTGATCTTTTGCGTTTGTAAAGATTCGAGATTTCTGATAGAAGATTCAAGAAGATCGCTAGGATAAAATCTTAAGAACATTATTATAATAAGAGAAAACAAGACCGCGCTATGATACACAATCGAATAAGATACAAGCCGTTTTCGGTCTAAGCTTAGATCTTAGGCAGCTCAATATTAATTTCCGTGTATATGTATTATTATAATACATATACATATATATTCCAACTTATTACTGCGCGCCGATCACAGTCGGACTTGAAACACAGCTATCGTTGAAAGTTGGAACATTAAAAACCCTTCTCTCCCCGGAATTAAATCAACGCGACAGAGCAACTTCTAAGTGCCACACACAAAATACATAAAAGACCTATCCGATACACCCTCTTATACTCAAAAAACCTACCCCCGGACCACTTTAAATATTCTGGCTACACTAAAAACGATTTGTCCCATTTCTCCTTTGGCACAGAGACATTTCTGAGTGACAAATACGAAATACATAAGAACCTCTCCGATACACCCTGCGGAAGACACCCTTATACTAAAAAAACCTACCCCCGGACCACTTTAAATATTCTGGCTACGCCAAAAACGATTTGTCCCATTTCTCCTTTGGCACGGGGATAATGCTATTTCATGTAACCCTCAATTTGATAGATTTTTCGCTGAGAAAAAGAATGCCGCAAACCACAATGCGCTACGATGCATAGTTTTTGAGATATCGATTTTTAAATGTAATAATAGCAATAGTGTTGTATGGTATTATATATGGGGTTTGCAATTTACCACGTGTGGAAAGTTCACGCATGTACATACGTAATATTATATGCTAATAATTTTTGATCTTCTTATTTTGTCTTTTAAATGTCACAATTTTTAGAGTGTTTACTTAATACAATGTTTTGTTGCATTAGATCAAAGTGTGATCGAGGTCTACCTGCCTGATACAGAAATGAGCAGTGCAACTGACTGTGAGCACAGTCCTCCTTTTCTCGACAACTTGAAAGAAAATGAGGATATTGACATTCAAGCTGCTACTGTTCAACCTTCGATTTCATCTACTGTTCTTCCACTTGAAGGCAATTCACAACTGAAGAAAAGCAGGAGAAAAGTGTCAGGTGCACAAGGCACTGCCTCTTTATTTAACAAACCGCCGGCAAGCCAAACTGCTTCAAATGGTGAAAACCAGTTTATTGCTATCATTATTACTACCTATATTAAATCAATTAAAACATACATTTCGTCATGTTGCATGTTGCATTTACTGATAACACTTTTGTTTTGCAGTTGCAATGTGGACATCAGATCACTTGGTTGTAAGAAGCCTCATACACTTCTGGTCTGCGAATCAAGAATTGTTCGCAAGCACTGCAATGAAAAACGATGATGTGTGGAAAATAGTTGCCGAGGAACTAAATACACTTAAAAAGACACAGTATTCTTTAGATCAATGTAAAAATAAAATGAAAGAGTTAAAGCGAAAATATATTGAAACCAAAGACCACAATATGCAGTCCGGTGCAGAGGCCAAGACATGCCCATTTTATGAAGAATTAGATGAAATTTTAGACAAAAAGCCATGCGTCAAGCCCGTTGCACTGGCCTCCAACAGGCGTCCCGTTCTGGACAAAATGTGCACGGATGTAGACTGTAAAGAAGAACCTGAGAAAAAGAAGAAGAAAAGTAAATCCGACGTTCTCGATGAAATTAGAGAGTGGAGGGCGGAGTCGATGGAATATCGAAGAACTACTGATGCCGAGAAGCAGAGACAGCGCGAGGAGCAGCTTGAGATTGCACGGAAGAGAATCGAGTCTATGGATGCTCGCATGGGTCAGTTAATTGATGTCTTGAAGAAAAATTAAAGGTATAAGGCAGATAGCACAACACAACTAACTATACAATTTAAATAGTTAATTTGCAGTATTAGCTGCGATTGTTCACTATAAATTTTCCTATTTGAATATATAAATTGTAGATTCTTTTTAAACGCTGTATAAATAACATAAATAATGGCTACTCTTTTGCAGTTATTCCTTCGGCTCTGGACGCATAGTATATAACAAGTTCAAGTCCATGGTATCGTACGTGATTGATGATCTACCGTTGTTCGATAAGAATGCGGTGGTTACTGCACCGAAGCTGTCGGTGTATGATTAACTTGACGAGAAAGTAATACAGAGCTATCTGGAATTCTCGCTTGCCTCGCTGTTGTTTTATTCGATGAAGGAAGGCGCCTGCAGCGAGCAGTCCAGCCGTATGACGGCCATGGACAACGCCAGCAAGAACGCCGGAGAGATGATCGACAAACTCACTCTCACGTTCAACCGCACTCAGCAGGCTGTGATCACCAGGGAACTGATCGAAATTATCTCCGGTGCCGCCGCTTTGGATTAAGAATGTTCCGCTGAAAATATTTAGTTTATCAATTTATAGTGCCTGCAAATAGAAAGAGAATACGCTGCTGAAAAAGGAAGAACGGGGAGTTGTTCAATAAATCAATCCAATTACAAAACCACGTTTCAGCGTAACAGCTGTAGGTTTAGTTGCGTAATACAAATTTTATGAGACTCATAAAAATAATACATAAAACGTTATGTTCAGTTTGTAATATATAAATTAACAATAAGGTTTGATCATCGTGAGCCCATTTCCAATGAGCTTTTCTAATGTCTATTTTTACTAATTTACATGAAGTTTAAGTTTGGTTTAACTTTTTATCTTTTCCAAATTCCTAGAATTAGGAAAAGATAAAAAGCAAGTTAAATCATGATTAAAGTTAACCTGTATTGTTATAAATGGATATACGTGAACAATGTCTATTTCTACCAATGTCGATTAACTTTAATCTCGGCCTAACTTACTTTTATCTTTTTCTAGTTTTAAAAATTAGATAAAGATACAAAGTAAATTAAACCGAGATTAAAGTTAATCTGCATTGGTAGAAATGAACTAGTACAATAAGTTAAAATGAAAGAAAATATATTTGTTTTATTCTAACTTATTGCACTAGTTCAAAAGTGCAGCGAAAACGAACAGGCCTAATATAACGTTCGTAGAAACGCTGTTGAAACGTTTTTATATATGTATGTATAAAGAAGTGAATTTATACTAATAAAGGAATTTATACTATTTGTTACATTTATACCATTTATTACTTCAATTTTCAATTTTATTTAGAAACAAAATTTGATATATAATTAAGAAACATAATTATACTATTTAGGCGGTCAATGTAATGTCATTTAATATAAAATATAATGAACTTGTCTTGGCGCAATTAGCCTTTAAGAAGGCAAAAATAGTATCTATAATTAATTATAATGTAGTTTTTATATAAAATTATGTATAACATTTTTTGCATAAAATACTAGGCTTGTTCGTTTCCGCTGCACTTTTGAACTGATGCAATAAGTTAGAATAAAACAAATATATTTCTTTCATTCTAATGCGGGGTCTACAATGCGAGTCGTATTATTCTCCTCAAATTTGACTTAATTGGTCAATTTCTTACGATTTATGACTTACGACTCGCATTGTAGACCCCGTATAACTCATTGCACTAGTTCAGAAGTGCAGCGAAAACGAACAGACCTACTATGACAATCACAGCGTAATTCACTATTTATTATTATTCTAGCATATTTTTTTTCAATAAATATTCGATGCAAATATTAATAGAAATAATATCAATTCAAATTACGCGCTCAGTTCTCTATATGACACGCCCATCTCCCACCACTTCGGGTGAGTTTAGTGTACACCGGGTGACTTTCTGAACGCACCCTAACAGTCGTTTGTTCCGGAAAACAAATGATCGTCAGATAATCCCCCCACTCCTAAAAAAAGTTATTGTGGTAGGGAACCTCAGGCAGAAACTTCAGAGCCGCAGCTCATTTGTTCTCGAAACGGCGAACAATCAAAATCTCGGTGGGAGGACACGAAAGTGCATGGTTGGAGGATTATGTCAGCGTTGTGTGAAAAGTAAGTGAGAATTTTGTTTCGATAAAAAATGTATTTTTGTGTATAATTTAAGCGTATTTAAAATATTTTTGTCGTTGAAAAAAATTTGACATTCCACAGAGGACTATTATATGGCTCAGAGGCAGGTGGAAGAGGTGGGGAGGAGCTAGATTATAAAAAAATTTAATTTTTTTACATAAATAATATCTGTCACACTTCAAATTCGTCTTTTCTTATTCAGAAATTCTTTTTCTAACATTCTTTAAGTCCTTAAAGTCCTTCTGTACCATTTAAAAATTACCAAATTTGCGGCGACGAAATTAAGTATTCCTATTTAATTAATAATTATCTCATATTTTTTTTCTCATTCGCACTACTTTTAGCTTTAATTTGCGTGTTTGATCATTAAGCTTCGTCAATTTGTTCGTGAGTTATAATTTTTTAAATAAAACGAGTCGTAACGTGTGTTTGTCAACATATAATTGTTGTAAAAAAATATTTAAATAAATGATTTCCAAATGTTCTTTACATTGATTTTTAGTCAAAGGTACAAAGATAATAATTTTTGGGGAATTTTTCAAAGCTATTAACATTTTGAAAAACGCGTGGGACTCGAAAGTGCATGGCTGGAGGACTGATGTGCCAGACAAAACGTTGGAGGGATGAGTGTTATTCTTAGAAAAATCTTTCTCGAAATATCTAGCTTACTATTTTTAACGTCTATATATAAATAAAATTGCATCTAAACTACACAAAATCACGCAAGCGTACAAAAAGTGGTGAGGGGACATACGTCCCCCCCCCCCACCACGATAACAACGCATGCGTCGAAAAATTCCACGATCCGGGTTCACTAATACAGTAATACCGACGGCGCCATTTGTTTGGACGCGCTGCAGTATCGTTTCACGTTGGAGTAACTCGTCGCTTCGGAGCAAAAGGATCCGGTGGCTATGCCCGGAGGATGTCGCGACTATGAGCTGATTCCCACAATCGGAGTTCCTGAGTATCATGCTGCGGGGAACAATCACAATTATCTCGCGATTCGATAGCAACGTACGGCCGTCTCGTTTTAACGGTGTTTGAACGAGTCGTGTCTCATTCTGCAAAGGGAAGGTGTCGTGAACAAGGATATGTCTCTGAGCGCCAGCGCTGAGAATCTGTCGTCCGAGGGACAAGTGAGTGAATCAACGTTCAATTAATGACGCTGAGCTTTCCACGTGTGACTCACGCTTATCGCTGCCACACCTGTTTCTTCGTACCGCAATATCTTGTTCCGTGCATTCATTTACTCCGGTTTACCATGGTATAATAACTTGCATATCGGAGCGAGCTCGAGTTATGTGAAAACACTCCACTTTATACAAGTCTTTGTGTTTTGGAGCAAACTTTGTTACATCTTTATTGAGCACAGTCTGATCGTTTAAGTGAAATAAACGTGGCTTTTAATTTTTTTTTACTCACATTACATAATGAAACGCATTCTATTGATTCTTTCTGTATGCAATAATTAATCCAGTATCAAGTATTGATGTTTTTCCATCTTCAACTCTTCGCCTTCAAGCTTGCTTTACTTTTTATTAGATCCACTTTGTCGGACCAACTTCGTAGAAATGAATTTTATTCACTCAGCATTCAAAAGATATACGTATTATATCGTTAACTGTTAAATTGGAAAAGCAAATGTTCATTCAATATTATTTTGCAGATAATAGCCCGAGAGAAATTATTCTAACTCTAACGTATATATTTCAATTCTACAAACGCATCTTTATGCCAAGCCTGCTTTACGAAGCGACGATTAACACAGTGCTGTACAGAAACTTTTCTGCAAGAGATAATATTAATGCAACATGATGTTTGTAACATTTAGCAGAATAGCGAGAGATGGAACATGTGTCTGGAACTGGCGCTCGAGGGCGAACGCTTGTGCAAGGCTGGCGACTGCAAGTCCGGGGTGGCGTTCTTCCAAGCGGCAATCCAGGCCGGCACGGACGACCTGCGGATATTAAGCGCGATCTACAGCCAACTGGGCAACGCGTACTTCTACCTGGGTGACTACGTCAAGGCGATGCAGTATCACAAGTTGGACCTGACTCTCGCCAGGAATATGGGTGACAAGCTGGGCGAGGCCAAGTCCAGCGGAAACCTGGGCAACACGCTGAAAGTTATGGGCAAGTTCGACGAAGCCATGATATGCTGCAAGAGGCACCTGGAGATCTCCAGAGAGATTGGGGATAAGGTATACTTCGACGACTCTTAAGTCGTCTTCACTTGTTGCATTATGTAGCTCGACTTTTAAAAGCTAAGGTTGTACCTTCTACAAATTCATCACTTGTCCGTTGCGTATTTCTTTCTACTTTGTTTAAATATTTTGCAGTTTAATTCATATTTCTAAATCTATAAATTTATAATTCTGTGCAGCTTAGCGAGGGAAGAGCCCTGTATAATTTAGGAAACGTATATCACGCGAAGGGCAAGCAAGCGGGTAGAATAGGTCATCAGGATCCAGGAGAGTTCTCCGAAGATGTTCGACAGTGCTTGCAACAGGCTGTGCGCTATTATGAGTAAGATTTTAATTAATCCGTAATTGCTGTCTCAACTTTAACATTTATATTATATATGACTCTCAATGTGCCTTTCACTTTTCTACAGAGAAAATTTAGAACTTATGAGGGAACTGGAGGATTCCGCGGCTCAAGGTAGAGCATGCGGCAACTTGGGCAATACGTTCTATTTGTTGGGCGATTTCCAACAGGCCATTTATTATCACAATGAACGTTTAAAGATCGCCAGAGAGTTTGGCGACAAGCCGGCGGAGAGGAGAGCCAACAGCAATTTAGGAAACTCGCATATATTTCTAGGCGAGTTCGAAAAGGCTGCGCAGCATTACAAGTAAATATTGTGACTTTGTTAAATTAACCGTGTACCTTTATAATTTTATGTTCAAACAGCACAACCCTTTAACTCTTTAGGGACAATAAACACATATATGCATTTAGTGAAATTCCTCTTCAAGGTTGATGGATTTATACAATAGTTTAGCAAATATTTTTAGCTCTTGATAAGTACAAAATTATCAACAATGCGGTGGAGATAATGTGGATATGCATACGTATATTCCGAGAGTTATTAAAACTGAATTTTATTAATTTTAACAAATATATCTCGATTACTCAGATCATTATTTCCTTCACCTATTTCTCAAGTACATTCAGATTAATTTTAATTTACTTTGGAAAAAGAAGTAAACCAAGAAAAAATATCTAGGTAAAACTACATGTTAGTGGCGATCTCATTGACTTTAACATATGTATATTGTCAAGAACGTGACTCTAACTTGCAAAAGATTTTAGCCGCTTGTTGTTTATTAAAAAGTTATCAACAAATAAAATAAATCATACAAATGTTTAAATGCCATAATTTGTGCTTTACCGAATATAAATTCATTATTCGTTGCATAGTGGATCGGTATCTCACATGCGATATATAAAAAAGCGATCACAGCTTCGAACTTATGTACACAGAGGATAAATTTGCAATTTGCAATTATCAAAAATTAAAAGTTTCGTTCAATTTTTAGGAGGACCTTAGTTCTTGCACAGGAGTTAGGAGATCGCGAGGTAGAGGCACAAGCATGCTACTCTCTGGGAAACACGTATACTCTCCTACGCGATTATTCGGCGGCCATCGAGTATCATTTGTGGCACTTGGGTATAGCCCAGCAATTGAAGGATCGCATTGGCGAAGGACGTGCCTGCTGGTCACTGGGCAATGCGTACGCCGCGATGGGCAATCATGATAAAGCGTTGCACTATGCGAATCTGCATCTACACATCTCGAAAGAGCTGGAGGATCAAATGGGCCAGGCTACCGCGCAGATGAACGTCGATGATTTACAGAAAATTCTTGGTCTAGAAAAGAGTCAGCAGGAGAACAATAAGGAAAATCTAAACACGCAGAAATCGACCTCAAACGCGACGTCGAATGTCCCGACAACTATGCCCTGTAGATATAGACTCAGACGACAAAGCATGGACAATCTCGATCTCATTAAGGTTCGCATTATTTTTTCTTTTCTTGAAACTACACTAGAATAATAAAGTTGCGGCAAAAGAAATGGCTATATGTATATTGTATAATATACTGTAGTTTATTTCTGTTAATCTATTTTTTAAAATCTAAAACGCAATTAATATTGAAATAATTTATATTGAAATAAAATTAAATTGACCAAAAAATTACGTGGAAAAAATTGAAATTGTTTTATACGGAATATATATTTAATTTAACTAAATTAATTAACAATCGTTATATTCAATCAGCTCACACCCGACGCAAAGCAGAAAGATAAGTCGGAAATCGTGTTAGACAAAGACGACAATGTTGCGTCGCAACCTTCTCAAAAGGAGGAAGATAACTTCTTCGATCTGCTGTCCCGGTTTCAGTCGGGCAGAATGGACGATCAACGTTGCGCGCTCAACACGAAGCGCAATCCAAAATACCGAACAATCACGCCGGAAGTATCAGATATGGACGACAAGTACGTGAAAATATATTAATTCTATTCCTCTGAATAGGTGCTAATCACCGACTCATCATGATAACGCATTATATTATACTTGTTGTATCTAAGGAATATCTGACAATCTTACTTTTAGAGACGGCGAGGATTTGCTGGAATTAATCGCTGGAATGCAAAGCAAACGGATGGACGAGCAACGAGTGACCTTGCCCTATCTGCCAGGACTGAATACCAATCAGGACTCGGACGATTCCTTCATCGAGATGCTCGTTAGATGCCAGGTTTGTAGACGCGGCGATCTACACGAATGCACTGTCATGTTACTTGTTCGCATTACTTGGAATCTTTTCTCCTGCGCAATGGAAAAGACACTTTATACAAAGGATAATCTGCTTTCAGAGTTCGCGTCTAGAGGATCAGCGAAGTCCTCTACCGGCTGCATCAACATTGCAGGACGCCGAGGAGGAAAGGGGCCGAAGAGCCAATGGTAAAACTCAATCAGGTTCCACCGTGCCCGAGGAGGACCTCTTCGCTCTAATCCAAAGACTTCAAGCTGGTCGGATGGAGGATCAAAGGGCTTCCGGACCCGGCAAGGCATGTTAAACCCGAAAGCAGACGGTGACTTAAGTCCTCACGATACCTTCCATTTACTAAATTCTTTCAGTTCACGTATCCTCGATTATATCAGTACTTTCGTTTGCTCGTCTCAATTTTGCTTTCTTGATTACTTAATAGAAAAGGGTTGATACCATACTTGAACGGTCTGGTTCTGATTCGAAAAGGCAACGACTCGAATCACCTAGTTGTGAGAACCAAGCACCGTGCCGGAGTGCGAAGACGTTTTTTTAGATGTTACCGAAAAGATAATGAGATTTCAAAATACTAGCGCTTCGTGTAAAAATGAAATATAGGTCTTTCTTGGCTATAAGATGTTCAAATTTCCAAAATGACATTTCGTTCCTACGCACACGCTTACGCACTGATAATTGGAGAAGAATGCCTGAAACGCGACTTACTAAGTACAGTAGATGAGCGCGGAACGATGTTTTTATGTTTGCGAGAAATCCACGTGTCACGTAAAAAATAATTATTTGCTACCCTGTCACTGAAAATATGAAACCAACTGATTGTGAGATACTTTGCATAGACGTCAAGACTTAACTCAAGATACTTAGAAAGTACTTAGAAGATATATGCAGACCTTTGATATTTATCATTTGGAGAGCCATTTTTCCCTCTTTCCCTGCAAGTGTGGGAATAATTGAAGAAACAAACTCGTTTTTGCACTCAGGTCTTCGATTCCGTTCAGATAGATTTAATTATTCATTCGTGTAGACGCGTCGCGTCTACAACGGTAAATAATTGATACTCCTGTAATCGATATTCCGTAGTTTAGCGACTGCTAGAAACCGGTTTTGCGAGAAAGCATTATAGAACAATGCAATAATGAGTTTTCAGTTGACCGTCTAGTAATAACGACTGCCGTTAGTTTCTGGCTACTTGATCGTGGAAATTACTGTATTGAGTAATACGAAACACATTCGGTAAATAAGTTATTTGCCAATCATGAATAAGTCGCGAGTGTTATAAATGTAATGCGTTTGCACGACGATGGTCGTGATTTATGTGACATGCCAGTAACTAGCATCAGTTTTTAGTATTATCAAGATTTTTATAATGCCTGCTTTACACGGGTCTGTAATTGCGCGTGCGAAAACAGGTTTTTCCGAACACTGCCAGTTTGAGGGCGTGAATTAGGTTTCCGGACGTTCGCGTTCGTGACAAACGCGGAGGGCCTTTCGATATTCACATTCTCAAAAGATTGTAGGTTTATTATTTTATATACACATATATATATATATTTTTCATGCGTATTCCGATTTACTTCCATTTCTATAAGGAGAAGCGGGATAATTCTTTTAAAGAATATATTACGCATAGAGACGTTATACAGTGGATGAGAAAAGTATTCGCGCACCGCCAAGTTTCGCTATCAGTAGACCTCTTGATTGCTAAATAATAAATGACACCAACAAACAAATTGTGCATTGTACAAGTCAAAAAGTAAAGTGTGCATATAATCTTTTACGACATAGAATAGAATATTATAGAGCATTTTTTTCGCTCCTCTGCAAAAAGAAGTTTTTAATAATGATTGAAGTCGTATATGCGTCACTTGGCTTTTCTAAAACTTTTAGAAATCTATATTCACGTAAGATTTAGCTATTGCTATCATCAATTGCATTCTACGTGCAAATACATTTTACTTCTTGATTCACTTTCACATGTGAGATATATAATTCCTGGATTCAATATTTTTGAGGGATTTTAGATAGAGGGAAAGATAGTGGTTTTTACAAATCACGGTGCATGAATATTAGTTTTTGCTTGCTGTATGTTCAATAGGACGGAAACTTGTAGCGAATATCAGTGCCAAAGATTCTCGATTACTTAAAAAAAAAAAAAAAAAAAAGAATCCGTTAAAAGGGTAAGAAATGCAAGCTTATATCGACTGAATCTCTATCGCGTCGTGGTCGCACGAATTCTTTCCATGAAGGCTTATTATCGTTGTATTGTAAGTGTACTGACGATCATGTTTAATGTAATGTCTAACATTATTTCAAATTGGCGAGATGTTAAATAGTAATTCATCTCGTTGTACAATATTTATTCTCAGCGGTTAGAGAATTAGCCTCTTGCAGTGTATTTTCAATTTGAGATATGTACAATCACGGAACTTTAAAAACGTCGTATTTGTTATATGTTATATACAGAATAACTGTCAGTAGTTTAACCAACTTTTATTTAAGGACTTAAATTGCAGCTGATTAGCCGAACGTGAAGAACGTATTTAGCGCCTTATATGTTCTAGTAATAAAATATATGTATATAATTGGGTAATTCCATGCCGATTAAAACGTCGACTTAGCGACGAGCCAAATTGCAACGACGTTGTCATGCGAAAAAGGAGCTGTCGATAATATAAGAAATATAAGTTAACAATTGTTTCAACAAGAGTGCAAGAATAGTGATATGTTAATTGCCGAATCGAGATCGCTATCTTTTGCTATATATTGTTATGAAATTATTATAATTGCAAAAACAATTGTACATACATGGATAGAGCTTTGATTTGACTCAGCGGAGGAAGGGCGAAAACTATTACCTAAATGACTATTAACTAAATGACACGCTGATCGTAGGAATTTCGCGATCCTTCGTGGAATTTCTTTTTTTTACCATTATTTTGCTAGAATATATTCTAGATTATAATTACTTTACCTTAATCTTTTTTTATATATACATTCGTTATACTAGACATTAATGATATATGTTCTTCGTACTAATCGATAGACGATATGTAACTTTTAGTTTCATGACCATCGAGATATAAATACATTCCATTCTGTCCATATATGATAGTGTATAATATATAAAGGATCAATAAAAAAAATATATACTTTTTGCAAAATTGACGTTAATAATTCGTCACCCTGTACAAATCTCTTTATCCCTTGAAGATGCAGCTTTCTGCAGCTTTCTTTCTATTTTTCCCCACAATATGTCGGAAAAGTCTAAAAGCTTTTTCACCGTTGAGACCAATCCTCATCCTGACGCGAACGTCGCATACGCATCGTGGCCGGAATGGAAGGATTCCGATCTGAACAACGAGAAATGGGGAGTTCCCAAAGACGGTCCCGATGGATTATTCTTGGATGCAGAGCGTGTCGCAATGCCACGGTCCTTAGAACCTGATCACTGGATACGAGCAAAAGATTTGAAGCACTTGACAGTACTGCCACTTGATATTTTGTGTATTTCGGATAACGAATATTAATTCTTTGAATGTCTTTTCTATGTTATAACTTCTAAATTAAGCCAACAGTAACACGTACGATTTATGCTG
This sequence comes from Temnothorax nylanderi, assembly GCF_030848795.1. Classification (NCBI taxonomy): domain Eukaryota; kingdom Metazoa; phylum Arthropoda; class Insecta; order Hymenoptera; family Formicidae; genus Temnothorax; species Temnothorax nylanderi. The sequence continues at coordinate 1,158,221 of NW_027249088.1, read as the reverse complement.
TATTAATACATAAATATGGAAACGAAAATACCTCTACAGGCTCCTCCAACAGTATACATAACGACGGTGGAATATCCTGATTTGATTACGAACAATAAGCATTTGCTGCACAGCGAGGTATTTCTTTAGTTTTCGATGTAAAATTCAACGACTTGCAAATTGCTGCAGAGCGATAAACAAAGGTAATGATAATGGTAATTTCCAGTTTGTGAGATGGTTTGTGTCTGCGCTGGTAAACCTGCAATATTGCGGTCGGGAGGGTTTGGAAATCAGCGGAGAGAGCTCGAATTTCACCTGGATCGGTCGCCATAGTCCCTGGTACGGTTGGATGCACGTGTATTCCATGAATAAAGCTGGGAAGGGCGTTCAGCATCGACCCATGATAAATCCAAACGGTGGATATGACATTCGGCTCGCAATATTTTTGACATTTACATAGAAATTTTCTAAATCCGTTGTGCACATTGTTAAATCTTAGATTCGAAAATCGATAATAATTTTTGAAAACGCAACAGATTGACAAAAACATGAATATCTTCTAGGAAAATATATTGTAAGATTACACTGCATGGGATGCTGGCGTCGCATCCTGGTGGACGACATGATTCCTGTGGATAAAAATGGCAGACCTCTTTTACCGTGCATGTCCAACAACTATGAACTATGGCCGATGCTTCTCGCCAAAGCATTGCTCAAGATTGCTTCGTTATCTTGGACCAGACACCACGAGATCGTCGATTTCCATCCAGTCGCTTGCCTCACAGGTGGACGTCACGTCCACCTTTTTCATTCTATTATTTTGTTTTTCACGAAGTAATGTAATTACTTTAGAGAAAATATCTTTCTTTAAACTTTATTAATTTTCAACGGCTTGCTATGAACAAATTAATAAGTCACAGATTGATCCTGTGTTCATGTCGTATCAGAAAAGGTTCTGTATTAATATAAATTTTAATAATAATAGGCTGGACGTGCTTGACAATGAACGTCGCGCATCTATCGTTTCAAAACAAGTGGGATTTCTTAACGAAATATTCCGAACATTTCGAGTGGACACCGCAAACAGCGCAGAATCACGTTCCAGGTGTGTCCATCGAATGTACGTGTCCACGACAATCTAATTGGCGTTCCTTCGATTACCGCGTTACGTTATTCCCGTCTGTATTTCCGAGTAGAAAGTTCAACGAATAAGACCGACGAAACAAGGAAACCCAGAGAAACTTCACAGTCGCTCGCCGCCGAAACCGAGAAACCTCAACCTATCGCGCTGTTCTTTCTCTTAGGCGACACGCGAGCACTCGGAAGCGACGCGATACCCGGCTTGTCGCCCTGCTGGGATCACGTAATCCACATCGTCCAGTCGCGCAATATTCCTCTCGATCCCAAAGACGTAAGAGCATTAAGTCTCAATTCAATTCAATTGACTCTTATCTCTTGATAGCTATCGCGATTGATAACTTGCTGCGTAGACAAAAATAAGGGGAAAAAAGTCTTAGAAGAAATAGAATGACATTCCAAATAGCACAAAAGTCTAAAACGCGTATAAAGAATATTAAAAGTATTTTTTATCTGGATTGTAACTAGCTCCAACTTAAATTGCTTTCCAAGGTAAAGCCGCCATTAGCGAAGTGGAAGTTTCATCGCTGGCTAAAATGGGCCGTTGAACAAAATGTGATTGATCCTGCCGACTATTTCGTTCCGATTCGTTACTTGAGGCTGATTAGTTCTCTCAAGGAGTGCAACGAGAGCGTTGTTCGCGATAGAAGTGACGTTGCAGGAAACTCGATCTCTTCGAACGAGATCGAGCGGTCCGATAAATTTGCTCGGAGAAGAACGAGATCTCAGAGAATATCAGACTTGCCCACCATGTCGAAAGAAGTAGCAACGGAAAATGCCAGTCAATGGATCGACTTCAACAAGATGGCTTCATACGTAACGGAGGTGCATCTGTTCTATAAGCTGGAGTACTTCCAGTGTTCGATTGAAATAACAGGCAACGCATTGAAGAAAACCAATGAGAATCATAAAGCGGAAGCAGTAAAAGCTGTTTCAAAAGAGATCGGAAAGGAGAAAGCAGGTACTTCGGTTTTTAGATAGAATTTAGCGCAATATATGCTCTCAATTAAAAGAAAAATAATCAAATATCCATAATTTTTCTTACTGCAGTTTATAGAACTTTTGTTCCAAAACATTCAAATATGTAATGCTAGCGCACTTTGAGAATTAATGCCAGAAATAGATTGAGTTTCTTTTTATATAAACAAAATGATACACAATGAGATCCAATCTTCTCAATTTCTTTTTCGGTTTGAAAATTTGCAGACTCCTACAACAGTATAGGCAAGATTCTAAAGTCCAGATACAAACCTCTGTATTTGTTCTGCGATTCTCCGAGGAAGAAATTCTTCTTGGTTAGTCTCTGCGCCGCGCTAAAGAAGAAGAATACCGATTTGCACGAAAAAGACTATTTGATTCTGGAAAAGTACAACTGGTTCTTCATATCGGATCCGTCGAATCAATCAATAACTATTTCCACAACCGGCAGCAAGTCGACCATTATGGAACTGGAAGCTGGCAGGCAACTTCTACGGATTCACAGTCGTTCGGACTCCGGTCTAACGATTATTTCCTCGGACACGGATTTCCATCTTGGAGATCGAACGACTGTGCAACAGCTGATGACCACAGAATCCGACAGAATTGAGCAACTGTCGAAAATAATCAGCGATAATCTCTGCAAAGCTTATCGATCGTTTGGAACAAAGGATTACCCAAGAATGTTGGAAAATTTTTACCAAAGCTACATGCCCAGCTTGCAGTTTATTTCTTCAAAAGAAAATAAGAATTTTCGAACACTGATACACCATTTCTTCATGGAAGAACAAATTCGTTTGATCAGAGAGATTGTTCCCGACGAAGAACACGAAGACATGTTTCACTCTTTAAGGGTATTTTTCCTAAATCCGCATATTAGATCAGAATATTTTAATTTAATGACAAAACAGAAGACTCTTCAAGACTTTACGGTAGAAAAAACTTCGAGAACATCACGCAGCAATGAAGAAGTCTTCGACCATGATCAAGCAGCGACGACGATTCAATCCTTCCTCAAGATGGTTATCGTAAAGGGATATAAACAACTTCACAATCCTGATCACGCCCTGCATACGCAGATTCGCGAACGGCTCCTGAAGATATCCGATCTATTTGACTCATCCCTCGCAAGCCGGTTACTGAGGAACGTTATCAATCGACATAGTAGCCTGCGCGACCTGTATCCTTGCTCCGAAGACTTCGTACACGTTCTGAAAATTCAGGAGTTCAGAGACGTCCTGGGAAACGTCAGGCACGAACAGTGGTTCCCGATTGTCAGGCTCGTAGTTAATCCTAAGCCTGCGAAGACAAAGGTTCTCGCGGCCTTCGAATTACTAATCGATCTCCCTCGTTTCGCACTGCGTGTCTTCAACAACCAAAATGGCCGCGAGATGACACGTCTCGTGAGCCACGTGGTTCCAGGTCATTACGAGTACCTTCCGAACGGTTACACGGTGTTCGCTTACGGCTGGAGCGACAGACAGCACCTGAAGGAGCTCCATTGGACGATTCGCGTGGTTACTATGAAAGGTGAGCCAATGTTTTATCAACTGGGTGAACAACGGCCTTTGTCCTTGGAGACCAAACCACCCAGGCTGATGGTTGACGAATTATTCGGTACATATATCCCGAATGCGAGAAGTTGTATTTCGCGATGGATACTGCGAACAACTTTGGAGAGAAGCATCATTTCAATAAGATTGGCAACTTCTTACAACCTGACAGAGATCAGAATAAAAGTCACCGATGAAGATGGCAATATTTTGGTCGAAGTGAACGGCGGCTCGACCGTCTTGTTACCCTTAATGATCTTGAAGCATGCTGCCGTAAACGATGAAGATTACAAGACCAAAAATAAAAGCCAAGACGTTAACAAAGAGTTCGAAAATGCAGGGAAGAAAAGAAGTTTGTATTACATAGAGGCTTTCGTGCTCAACAACAGTTGGCCTCTCACAGATGTCGAGTGGACGGTCGCGAGCCAGGTAAAGGCGAAAAATGAGAGAGATATCAAAACAAAGATACAATCCGGAAATAAAGGGTCTTCAAGGTCTGGTTTGTCGACGACGAAAAAGAACGCGAAACAATTCGCGAGCGATGGCCAAGCTTTGGAAACGCCATATTGGATTCTTCAGATTGTTACTGATGTTCGGGATGCTGTAGAGGTAAGTACATGTGGTTTGTTCCAATTTAACCAAAGAAATCACATTGTTCAAAAGTAGTAATTTATTTACAAATGATTAATAATATGTCCGCAATACTAAATTCCAAAATCTTAATTTTTCCTGAAACCTTTCGTATTGTTTTCTTTTTAAAAGATTGATTTTTGTAAGAAAGCATTTGTTCGTTCGTTTTTCTATCTAAATGTATGCGTTCGTTAGATCTGTGAAGACAAGAGCAGAGAGCAAGAAATAGTACTTCTGAAAGAGTCCTGGTGGTCGAAGGACCCAAATCGACTCGAATACAGAAAGGATTTGAGAGAAGCATTTCTGAAGGCGCACGCCTCGAAAATTAAACCTGACGCATCCTCGAATCGGAACAGGATACAGCTGAAATCAATAGAAGACGAAGACGCGGCGTTTTGTCTGTCGCACGTAAGGCAATATAGGACCCTGAAGCCACCGGAATCTCATCGCCATCTGTCTGCTTTGGACCTGACGAGATACGTGAGAAGAGACGAGATCGCGAAGCATTATCGGATAAAGACGAAAAGCGACGATGAAATACTAAGGAATCAACATACCGCCATCATCATCGATAGTCAGACGAATTATTCCGATTATTTGAGGAACTTGGGTGAGCTGATGAACAAGCAACTGCGGAAATACGTGAAGCGCTTCGAGAAGAAAGATGAGAATTTCTGGCAGAGAAGAACTCTCGTGGACGCTGCTTACGAAACGAGAAAGATCTACGTTAATAGTTTGATAGCCGAGAGAGCGAAAACTAAAGCAAAAGGGAAGAAGGATTAAGAAGACTCTACCTTATAAAATGTGTGATAATTAATCGATTACGTTTACGAACATTGTGATTCAATAATTAAGTAATACATTTACAAATGACTAAGCAATTTAAATAATATAGCTACATCGAATTAATAAATAATATAAGATACATACATATATCAAATTGTCGACTGTTATAATAAGCAGAAACGTGCAACTTGCCGGCAAGAGCCGAACGAAATGCTATTTCAGTAGCTGCTATCGTCGAGAGCGCTGTTCACTTGAGAGGCACACTTGCTTCGCGTTGATGACTGTCCACGATCCACCTTTTAATGACGCCTCTCTGGCCGTCCGAGAAAGAAATAACGGCTATCCGTCCCGCCCATTTTTCATCCGGGACCAGTCCACGCGGTCTAGCAGGATTATTATGAAAACTACGAGAGGAGACGTCTATGAGAGAGGGTGCTCCGAGACGTACAGTGGGCGCGATAAACGGTCTCGAGTACAGGCGATGTACTTATCATCGAAAATATTATCGTCGCTCTTCTAATCGGCGAATCAATAAACGAAACCACTTTCGATTTCAACGTCAAACTGACTACAAACTTTGATCTTAATTTCGATTCCTATTGTTAACTACACTGTAATTTAATTAATTGCGATCCTTCAATTTCTGTCTCAGTTTAATTTTATTATTAAAACTTTATCTCCTGGTTTCGTATAGTTCTTCAGTTTAAATCAGCTTAGGTTTTACATAGCTTTTCGATGCAAATATTGAGACACGTCGAGTCTATTGTACACGCTATACGCTGCAGCAGCTTACGCGCTGATTGCAGGTGAAGCTGCTACTGCATTCAGGATCGGCGTCAGCCCAGCTAGTAATCACTGTCGATCATGTTTGTGTTAGGCGATCTTGTCTGTCGCGCAGCGAATTACAATTACGGCGTATCGCTGCATCACGCACAAGTGTGTATGTACTCGTGTTGAATACTGTACCTGGGTATTTAACCTTCGAACGCATAACTTGAAAACCGATTTGATTCTGTTTCAAGCGTCCTGGAACTATTTCAAAAATTAGAGCAACAGATTATTTAAAAAATTCAATATAATGAAATAATGAAATAAATAATAAATACGACAATAAATAATGATGAAGAAATTAATATATATGACTAATATAAAGCACAATCTTTCTTATAATAAATATTAAAATATTATCTTGATAAAAAAATTCGAAAAATTTATCCTACTTTTTAATTTAATTAGTTTGACCCTCTTTAATTTGCTAAAGGTGTTTCACATTATTGATCAGGGATACGTTTGCAACCCTAAAACTTTATATGCCAAAAAACTATCGAAATATTACACACATTCACAATATCATTATAAAGAAAGCAATTTTCCATCATGAAGTAGTATCTGTCCCGACATTTGACATGACATCGATAAGTCCCTATTTTGCATATAGAAGAAAACGTTCAATTCCTGGATAACCCAAGAAAAGCGAGTAGTACGTGCTACTTGGCATGCCTCGTTGACTGTCAGGAATTCGCATTAAAAAAGTTGAATTATAAAGCGTTTTTCCCTCAGTTGCCTAACGACACGCGGCGAGTTGTGTTCTTTAATCCCTGTTGTTTTCGTTAAAATAAAACGTTACAATAAAAAATATTTATAAAAGCGTTAGCATTTTCGTAATATTATGATATTACATAACATATGTGCGTAAAAAGTACTACACATATTTAGAAATACTTTGCAACAGAAATCTAAAAATTCTTTTAGTATACTTTTTAGAACTTAATTAACAATTAACAAATAATATATTTTTTATTTATGATATATAAATAATTAGATATAATATATCATAAATAAATAGAAAAATATATTTTATATCTTTTATAAATTTATAATATATATTATATTCTAATATATATATACATAAAGTAAATATAATCTTTTTATTTAATAAAAAGATAAAGTTGTGCCAGTTCAAGCGTCATGTATACTGACAATGAGACGTACGTTCATGAATCTAATGTCTATCCAAGTGTTGCTGATCAAGCGGCTGAACCCACGTGGGTACGATACGCACCCATCGTTCCGCGAGTGACGACCTCGCCGACAACAGTTCTCGTCGATACAGAATGCGTGGATGAGGAGGCGGATTTTACCACGCGGTTCTCTCGCGTTTTATCGGGCATCTCGTGGCCTCTCGACTCGCGCGAGTCGACTCGGCATACCGAGTCGCGCTCGAATACGCTTTACGCGTCCCCATTAGCCGCGCATCTCAGTTCACTCTCCCGGCTCCTTCTCTCCTCTCGTATGTATATAATAAATATATACATGAGGTTCACGTACACGCTGTCGCGTCGCCGCGTTCCCACCCGCATATCATCAGACCCCCGACCTCAAGGATCCTAAAGAGCCGCGCTAAACGCCGACAATGGCGATTATGTAATACCGATGAAAAGGACCAATTAATGTGCAACCAATATATAGTTCACGGTTCTTGATTCCATTAAAAATTGTAATACATTAAACATTAGACTGTACCTATTATTAAAATAACCTACCAAAATTTGAATTAAACAGAAACTGAAGTATAATATAACAATTTAATAATTTCTATATTAGACATACGATTATGTGTGTGGGTATACTATACTTATAATTTATTCCTTGTAATGTTATACGCGATTCATGTTATCTTATTAAAAATTTCAATTTTTTATTATAGTATGTCATATTTTTAATGTAGGTATTACTTAAATTATAAATATAATAATTATATAAAACTATATAAATTCAATTTTATTTAAATTATAAAAATGTGAATTAAAAAGTGTGAAATATGAATTAATCCAAAATTTAATAGCGATTTAAAATTAGAACTAGATAATGATTAAGTAATATGATAAAATATCCATACAAAATATAGATAAATAAATATAAAATATGTACATTTGCAAATATATTATATTATTATATGTGCTATATATAAACTATTACGTGCCCGATTTGAACGGACTCCGGAAGTGTCAGCCTATTTCTGATTTCGGTCCAGTAACCCAAAGGCCAATGTTACCCAGATTTCTCAATCGAAGCTGCAACCTCATTCGATAACGCTAGATGAGACGTGCGCAATTGTGGAAGAATGTCCAACGTTAATGAGACAATCACGAAAATTGTGAAAGCTCATCCAATATTAACTAGGAAATTACGAAAATGTGGGTAATGCGCGGAATATCTTAAGTGAATCAAGACCGCTCCTTCATTACATAATTATTCCTGATGTAACTATGTGCGTACAGTATGATAGATTACATAAGAAACAATGGAATAGAATGCAACTACCCCGAGGAATAAAATTACTTGAGAAGTACCCGCTGTCCAAAACGATAAAATAAATCAATGTTTTTAAAACGGCACGAGTTGTATTTTTTCGACTTACTGAATTTAATCCGCTAGCCGATAATCAAAATTTAATTTGATTATTTAATTTATAAATCAAAGGGAAATATTCTTATTTCATACTCCTCTTTTTCAGAGAGATTGAAATTAAGTATAACAAGTACCGAGGACAACAAAACATTTTCATCAGTTTTAGAACCAACAAAACTTTCAAAGTTAAAAAAAAAAGAGAAAGAAAGAACTTAATTCCTTTTAATTCCGAGCAAAACTCAGCTTATTGCACGGCCTCGTCGAAACAGATCGTACCAATTAATAAATTGACACGAGCAAAAGAAGCTTACTCCCCTGACTTCCGCCAATTTCGCGCAAATCGCATTCTTGACTGATCGATCGAGCATCGGAGCGCATCCTTACGGAACGTATGCACGCGTGCACGCGCGCGTGTCCGTGCCTTCACACATGCATGGTGTTAACAGCTAAGTAGAAGGGGTGGGCCCGTCTTGTTGTCGTCGTCGTCGTCGTCGTCATCATCGTCTTAAGAGGGGGGAACGAGATCGACACGATGCGTGGACCAGAGGAAGAGAAGAGAGACCGATACGGAGACAGAGAGCAAGAGATAAGGATGGTTGAAGATGTTGAAGAGAAAGAGAGAGAGAGAGAGAGAGAGAGAGAGAGAGAGAGAGAGAGAGAGAGAGAGAGAGAGAGAGAGAGAGAGAGAGAGAGAGAGAGAGAGAGCCCTCCCAGATGAGTCCTCTCCTCGAGTCCACAATCTACGGCTCCAGTCTCGTGTCGAGTCCCGTCGCGGTGCATCTTTCCGAGGTCCGTCTCCCTTGGGACCGATCGATTTCGAGCGGGCCGAAAGATCGATCGCCGGTCCGCCGGCAAATCGGAAGTCGCGTAGGTGTTTCTTTTCACTTTAATTTTCCCCATTGGTGACGTGGATCTTGACTTGAAAACTGTACGTTGCTTGTCTCCTAGATATTTAAATTATATGTATCGTTGCTTGATAACGCGTGAACATCGCGGAGAAATAAAGTAGATAAATTATAAAACATAAAATAAATATTTGCTTCGAAAAAATAGTCTGTTATAAGCTTGTTTTGATAATTATTATTTATTTAATATTTGAATTAAATATTTCATGTTTTAAAGCATTTGAATATATGTAACCACAGAAAAATTGCCTTGAGTTTCAAATTGATTTAAATATGTGTAATCACAAAAATAATTTTCAGTTAGTCTTAATCTTTAAATGATCTCTCGAAGATCTTGTCTAGTCCCATACGTTAGATAGAGAAAATTGAGCACCACGTCGTCGATCGTATCATACAGATCATCCGCGGTACGAGTCAGGGATTAGATCGAGTCGCGAATCTGTATTGGGGCTCGATTCGCGGAGTGCTGATCTAAGCGAGCGATTTTTTGAGAATGATCTTTGATCGCGGCACTCGGCTCGTTCACGCGTGATCGCGTGCGCCGTTGGAGATCACAACGAATACAGTTAATTCGCGATATGCGCGATCGCCGACCAGCCCACGCGTGTGTCGCAGATCTGTTAGCGCGAATATTTGCGAGCGACTCGTGCTAGTTATGGAATTATACTAGACTGCTGTTCATTTAAACAGGTACGTCCGAAAGGGTTTGAGACTTTCTAACTCGTCGCGATGAAAATTTTATTTTTCAAAAGAAGGAGAATCCTTGTCTTTTTCAAAAATATTCTTCCCCCTTTTTTTTTAAATAAACTTTCTTGTTTTCGGGGAAAAAACTTCGAAAAAAAATCTGAAATTTCTTCGAGAAAAGAGGAAGTGTGAGACAAAAGAAAATTGATTTTTTTCTTGTTCTTTTATTCTTATAATTTATTCGTATAAATTATTACGTAACCAAACGAATTTTTCTCGGAAATTTTCGCTTCCACGCAAAGAGGAGCTCTCAATAGGCCCGATAACGCCGTGGTACAGACTTTACGAGCTCATTCGTTACGGTGGTGAAACGCTCAAAGCTGAAACGCTCCGCTCGAGGTCCTATCTCAATTCATTCCGCTCGTAATAGGACGTGCGAACAAGGCCTGTTCTTTTTTCGCGGGAATCGCTTAAGTTTATGGAAGTTTAAAGATAGCCTTCAAACGCCAGTCACGCATTTGCGTTATGATAACGAGTAGAAGCTGCACGAGTGGCGCGCGATTTTGCCAGATACGCTCCTTTAATTAAAACCTCTTTTTTCTTCTTTTGCTTAAAAAAGGAAGCTAGATAGTTCACTCGGTATCAATCTTTTCAAGAAATAAACAAAAATAATTTTTTTAATAGAAAAATAATTACCATATTTCTATAGTTTTTAGATCTTTGTAAAAAAGATGAAAAATCTGCATGTCTAGCATAGTAAATTGCTATTTATCCAATTAAAAAAATATTATAAAGTATGAATTCTTAAATATATCACAGACGAGAGAATAAAATTAAAGTATTCCTAAAACACTCGTTGAATTTATAAATTATTTTCTATATTCTACGGCGTTAAAATGATGTAAATGCATTTTAGTAAAGAGATAAATTACTCGCCGCGGCAATGCGAATTTAATCGTAAATTCTCGCTTCTCGCTCGCCAAAACGCAATGGTGGATATTTATATCAGAAGATAGTTGCTTCTATCTCGTCGTACTAATTTGGCGCTTCCGGAAAGACATCACAGTCACGAGCGAGTTATCGCATATATATTATGTTTCTCGGCGAGAATTCACGCGGTAAAATAGGAAAAGAAGGATGCATAAGTTTCGTATGAAAATTTTTCTTTCTAATTAAGCGACATATGTGTGACGCGTCAAGTAATTCCCGAACGATTCGAGCTTAACTTCGAAATAATAAAATTAAACAAGCATTTGCGGAGCAGGAGGCGCTATAAAAGAGCTCGAAATTGTCTTTGTATGACGGTGGAATGATCGCGACGACTTGGGATAATTCCTCGAGATCGACCAAGGATCATGCGTGTTAGATGCGCAAGTATCGACGAGACCGCGAGTTAAGAGGATAATCCAGGATAGTGTCGAAGAAGAAATCGGATCGGAGATAGGGAGCTGCGAGTTCCCTGCGCAGGATGTTCGCACTGCTACTACTGACGGCCTGGATCGTCCTGGCATCGCAATTCGTCCAGGATGGGGTAGCGACGGGTCAACGTTACACCCCGAGTCCGACCCAAGATCTGGACAATACTTTGCAATCGGTGCCACCCCTCGGGTGAGTATTCGCAATACAAGTGATCGCAAGATCGCGAAACTCTAGTAGCAGACAAATTTCTAGCTATTTCCTCTTCTAATCACAGAGTCAACGCTGCCATGAGAATGTGTCGATTAGAATCTCATGATCGAAATAGTGTCACGAATCGGGAAATAGGTATTTAAAAAACGGACAATATTTCAGAATAAGATAATTATATATAGGCAGCAAAAGATGTCTCAGTGTAATGACGAAATGTCACATTCAGCGTCCTTGACGAACTACGACCGGTCACTTAAAAAGATTAAATCGTCCCAACGCGCGAGAACGCGAGAACAAGCCCGGTACTTATTTCGCTAACAGCGCGGATCTCTCGCGAATGATTCCGATGATTTTCCTCGCGCGACCACCGTCCTCGTGAGTTAAATGACGCGATAACACCTAATTAGGTTATCGGAGTGTTACGTTATACGCGGCGCGCGTGAATTCTGGCTAAGCGATCGCGCCCATTTTTTCGCAACGGGAGTCAAGTCGCGCCGATAAAGTCCTGCACTTGCATGATGTTTTCGCGGCCGTGCGGAAAGCACGATGAGATAATAAACGGTATTAACCACGGTGCGCGCGCGCACGTCCATCCATCCATTGCGGTCAATTGACAATGGTATGCGCGCGAGTATGGCAGACACATTTTTCCCCGCGTGCGTGCCGAGCGCGATTTATCCAGCTTCCTCCGGAAATTTCTGGTGGCTTCCACGCCCGGAAGTCCCGTAAAATATTTAAGAAATTATAACGAGACCATGCAAATAAAATATATGCACACATATGCTTATCTCATAGGAATGCGTTAAAAGAGAAGATTGGCTTGCTTGCATAATTGCGCGAATTATCACAATTCTAATCCGCGTGGGAATATCTGCGGATCTAGTCTCATGAAATAATCTCTCATGGCTGGTTTCGACACTAATTTCCATTACTAATTTTATCGTTATAATATACCGTGACTGGGATGGATACTAATCGCGTCTCGTCGAAACTCGGACAGAAATTAATCCGCTTACGACACGCAAGCGACAAGTTGTATGCCGCTACGAAATTATTCGATTTATTCGAATCATATACGTTATTTGATTACAGCTTCTCCTACGACCTACGTAAAAGCGATATATTTACAATTTTTAATTTGCATTGGCTCTGCCGTGTGACACAGGCTTTAGAAATTATAATCTTGCTAGGCGGAGTCGGGAATATGAATAAGCTCGCTACATTATCTTTACATTTAGAGGAATACAAATGATAAATGACAAAGTTCAACTATTGTAGGGCACCCGTTATCTGTAGTTCGCTGATTACGCGTTTTACGATCCTTCGCATGTTTCGTCGAGGCGGGACAAACATCGTTCCATTTTGGTTGTCGCACCTTCTCGTTTAAACGCACACACTTTCAAAGCTCTCGTACGCCCTACGCGGCGTATTTCGGATGCCTGCACGATCAAATTCAGACGGATGCCGACGATGAGATGGCAATACGTCGGACGGAGGTCCCATCGGAATTGTAGCTAATTGACGTTATGGTATTAATAACGCTCTTAAATGTCGCCGATTAAGTAACGCTATCTAAACAATGCTTTTAATTGCCTCTGACAGAACGCCCATTAATTACGTCTACATTAGCGAGGAGCTCGTTTAACCCTTCCGGTCGTGTATAACGTTCCCTTTGTCGGAACGTTCAGTTGCGGTTTAAATTGTTTGGAAATTAAAAAGATATTTTTCATCGATACTTTTTGGAGCTTTTTAATTTAAATTCTTGCTGCTCTTGTAATTTGTAATTTGTAACTAATAATTTTTAATCTGCACTTTGACCTACAAATAAATCAAAATACTTGTAACTCACATAATTTGAAACCAGCAATTTAGCCCAAAATACTTATAAAAATTTGTATTTATCGAAACTTTCTAAACATAATTTTGCGCTTTATATCTGAAAAGTAAATCCACCTCGCACAATGTTATAAAACGATCAACTCGATGAAGAGCAAAATTGGATTAGAAAATCCGAATATACGATAAAATTGTAAGGGTCCAGTAAACTTTTACTCAGGAGCAGGCACTTCCTTCTCTTCCGTGCGAGCTGCAGCAGCTGCATTATCCGGTTGATAAACGCCGCGTCTCCGTTAATTAATTAACAGCGCGGAGATGGAATGCGGACGGGCGGGCGTGATAAGGCGGCCGCGCGCGGAGCACCCCGCGCGGAATACGATTCGCACGTTTCGCGGCACCGCGGTTTTTATCGGCGCCGCGCGAGATGACCCGTTCACCGTCATCCGGTGCGTCTATGAGCGTATTGTGCTGGGCGATTCATCATTCCGCCGAATGATGAATGATACCCTCGCGCGGAGCCCCGACGTGCCGTTCGTCGTCGTCCCCGATCGTCACTGATAACGCTCCGAGGGAGCCGCGCGAATGATCGAGCCGCGTAATCCGCGAAAAAGACGATCCCCTCGCCTGGGATGGACGCGCTGGTGCGCGACCGGCGAAGAAATATCACCGGGCATTAGAATAATGGAACAATGCTATCGGAGATAACGTTACCGTAGCAAATCTGAAGCCTCCATCTAGTCTTCCAACCCCTCTCCCCCTTTTTTTAAACGTCACTCAATTTTATATGCACGTAGCATGGTGGTACGTTCTTAGACGCGCCGGGCGTTCGAGATTGGAGTCCGTAGATAAGAGGACCTCGGCACATCGCACATCATTTACGCGATCTGCTGGAGGACAGTTCAGACGTCTAACGTTGCTCTCGTTTAATGGGACAACGTGAAAAATAGGATACAAGGTCGGTTTTAAGTCTAACGGGATCGCCACTTAAAATTATCCATGGTTAGTTCGAAGTACTTAGACTGATTTAAGCCGCGTATTACGCGACGCCGCGCCGGCGCGGCAGGAAGTGAAGAAGCAATTCCTAGGGATGTAGGGGCGGTTAGCATTAGAGCTGCTGTCGCAACCTTTAGCGCGACTCCGTGACGAGGCGCCGTTCATATTTTATCGATCGTCTGTTAATTGGTTTAAAACGAAAAAAGGAAGACAGAGAAAAAAGGGAAAAAGAAAGTGGGTGGTAGTTATAAATGAATAAAAGACTTCAATATGGCAATCCAATGAATGATCGACATGTCGACTCGAGTTTCTATAAAATAATAAATGAAACAGAGCCAACATGATAATCAATTACAGAAAATCTTGGTAGCCTAATAATAATAATAATAATAATAATAATGTGAATTGTATATATTTTTCAAAACTAAATTTATTTTTGTACTTTTTACTTTAATATTTTTTTGCTCGCCTCGTATCGTCTCCGTTACACTTTGAGCTTTATTCGAAAATGAGACACTCATATTTCAATACCTGAAGGCACTAATCCTGGAGAAAATTTTGTTACGAGTGTACAGGAAGCAACGTCGAAGTAATGAAGCTGTCAGCAACCGAAGGTTGTTAAACCTAACCGACATGCACTGTGTAACGATAAGAAGCACGTCACGTATCAAGCTGTTTTTCCGTCGCTCATCGCGCCGACTAATTTTGATTTAGAGCGTAATTTAAGATCGTTACTGTCCGCGCGCGATCGTAATGCAATAATTTCCGACATGAGCAGACAAATGATTACGGCGAGTCGCGCCGCGCCGGGATTGCGATGCCGTGGGCGAAGTTCCACAAGCCGGAAGTATTCCGGGGTAGTTTTGCTAACTTAAAAGTTTCGAGATTCCACGATTTTAGAGAGACGTCACTTGACGCGGGACGAATTTAGGAATATCGCGGTATCGGTGCTCGATGTCTTCGAGCACCAATGTAATTGCCGTTGTGTCGCAACACTACGCGTCGCGACCAATTGCACTTGTGACACAACGCTCGTTTAAGGAGGACTGCAAACAATTGCCCGCACCGTGCTTTTTGCGGTGGCGATCCTTCGCGCGTGAAACACTATTGTTTGCTCGCCCCTAATCGCGATGGGAAAGCGACCGCTTTTGATCGCCTTAATTTTAATGGCCCGCAATTCGCGCTATTTGTTTCGAAGCTATTGTTATAGTTTCCAATTGGACACTCTCGCAAGCAGTTAATCACCCGCATTAATTAGGTCTATGTTATCCAGATGCTCGTCGTTTGTACGACTCCATTATTGTCCATTAACACACTATTAATTCATTATAGATGATAATAATTAATAAAAAATTACTCGATTTTTATGAAAAGTGCTGATATTACATTGATATCCGAAAAAATATATTAATATTTAATCAAGTGGTTTCTCGCGGGATTTAGGAACAGTTTGAAACGTCCACTCGGAAAAATATTGCGATAAATAAACTCAAATCAAATTCTAAAAACTAAAAATGTTAAAATTATGAAAAATGAGGAAAGCGTAAAGAAAATGAGACTTGCGTTTCCGTCAGAGAGATGAGCGCGAGCGCGAAAAGATCTTCAAATAAAGATATCGGCCGATGAACACACGTTGCGCATTGATTTCAGGGCTCGTTAGGACACGTTATCATTACAGGCGGGTGTTAAAATTACACCCTACCGACACGGTTAACGGCACGGCCACGTGTTGATCGGCGTGCGATCGGACACTGCGATACAAGTTCGATTGGTGGGCCAATCTCCCAAGGAGCATCCCATTTACATACAGATTGGATTAAAGCTTTCGGGTTGGGAGGTGATGATCGACCGCGTCCTCGTAATTCCGTCGCCAATTATCATTATTATTGTTATTACCACTCGAGCGCGGGCCTCGCTATAATTTTCCAATTAACGGCGCGTATCAAAGTTAGTCATCTCGCCGATTTCGAACGTTTGCCGTTGATGACAACCGGCGTTTTAACGGGATTTTATCGTCGTCGAGGAAACGATAATAAGAGCGAAAATACAAAGGGAGACGGATGCAAGCGGGGTTCACCGGGATTCACCGGGTGAGAGAGATTTACTCCTTAAACGAGTTTTCGGGGAAGAGTTGAGCAAGCTCTTTACGATACCAAATTACCTAAATGGCGCGGTTGCTTTTCTTTTTCGAAATTCAGGAATGCCACACGAGATCGTTCACCGGCGTAATCGCGCGTGTAAACATCCGTCTAAGGTATAACACCCCGAGCAGTTAGTGGGCCACTGTTTGAGCAAGATTGCTTCATCACGCGCTGTGCACACACGTTTAATATCGCCTTACAAGCGCGCCCGCTGTAATGCCCCCGCCCGCGGAGAGACGATACGCGCCAGGCGTGTAAAACGCGTATGTCAGAAGTCACGGAGGAGATATACGCGCGAAAAGGAAGAGCGCGAAGGAGATGCCGGACACGCGAGACGCGAGTGCATTAATCTCCCTCGCGCTAGCGAAACGAGAAACGAAGCGCGGGGACGAGTTGCCGCGTTCTCTCGGGACCCCGCTAACGCACGCAGGGCACGCGAGGGAATGCAAAGGCCGGCCGTTTGCAGCTGGGAGAACCTCCGCGCGATCTCGAGGGATCTTAAAATCGCAGAATCTTGGATTTTATCTCCGGAACTCGAGTATTCCAGCGGAATGTCCCAGGCGCAATAAAAAATTCTGGAGGAAAATTCTCTCTACGGTCAAAGAATCGTCGAATTGATGGACCTCGGAGTTCAAAGTCCTCCGAACCGCAGCCCTACAAACCGTGTTAGATAACGATCGCGTTATCGCCGCGCGATAAAAAATGGCGTGACGTGAAAGAGAGCCGGCGCAATGCTTGTAGCGTTCGCGCGATTGCGGCGGTCGAGGGGGCCTTTAAGTGGCGGCGTTTAAAGCCACGGTTAGGAGGCAGCTGACGTTAATTACAAGGCGCCAGATGTGAATGGCCGCCTTGTTCCGAGGTGGCACTCCGCTCTCTTTCCATTCTTCCTTTTTCTTTTTCTGTATCTCTCTCGCTCTCTCTTTACGCTCATCTCTTCATTCTCTTCTTGCGCGTGCCACGATGCCGCGGAAACGCCGCGTTTCCGCCTACGGCGCCTCTTCAAGCCGGCGCCATAAAGAACGACCTATGACTCATGATTTATCCCTGCTTTCGTAACTTCGGAAACTGATAAAGAAGCTTTTTGCGATTCGAGAAAGTTCATAAATTTTTAGGAAATTTAAACAAAGTTAGAAAAGATGTTATACAAAACAACAGTCCCCTAGTTCTGTAATAATTGTACGATTTGCTCATTTTAATAAGTAACAATAAACCTATTTGATCATTAGGCTATTATAAGGTTTGTGATATAAGGGCGGCATCGGCAGTGTGGTCTAGTGGTAGAGCGCCAGACTCGTAATCTGAGGAACCAGGTTCGAGTCCACTAGTCCACTAGAGCCATGTAAACATGGAATGTTTTTCCGAAGCTGCGCCCCTCCGTGCAAGATAGGCTCTTGTGCGGAGCAAACTGGGCTCCGTCTTTCGGAAAGAGACGTTAAGCCGTTGGTCCAAAGGGTTAAAGTGAGATGAGAAAGGGTAGTAGTGTAAAGGTTTGGGTAACGTTCCTTATAAAAACAACTTGCAAACCCTGCGGGGATAAGCAATAAAGACAGTTTACAGTTAAGGTTTGTGATATAGATGTGTTAACACGTGACACTGTCGTTTCGTTATTTCTGTTAAAAATTATATAAGTAGTCCGATTTCTCCCTTAAATTTCATCAAATTATTTTTATTTAAGTTTATTTATAATACATATTATATTATTTATAACGTATATATTTAATATATTATATATAATTTTTATTTGAATGTTTAAGTTTAACATCACTGTTTCCTTAAAAAAAAACCATTTCTCAATCTCGAATGTAAACTTAATTAAACATTAACATATTTTTCTAAATAATCAAATAAATCTCATATTTATATAGAAACTGAAAAATATACTGAAACATATTGAAAATGCATCTAGGCCGAACGTATGCAGATCGAGGTATAAAAATTATTGCTGTCCGGGATGGTCGAAGAAACTGGAAACAGGCCTGTGCGTCATTCGTAAGTAAAAGCGATAAAATTTTATTAAAACTTCACAATATATTGTATCATTGGAGAGTAATCGAGACGGCGACACAATGAGAAAACGTGAAAGAGAACTAGCTATGAAATAAAATTCAATAAAAAAAATAAAGAAAATTGCTTACAAACTAAAATCACAAGATAAACATACGATTGTTTTATTCTTCCTCAAATATAATAAATTAAAATTAATTAACCCATTGGCTGTGTAAGAGAATTTTACTATTTGGGCCAAAAGTGTGTTGAAAAAAAAGTTCATCGGATTATTATGAAACTTGATACCCTTATGTTTTTAGGGTCTCTGAATCCGAATATGTCAGATTTACAAAATTCAAAATGGCGGGTCCAATATGGCGGATCAAAATGACAAAAAATGGTCTGATTTTCATGAAATTTGGTACCTTTATGTTTTGAAAATCTGACTTCATATTCGGATTCAGAGACCCAAAAAACATAAGGGTACCAAATTTCATGAAAATCAGACCATTTTTTGTAATTTTGATCCGCCATATTGGATCCGCTATTTTGAATTTTGAAAATCTGACTTCATATTCGGATTCAGAGACCCAAAAAACATAAGGGTACCAAATTTCATGAAAATCAGACCTTTTTTTATAATTTTGATCCGCCATATTGGATCCGCCATTTTGAATTTTGTACATCTGACTTCGGATTCGTAATCAGCGACCCCAGAAACCCCCGAGTAACAAGTTTCAAGCAAATTCAGAAAGTTTTACTTTGTTTTTTCTACGTTGCGGCTATAGCCGTCATACACACTCTTGGCCACTTTTGTTTTTGCGGCTATAGCCGTCATACACAGTCAACGGGTTAATTACATTGTATCGTAATTACATCATTCTTATAAAGAAAGAAGTAGAATTTAAAATATATAGTAATACCTAAATTGAATAATAAAGCCATACTGACAATAATAAAGCAAGCAACGATCCAGGACACAATGACCCATATCCTTACGATCCTAGCGCAATCGGACCTCCCGCGAGATACTCACGGGATGGAAAGCGGTTATTAATATCGGGGGCGAGAGAAATCACCTATCATTACCGATACTGCCCGGGAATGATAACGATCGATGCAATTACGTAACGGACAAATGGACATTTATGCGACACGAACGGTCGCCTCGAATAAAACTGGTTTAATGACCTGTTATGCGCTTCCTGTTGATCGCATTGTCTGGCAATGTGGCCGCACTTCGCTCGTGATCTGCATTCCGGTCCTCACAATTTCCGGGTGTCTGACAATGTTATTGACAGAGTAATTGTTAATTCATGATACATCTCATTCCGCGGTGTCGCCTTCCAATTAAAATTATAATTATTATAAATCTATATCACTGAAATGTAACTTTTAGTATATATAGCAATAAAATAATAAAGTAGTGCATTTTTTTTCTTTTTTGTTTATGTAAAAAATTATAAACGTAAAACAATCCTAATTTTCTGCTTTTGAATATTTTCACTGCAGTTAGTGAGATATCTCTATTAAAAAATAAAACAGAAGGTTGTAATAACGTTAATACAAAATTGAAGATACCGTGAAATTGAAGACAAGCTTGGATTTTAAATACTGTTAATTCTGTTTTAGCAATTTGCGCAAGACGCTGCGGCTCTGTTGGAAGATGCATAAGGCCCAATATCTGTTTATGCGAGGGCGGCGTCGTCGCTTCCTCCTGTGGCAACGGCCAAAGCAAAGGTGAGACATTACCGAATGTCTTTCAGTTTTCTAGATCAATTTTTTTCATAAAATTGTTAGTAATTTTTAAGCATCTTTTAAAACAACGGTGGATTTGTTGTAACTAAAATTTGTTACTCAACCAATATATCATCACCCAGTCATCACCCACGAGAACGGAAGTGGCGGCGATCGCGGCGACACCGGCAGATGTAGGGTCCATTGCATAAACGGAAACTGCGTCGACGGCCGATGTCAGTGTCGCAGTGGATACCAGGGAGAATTCTGCAATGAACGTAAGTGGAATTAGCGTAAATTAAAATAAATCTTAGGGCGATCATTATATATGCTGAAAAAGAGAAAAGGAAACAAAAAAATTATTTTCGTAAAAACAACTAATCGAAAATCATTGTTTAATTAGCAATTTGTCGCGAGCCCTGCTTGAATCAAGGAAGATGCATCGGTCCAGATCGTTGCGCCTGCATCTACGGGTACACCGGAAGACGTTGCGAAACCGATTACAGGTAGGATAAACTTGGGTAAGATGACTAAGATGGCCATAGAGGAAAGATGGCCAACCCATGTTTATTCGATGTTTCATGGCGAGCTAGCTTGAAAGAAAGAAAGTTGGCTATCTTTCCTCTATGGTCATCTTACCCGAATTTACCCTAAGATAACAAAACGTATCTCCGTATCGCCGAGTTACTTTCACGATGTACGTTTCAGGACCGGACCCTGCTTCACCAAAGTAAAAAACGGCCAATGCTTGGCGAGTCTTCAAGGGGTGGTTTGCACGCGACAGTTGTGCTGCGCCACCGTGGGCAAGGGCTGGGGTCACCCCTGCGAGAAGTGCCCGGTCAGATTAGATTGTGAATTGGGTTACCTAAAGACCAACCAGGGTCAATGCGTCGGTACGTCATGTTAACTTCTAGTTACTTGTAACTTTTGACGTATTATCACTTCAGACATCACTTAATCAATGAAACGTATAATTCAACGCGAAAATTTTAGCGTTACTAGAATAAATCATAATTATATTCGATTATATTTGTAATTATATATTAATTACATATTATATAATAAATCACAAATTATTAAAATAAATAAATAATAATAATATTAATAAAAGGACTTCTTGCAATGTCTTTAGATATCAACGAGTGCGAAGCGATTCCCGGGCTTTGCGAGGGTGGAAAGTGCTTGAACACTCCCGGCTCATTTACCTGTGAGTGCCCCGAGGGACAAGCGAGGGATCCCGAGACCAATGAGTGCAAGGACAGGGACGAGTGCCAGGAGGAAGGCATCTGCGCGGACGGTCGATGCATAAACACGAACGGCGGCTATTACTGCCACTGTAACCCGGGATTCATACAGAGCCAGGATCGCAAATTTTGCATCGGTGACTAAATTATTGTCACGAGAATATTACCGGATTAAATATTATAAATAAAAGTCCCTTCAAAATTTTAGATTATCTCTGGTATTATCCTTTCAATCGTTTTATTCTTTTACGAAATTTCTTGTCTTGAATTCTCTCGCGCCTTCTTACTAATTTCTTAATTTCTTAATTGACGATTAATTATTGCTCATCAGATGGCAGACAAGGATTGTGTTATACAGCGGTGAACCGTAACGGACAATGCAGGAATCGGCTTGCGATGCGATTGAGTAAAAAGGATTGTTGCTGCGGCAAGAATATGGGTCGAGGATGGGGCGATGAATGCTTCATCTGTCCCAATCCTGGCAGTGGTACGTACACGTTTTCAGAAGATCACGCGAAACGATACGTCTTCATACATTTTCGTAATTCTTTTCACAGTATTTGAACCATTTAAGTTAAAATCAATTTTACCGATTTGCGGAATTTTGCAAATGGCCTGATCGCGATTCGTTCGACCACAGATATATAGCTTTGAGCGAATACTCAGAAAGATCTCTTCATCGAAGAGTCATGCGAAACAAAACTAAAGACGGCTTAGACTCGCGAAAAATCGACTAGATAAAAGCGAGCGACTACGGCGACTGACAAATTCTACAGGATCCACGTTATTACTCAATTGTAGACGATTACAACAGGCTTTGCTCGCAACTGCAGTCGATCACCGAGGTGAACGAGTGCGCGCTACGGCCGGACATCTGCGGCGACGGCAAGTGCATCGACACCAAGGAGGGCTACGAGTGCGAATGCTATCCGGGTTTCACGAGAAAGCCCGGCGGTAGATGCGAGGACGTGGACGAGTGTCAGTTGGATTACTGCCAGGGCGGAATCTGTCGCAATTATCCCGGCAGCTTCGCCTGCGACTGCCCACCCGGCTTCGTCGTCTCCGGCGAGGGCAGATATTGCACCGGTAAAAACCATTACTCGAATCCTTTTTCCACGTAATAGTAGTATTAATCATGATAAAAGCAACATATAATGACGATAATTGCAATAACAATAGCAGTTGTGTTAAAAAAAATTTCGAAATATTACATTAATAAGATAATCAGTAATAGCGTACACAAGGCCTGATCTGGATAAATATTATCTTTTCAGATCATGACGAATGCCAAGACACAGGCATGTGCACCAACGGACATTGCATCAACATGAACGGATCTTTTAAGTGCAAATGCAACGATGGTTACACGCTGTCGCCGACGAGGAATACATGCATAGGTAAGGAACGTAAAAAGTAACGTGCAATAAATATCATATTATACATATATAAGATACTTTGCAAGAGTCGGAGTTTTCAGAAGCTGAAAGATGTTTTATTTCGACTTATCAATCCTCGATTCTGTAAAACAACTATAAATTAAAGTAATGAATAATAAGAAGATATTTCCGAGATAGCGTAAGAAGTAGTTGCGCGACAATTTGTCCGAACTTTCTTTTTCTTTTCAGACATCAACGAGTGTGTAGAAAATCCGAGGATCTGCCTAAACGGCCGCTGCGAGAACACGCCAGGGTCCTATCATTGTATCTGTCAATCAGGCTTCACTCCCTCGAGGGACAATACGTTCTGCGTGGACATGGACGAATGCTCCACGAGCGGGATGTGCGAGAATGGCAAGTGCGTCAACATGGAGGGCTCCTTCAAGTGCGTGTGCGACTCCGGCTTCAGGATCGGTCCCGATCTGAGCCACTGCATCGGTATTGATCTCATTAAGCGACTAACAATCGCGAAAATAAAGACCTAGAGTTTTACAATTCCGCGTAATCTAGATTTTCAACGTTTCGGTGATTTAACGTTCGAGAAGTTTAATCGAGCATTTAAATCCTGCGACATTTCTTAACGACGATAAAATGATATTATTTGACTTTCAAACATTTAAAGATGGAATTAAACGAGAAAGATACAAATGACTATTTATAATCGCTTAATGTTAACTGTTCTTCAAGATATCGACGAATGTGTAAATTTACCGTGCCAAAATGGACGTTGCATCAATACGGCTGGTAGTTTCCGGTGTGAGTGTCACCCGGGATTCAATCTGGGTCCTGACGGAAGGTCCTGTCTAGGTTCGTACGAGTTATTTTCTGTCCCCAATATAATATACAAAATAAAAAGTAAATAATCAGAATAAACGATTAAACGCTCTTTAAATCAAATATTTTTTTTCCAATAATAAAACGTTCATTAAATTAAAATCTGGATATTATTTCTGTCTCTTGGTTGCACTTTAGATAACTTTGCGATCAAGTCTCGCATTAAGTGTTTTCCAAAGCAAGATTGATATCAATTTTATCAAGAAATGACAAAGCTACAACTTCACTTATAGAGCGCTTTTTCTATCTTGCACTACTAATTTAATCAGATAATTCAATATTTGATTGTTTAACGAAAAATTAAATTTCTATCGGATGACTCCGCGCTGGTCAGATACGAGAAGAGATCTGTGCTATTCGCAGTACAGAGACGGCCAATGCTCTAACCCGACGTCCACCGCCGTGACAAAGTCCAGTTGTTGCTGCTGCACGGTGATCCTGGGCCAGCCGATGGGCTGGGGTAGCACCTGCCAACCTTGCCCGCTTCCGGACACCCGGGAGTTCGAAGCTCTATGCCCGCATGGCGCCGGAATGACTTATAATGGCGACGGTAAGACATCATAACGAACATTTCACTTGAAAACTCGAATATCAGTCATTTCTACGTTTACAAAAAACACTAATATTGTAACAACTTTACAATTCGAAAATGTTCTAAATAACACACAATTTTTTTAAATGTCAGTATCGTAAAATTTAGAACCCAATTCCTTTCAATTCTTTTAATTCGATGAATAATTTTTATTTGATTGCCGTTGCAGACATCAACGAGTGCGCCCAGAACCCCAACATTTGCGTCAATGGCGGATGTGAGAATCTTATGGGAACATATCGGTGTATCTGCGACAACGGATACGAAGTGGATGCAACTGGGAAAATATGCAGCGACATTAATGAATGCGAGCTGGAGGATTCCTTGTGTAGCGGCGGACAGTGTCGAAATACACCCGGTAGTTTCCAGGTAATTATTAATTTATTTTTCATTAAGTGACAAAGAAAGAAAGAAAATTGTCATTTGTCGTTTAAGCTTTTTAGAAGACAAACTGATCAACTGTACGAAATAAAAAGTAAAAGAAATTGATAAAGTTATAAACTAATTATGTGGTTTTTATACTAAAATTAAAAAATTATGAAAATGAAGTTGATCAGTTTAGCTTCTGTAAGGCTCGTTTATTAATTATCTAATTTACACTCCGTTGTATATCCATAGATTTTGTTTTAATATCATTTTGCGTTTGTAAATTTATTTTATTTGAAGCATAAATATCGTGAATTATCGACAGCGTCATTTTACTCGCAGTGCATCTGTCCGACGGGCATGAGGTACAATACGCAGAACCAAATGTGCGAGGATGTGGACGAGTGCGACGAATTAGGACCGGACGTGTGCTTCAACGGCGTTTGCATCAACACTCCGGGAGCCTACGAGTGCGAGTGTTCCCCAGGGTACATTCTCGATAACACCGGTCACATTTGCATGGGTACGGATAATTCCAAATAACGATGGGATACGTCTCCCGCTGTAAGTATAAATAAAATAAATATAAAATATAGACGGGGTTTTGGTCCTTCGATTCTAGACAATCGGAAGGGCTCCTGCTGGACCAAAATGATTGACGGTCGCTGCGAGAACAACCTGCCGAAAGTGACTTTGCGCTCGGAGTGCTGTTGCTCGGTCGGGGTGGCCTGGGGCAGCCCCTGCGAGATCTGTGACCACTCCCTCTGCGAGTGCTCGAAGGGCTACGCGAAGGTGGACGGCAAGGGCTGCGCGGACATCAACGAGTGCGAGCTCAACAGCGGGATCTGCAAAGGGGGTGGCACCTGCGTCAACACAGACGGCTCGTATCGTTGCGAGTGTCCCCCTGGCCTCACTTTGGACGCAACGCGTAAGCCGATAATGTCGGATTTTTACAGATATCACATATCGATCCGTTTCTCATTAAAATCGGATTGTAAAAATTATAAAAATATTACAAAGAAATATAACTATTTAAAACTCCAGGAATCATACAAAAATTTATAGAAGATATATTTCTTATAAGAAACTGAAGATTTTTCGGGTTATTATTCAATTATTTTCAAACCGTGGACCTATTTTGAAATATCCTCTATATTTTTTCTCAATATCTCGATTACAGACACCACTTGCATCGACACCAGGCAAGAAATATGCTACCTGGACTATCGTCACGGCCAGTGCACTAGTCCCATAGAGGGTCACTTCTCCAAAAGCCTCTGCTGCTGTTCCGTAGGCCGCGCCTGGGGCAGCGACAAATGCGAACTGTGCCCTAAACTGGGCACGCAGGCCCATGCCGAGTTGTGCCCGCGGGGGGACGGCTTCACTGAGCGTCAGGATATCAACGAGTGCGTCGAGTTCCCGGGCATGTGTCTGAACGGTAGATGCAAGAACACGATCGGCAGCTACAGTTGCAAGTGCAATCAGGGCTTCGCGCTCGACGAGCACGGTATCAAGTGCAACGGTAAGTAGTTTCTTTGGAGAATCTTGAAACTAAGGATTTAAAAAAATCAGATCTCAAACAATAATCCTTCTTTTTTGAATTTCGAGTTCTAGAATTATAAAAAAATCTATTTCTTATACTGATACGTCTTGCACTAGGTCTATTCTCAGTCTAAAATGTCCTAAAAAATATTAATAAATATTTATATAATATAAAACAATACAGAAAGCTCTTATAAGATATTTCTAAGCAACGTCTCTTCAATGATAAATTCTTCAACCAATTTGAAATTAATGTTTTTCTGTCAACATTTGGAAAAACATTCTAAATAAATAACGTAAAATTTTCAGACATCGACGAGTGCGAGATCATGCGTGGCGTATGTGGTAATGGCACCTGCAGGAACACACCCGGCAATTTTCAGTGCGACTGTAATTCTGGCTATCGCAGTAGTGACATCATGAAAATTTGCATGGGTACAGTATAAAAAATTAAATTTTTAATTTAAATCTAATTAGTTTAACTCAGAAATTTAATATAAAATTTTCTGAATTTGAAGATTATAATTTCGAGATGTAATGCGAAACATTCCAGACATAAACGAGTGCGAAGAGACGCCAGGACTATGTCGCGGTGGCACGTGTATCAATACTGAAGGAAGCTTCAACTGTCAGTGTCCTCCAGGACACGAGCTGGGGCCTGACAAGCAGTCCTGCAAGGACATCGACGAGTGCTCGAGAACCAGCGGTATATGCTCGAACGGCGTCTGCGAGAACATGATGGGCACCTATCAATGTATATGCGACGACGGCTATCAGCAGACAGGCCTCAGATCTCATTGTGAAGACATCAACGAGTGCGCGATTGGTAACGGCGGCTGCGAAGAAATTTGCCTGAATACGCCGGGCAGCTTTTCCTGTTCCTGCCGGTGAGGGATTATATCTTTGTTTTCCAATGCACAGATAAAGTCTCTCAGAATTATCATCTGTGTGAATATTTAAATGCCGATCAATCTATGAAGTACTTGCCAGTCTATGAAGAATTATTATATACATTATAGTTAATCTAGCTTTCCTAATTATCTATAATTGTGCTAATTGAAATCTTAAAGAGATTATAATTATTTATTATTCGCGAGACAGCACCGGCTACGCTTTGAACCTAGACGGCCGGACCTGCGCGGATGTTGACGAGTGCAAGGAGAATCCTCGAATCTGCAACGGCGGTAAATGTCGGAATACACCGGGCGGCTACGTATGCAACTGCACGAACGGCTTGCTGCCAGGAAGGGATGGTATATCTTGCATAGGTAAACTTTTTATCTGTTACTGCTCTGGAGGTCGATCATGTATCTTTTCCCTTACGGCGGGAACGTGAAAAGTGAAAAGTTTCACCATTGAAGTTAATGGCGAAAATTTTCACTTTTCACATTTCCGCCCTAAGGGAAAAAGTTACAAGATCGCTTACCCTGCAAATAAAATCATCTGCTGTGTCGTTTACACGTCGTTTATTTCGTCAGACGTCGACGAGTGCGCGACACAGCCGCGGATATGCGGATACGGTGAGTGCTACAACACAATCGGCTCCTTCAACTGCCGCTGCGAGGAGGGATACTCGGTGAAGCCGGCGGAAGGATGGGGGTGCACCGACGATGACGAATGTCGGCTGAACGCTTATTCCTGTAGCGAGTTCGCCGAATGCCAAAACACCCAGGGCTCATACGTGTGCACCTGTCACGAGGGCTTCACTGGGAACGGGATCGAGTGCTGGGACATCAACGAATGCTCCACGAACAATGGCGGTTGCGACTCCAATGCGCACTGTATCAACACCGAGGGTTCCTTTAAGGTATCTACTGAATTCGTGATGACTGTCGAGATTTCTGATTGCAATTGTAACCATTACGAATCAGAATCTGGCTGCAGATGCAGGCAATAAATATCCACTATCAAGATTTGATATTAAAATGTTCGGTGGAATTGTTTTGAGTTATTTGGAGTTGTATCTTAGAGTTTTCTTGATATCACCAAAAGATTTCTAAGACTTCTGATTGTTTTTCAGAATATTCAGAGAAAATAACGAGAGGAAAAGAAGGGAGAGAAAAGAGGGAGAGAGGGAGAATATTTCAACAATATATCTTATGATTTGCCATCGCCAAGCATTTTGGTGTTAATTCGTCTTGCTAAAACTGTTCTCGTAGTGCGTGTGCGACGCTGGCTTTCGAGGCGACGGCTACAGCTGCAAGGACATCGACGAGTGCACGGAGGACAGCACGCTGTGCGAGAATGGACATTGCCTGAACTACCCGGGCGCTTATCGCTGCGAGTGCGAGATGGGCTTCATGCATCCGGATGAACGTAACGAGCAGGCGTGCGTGGACATCAACGAGTGCGAGATGTTCAGTAATCTCTGCGTCTTCGGCCGCTGCGAGAACATCTTCGGCATGTTCCGCTGCGAGTGCAACGAGGGCTACAAGCTCGACGGTTCCGGCGGTAACTGCACCGACGTGGACGAATGCGAGAGCCCGCAGTCCTGCCAGTACGGCACCTGCATCAACACGCAGGGCAAGTACATCTGCAGATGTCCGCCGGATCACGAACTGGTGGAAGCCGGGAATGCCTGCGTTGGTAGGTTTTCCATTCATTCACACTTTCTTTGCGTTCCTACAATTTTTATCCTTCTAATTTCGCGCTGGTCACGCAGACAGACGCGAATCGCTTTGCTTCACCGGCTACGAGCACGGTACCGGACGACCCCAGTGCATCTTCGACGTGGCATCGTCAGTGACGAAGGCAACGTGTTGCTGCAGCATCGGCACCGCGTGGGGCAATCGTTGCGAGGAGTGTCCGCAGGTCGGCACGAAAGAGTACGAGCAATTGTGCCCCAGCGGACCAGGGTATAGGCCGAATCGCGTAACCGTTATTCTGGAAGACATCAATGAGTGCGAGGAGCATGAGAATATCTGCCAGAATGGGCACTGCACTAACACATTCGGTAGTTTTATGTGTTCCTGTAACGAAGGCTTCATCCTGGACGATTCTAAGACTAGTTGCATCGGTAATGAAAACATATGCATTATTTCAAAGATTATATCAATTTATATAATCCATAGTCCCTTTTTCAAAAAATTAAATATAAACTTGAGTTGTTTTAAATCTTGATATCTTCAGATAGTTAAATCTTCAAGTTCTCGGAAAGTTTCCGATCTTGTAAATGTTCTTGTGCTAAAATAGTAAGATATGTTTAAATAACACAAAAAAATTATTACAGACATAAACGAGTGCGCGTTGCATCCGCGGATATGCGGCGTAGGATACTGCATCAACGATCAAGGGAAATACCATTGCGAGTGTCCTGAAGGATACATGGCGATGCCTGGAGGAAGTTAGTACAATAGAAAAAAATTATTTAATTGTATTTTCTTTATTTTATTATTATTTAATTTAATATAACTAATTGGAGCAACATATTATCGAAAATTGTGATAAAAAATTTAAATTCTAATTTAAAAAATTTCATTCAAATTATAATGAAAAGAATCGATGTAAATAATCGACGACTATTGTGCGTCCCCTTAGAGGAGTGTGTCGACATGAGAAAGGAGTTCTGCTACCTTACTTATGATTCTGGACAGTGTCTTAATCCCATGGTGCAACCGCAGACAAAAATGTTGTGCTGCTGTTCCATGGGAGCCGCGTGGGGCAGCCTCTGTGAGAAATGTCCTGGCGAAAGAACCCGTAAGTATCCGAATGATTCAAACAATTTGTACATACCAAATAAAATTAATGATAATCGTTCGCTATCTGCAGGCGAACACGAGATTCTCTGCGGACTGGTGCCGGGCCAGATCATGAACCCAATCACAAATCATTCTGAAGAGATCGATGAGTGCGCTCTGATGCCGACCATGTGCACTCACGGCCGTTGCATGAATACGCCCGGCAGTTTCGAGTGTCAGTGCGACCGCGGCTACATTTATGACCAAGACTCACATCAGTGTATTGACGAGAACGAGTGTCAACAGGTGCGACTTTTGACGTTTTGACTGAAAGATCCTGACTTCTTTTGACCCGTGAAGAAAAAAGCAGGATTACTATTATAATATATGAATCTCTTAGAAACCAAATAATGAACTCTGATAAACTCTGATAAACTTCATGAAATAAAATGTAGAGAAAATCAGCAAAATTAAAATCATGTACTCTGATACTGCAAATATTAAGAATTATCAGAAGTGAAGTTGATCAGTTTGACTTCCGAGAAGATAATCAATACAACTAACGAATAGCTGCCATTTATGATAAACTAAGTTCCTCAACATTATTTTTATTGTTCTCAGATACCGAATCCCTGCAGCGGAAACGCGCAGTGCATTAACCAGCAGGGCTATTTCGAGTGCGTGTGTCCGGCCGGCTACAAACTCGGGCCCAGTCAACACGATTGCGTTGACATCGACGAATGTTACGAGCGAGCGGGCATTTGTAGCAATGGGGCGTGCAACAACTTACAAGGCAGCTTCCAGTGCATCTGCCATTCCGGATTCTCGTTGACTCGCGACAGGGACAATTGCGTCGATATCGACGAATGCCAACGCAATCCGAATATATGCAACAACGGCACTTGCATCAACACCTTAGGCTCTTACAAGTGCCAATGCTATCAAGGATTCAAGCTCAGTCCGAACAACGACTGTGCGGGTGAGTCGGTAACTGCACTTGGAAATACTTTACAGTTCTTCAATTAGTAAAATATTTATCCGTGCGTGTGTCTCGATGTTTTAACTTAACAAATTGGTTCTAGATATTAATGAATGTCGAATCATGCCGTTTTTGTGCCGAAATGGCCGATGTCGGAACACGATCGGCGGTTTTGTTTGCGAGTGTGCGGACGGCTACGTGTTGGCGCAAGACGGCCAGCATTGTCGCGATATCGACGAGTGTCATGAGGTGTGTCTTACAAATTTTGACAGAAAATATTCCTCAAAAATTGGAGATGGCCAATAAATTTAATACTCCTACATTAAGAACCCTAAATAGGGTACAGATTTATAAATAATCGACACGTGTTGATACTAAAAGTTAATATCTTGCAGATACCGGCATTATGTCCAGCTCCAGGGAAATGTCAGAATTTAATGGGATCTTACATATGTACCTGTCCGCTAGGATACGAGCTGGACCATTCCAGGAAGAAATGCGTTGGTCCGTAAAAATTTACATTAAATCGTATTATGATTACTTGCCGCGTTTTTGGATACTTTCTAAACGCGATTCACATTCGTACAGACATAGACGAGTGCGTAGAGACAAGGGACATTTGTGAGAACGGACGATGCATCAATACGGAGGGCGGGGTGATTTGCGAGTGCCCAGTCGGATATCGGTTGAGTGACAGACCGAACTCGTTGAAGTGTATCGACGTGAGGGAGGAACAATGCTACGATAATTATAGACGAGGCCAGTGCACCTTCCCACGAGAGGGTGGGATGACCAAGAAGCATTGCTGCTGCACGATGGGCAAGGCTTGGGGCCGTTACTGCGAGCAGTGTCCACCCGAAAATAGCGGTAAAAGATATTTCTATAAAAATTAATTATGGTTTTCAGTTCCCTTCGTGAGGTCGCCATTTTGTAGGCTGTTAAAGTGTTCTTAAGGTCCATCCTGAAAAGATTTTTTTGGGCCAGATCTTTCAGTCCAGCAGTGATTGGCCATTGGAGCATAATAAAAATTAATTTTAATTTGCTTTGAAAATTGTCGCAATTTTTTTAAATATTAAAAAAAAATTATGCAATTAATTAGCAGTTACTATAAAAAATCTATTATGTATAGTAACTTTTGATATCGCAGATTAAGAAATATCAGAAAAAAGACAAGCCATAATAATATAAATTAACAATTTAAGTTCGCGTTATGATTATACATAATCTGAAAGATAACAGAATTATGCACGAACAATCATATTCATCCAATTCAATGGCTACTCCGCTGTTTCGAGCACGTTAAAGGCTACTATTGGAGGAGAGAATTTGTAGTAGGGGTGTGTAAGTTCCATCCTCCTTGACCTCCTTCTAGTCCCAATCCCCCACCTGTCACGTTTTAGAAATGCCACGTCTTTCGAACGGACTAGGTCAGTAAACCAGTGAGGTGTTAAAGGTTATCCGGTTCCGCTTAGCTGTTTTTTAAATATGACCCTCGTGCCTCCATTCAACTCGGATATAGACACTTTTATGTTTCGCTGCCCGCGTATTCAATGGATATTCTCAAAAAATTCAGGAAGAAATAAGAATAATTAATTAAAAGGTTCTTTTATCGTGAAAAAGTTTGTCACATAAAATAAAACAATTCTCAATATCAGAACCAATCTGAGAGACATCAAAGAAAGAGCTACATTATTATTAATTAACAATTAACAATTAATTAATTAATAACTTAAAATGTATGCGTTATAATTAGAAAGTAAGAGTAATTTAGAAAGTAAGAGAATTATGCACAATTATATTCATCCAGAGGAGTTCAAGAGGATGTGCCCGGAAGGACCGGGGCGGGATGACACTGGAATCGATCTGAACGAGTGCCTGTTTATGCCGGATGCCTGTTCCGGTGGCGAGTGCATCAACACGGACGGCTCGTTCCGATGCGAGTGTCCGACGGGATACGTGCTGGACGAAACCGGGAGGCGATGTGTGGATAGTAACGAGTGCCTGACCGTGCAGAATATCTGCGGTAACGGCACTTGCCGCAACATCGACGGCGGCTTCGAGTGCTCCTGCAATGACGGATACGCACCCGGAGCTCATCAGGTGTGCGAAGATGTGAACGAGTGCCTGGAGCTGGGTAATCAGTGCGCCTTCCGTTGCCACAACGCGCTGGGTTCCTTCCGATGCATCTGCCCGTATGGATACACTCTGGCACCAGACGGCCGTCATTGCGTAGGTAATTGGAAATCGCCGTTAATTTCTTAACGTTTACCTAATTCTATTACAAATCGTTAACAAAACAGAAATGCGATCGATTTTAATTTTTAAATTAATTTAGTACAAATCACGTCTAATCTCACACACGGTGATTTAAATTCACAATTGGATTTAGACCAGATAAGATAAAAAAAACTCTCCTTTTAGCTAGCAATCTGCTGATAAGGGAATATTTATAGATATAAACGAGCAGATGCTCGTAATACCAACAAGTCTAACAATAAGTTGGACATTAATACTCGCCCCTACATTGCGAAGAAGAAGATTAAGATAAATTCTCATTTCTAGACGTCGACGAATGCGCAACGCCGGCGAACGACTGCAGATTCCAGTGCAAGAATTTAATCGGCACCTTCATGTGCATTTGCCCGCCTGGCTACCAGAAGATAGGGATGGCAGACGAGTGCAAGGACATCAACGAGTGCTCCATCAACTCCGGCCTCTGCCAGCACGGACGTTGCGTTAACTTGGAGGGAAGTTACCAGTGCCTCTGCTACGACGGTTTCGAGCAAAGCGCCGACGGAAAGTCGTGTATCGGTATGAAGCGCGATAAAGATATGCGATTTTAGATAATAAATAGAAATATTAGCGAACGCGGTCGAGAGATGCTGAAGACAGAAATATGCTCGTGCTTCCATATGACCAGACCGAAGAGTCGGCTATTGCTTCCTGCAAACGATCGGCGGGAGATGCACCGCCAGAACCTCGGAACTACGCACGGTTACGAAGGCGGACTGTTGCTGCACGATGGGAGCGGCTTGGGGGCCGCATTGCGAGATCTGTCCGTCCAGAGAATCCGACAATTATAACGAGCTTTGTCTGGACAAAGGATTCTCCGTGGACGGACAAGGTGCGCAATAATATTATCTATCTCGTTATCTCGATTGTATCTATCTATTTATTTTTTTTCGCTCGGAATTGATGTAAACTTTCAGATATCGATGAGTGCAAAACCATACCTGATCTCTGCAGGAATGGCCTTTGCATCAACACCCTCGGCTCCTACAGGTGCATCTGCAATAAAGGCTACAAAGCCGATAAGTCTGGCATTCAATGTATCGGTAAGTTTCTCCAGCCATTTAAGTTTAATAAGTAATTAGGCTTGTGACGATGAGTAACGAAATGAAATCGCAGATATTAACGAGTGCGAGTTAACGCCAAAACCCTGCAAGTATAATTGTCAAAACACCGAGGGCAGCTTCATCTGTTCTTGTCCATCGGGCTTTATCCTGAATCCCGACGGTATTAGCTGCAGAGATTTGGATGAATGCGCAACCGGAAATCACCTGTGTCAGCAAAATTGTATAAATACACCGGGAAGCTACACTTGCGATTGTCAGGAAGGCTACACTCAACAGGGGGATGCGTGCCATGGTTACGTATCTTCTAATTTACTGTGCTATTAAAAATTAGCATTATGTACATACATTAGTATTATATACATATAGTATATTTTATATATTATATATTATAACTTTATAAAATATTTAGAAGAATATTTTATATAGCAAAAAAACATTAATTATACATATATTAGTACATATATAATTAATTTATATGTATTATTATATATATAATTAATGCTTATTGTTATAAAATATTCTTCTAAGTATTTTGTAATTTTGCGCGCACGCATTTCTTATAATGCAATTATCTTTCAGATATAAACGAATGCGATCAATCAGGTATTTGCCCGAAACCCGGCAAATGTGTCAATACGTTAGGAAGTTTCCAATGTATTTGTCCGAGAGGTTTTAAATTAGATCATACTGGGCGATTCTGCACGGATCATAATGAATGTGCTGACGACACCAATTGTGAACACGGTTGTCAGGTAACGATTACTCACCAGCTCTTCTAAAAAGCTTTTCAAAAAAAATATTTTTTTAAAAAAATTTACATGCTCTGTCCATAATTTATGCAACCCGAAATTTTTAGAATCTTATGGGAACTTACCGTTGTGGATGCCCAGACGGTTTTGTTCAGCATATTTATCATCATCAGTGTATAGACGAGAATGAGTGTAATACATCGCCCTGTGGAGACAATACTTGTATCAATACTATTGGGAGTTACAAGTGTGGATGTCCTGATGGATACCAGTTTGACAATAACCTAGCGATTTGTGTGCAGGTAAAATATAAAAAATTCTTTGTTTGAATTCTTTACATTCGAAACTATTTTTCATATTTCGAATTAATTTCCTCTGTGGAAACTGTCAACCCATAATGCACACTACAGGTGGCAAGGACTCGGTAAATGATGTAGATGGCGACTTCCTGCCAATGCATATTTTTAATAAAAATCGCTAAAACGCTAAATTATTTTACAATAAAGAATATATTTTGATGGATTCTTATTTTTTATCCAATTTTATAACATAAACATTAAACATAAAACATAAAGAATATTTAGTTGCTAAGCGTTGATAAAATAAGTTCTAGCATCTATTAGCCCATATAAGTAGGCGGGATTTATAGACAATGACATATAGCGTGACTTTGTTAGAATGAATAGAACGAACAAAGTTCGATACCTATAGAAATTAGCAACAAAGGAGGCTGATTTAACTTCTTTATTGTTGCTAATGGAATCCATATATCAGTATAGAAAATATCACCATTTTTTTTAATTCTGACATTTCTTAACTTATTTTCTAAAGGTGAGCGCAGGATGTCTTGGAAGTCCATGCGCGTTTGGGTGTACTCCCAACGGAGCCAATGGATTTAGCTGTGGCTGTCCGACTGGCTATCAGCGAATAGGACAGGTTCGTTCTCGTCTCATGTCACAATAACGAGAAATCCCAATATTTTAAATGTACTTTTAAAATATCTAATAAAATATAGAATTATTTATTTATTGAAAAAATCACTACAGGGACACTGCCTATCTACTATTAATCCATCGCACCAAGGACGCTACGACGAAGACATTGGTAACGTGCCGACTTTCCAAATCAATCCCGATCTTTATCACATACCGCCGGCTGACGACAAGACTATTTCCACGGAAGGCTGTTTCTCATGCAAGGTATGCGTTTACTCTCTTTTTATGCGTTTACTTTCTTTTCGTCGCGACAATGCGCTAACACGTTGATTTTCGAATTAGGTAAACGGAAAAGAGCGGCACAGAAGAGGCGCTAGGAACAAATCGGACGGAGGAATCAGGATGAGGAGAGGCGAGATGAAGAAAAAACGTCGAAACGTCAGGCCAAAGAGGCACCATCACGGAACGGAGCACGTGCTTAAGATCAATCTTCGTCAGACGAGACATCGTATGCGGATTATCAGGTTGCAATCCGCCATCGAGGTAATTTTCGCGTGATTTCGATCGGTTTTGAATAAATTTTAGCCGTGATTGCGAGCTTTTCGATCGAAAATGATCGGTTATCACTCCGCAGGACGAGGACGTGGACTACACTATCGCGCGGGGCAACAACGGCGAGCACTTTGAGATCGTCAGAGAACGCGGCGTTTCCGCTCTGCACTTTCGGCACCGGCTGAAAAATCCCGGCGAGTTTCGTTTAGTTATCCACGGTCGTCCCAAAACGGTAACGAGAACGGAATGGGAGAAACCGCTAACATTCACGATCCGTCTCATAGTCACGGAATAGACGATCGTCGGAGGAAGGAGATCGTCGGAGGATCCAGCATAATCGAATTGCGTGAAGAGATCACTGCCCGACACTGCGTCACGCTTTCTCTTAGTCAATTTTGCGTAATTATCTCCAAGCTACGGCAAAGTATTAAAAGCACCAACGTATGTAAGAAAGGAACGCAAATACAAGATGGCACGTAAAAGCCGGGAATGAGTAACGGAGAAAGTCATCTTCTCGGACAGTTCGGAATTTTCTAAGTAGAAAAGGATGATTGAAGGTAGTGGAGCGCCTTTTGTGTTCACTTGTGTGCGAATTGCATTATTTAACTGCCAGATAATAAATATATTATTGTTCAAGCGATTCTTTATAATTCTTTACAATTAACTGCCACCTTACGGTGGCTTCGTTATTTCTATACTGCCAATGTTCAATCGAGCTCTAGGAGCGATATTTATAATCCGACCTTCTATTCAAAATCTTAACTTTCCGTCTGTATACGTGAGATCTACGGCGTTCGAGTCAAAATGATATTTGCTCGCAATTGTAAAACTTGCAAGCCTGCCAGAAAATATGAAATAAACGATGATTATCAAAATGATTATAAAATCGTCAACTACAATGTAGACAGATGTTTTGTGAATTTTTTCAGATTTTTCTAAATACTTTAAGGTAAGGAAAAATAGCGTCAAACGTGTGACAGACCCACGTATACAACGGTGCAAAAAGCACGTATACAGACGGAGAGCTAAGTCTAGAGTTATGATGGTCTTAATTCTTCTGTCAATGCACAATGCACAATGCACAATTTTTCACCTTTCTATCAACCCATATAGGGGTTGCCAGACGTTACAATGAAACCAACGCTTGGCCAATGCTACGGCAGTCAATTGTCGGTCAAGGTTCTATCAGCCAGTGCTGGGCCATAACTGGCAAATAACTGCCCGGGTACCCATTGATAGAAGGGTCAAAATTCCAGCCAATGAAACGATCGTACAGCGATTCGAGATCGTACTTAAGACGATCTCGAATATAAGATCGGATTATGAAATCCGCCTTCGATGCTTTAGGGGGTCTATCCACGTACGAGATTGGCTCGCAAGTCCGGCTCGGCTCGGTTTCTATTCGTTCGTAGGTGGGATGTCACGAGAGCCAGGCTCGGTGTCAGACGAACCAAGTTCGCATATTTTCCTTTCGTGTGTGGTGTAAAAACGTTCGAGTCCGGCGAATCAAGCTCGCCGAGCCGAACTTACGAGTCAAACTCGTACGTGGATAGGCCGCCTTACCCTTTTCGACAATCAATAATTTATCGTATCGAAATAATCTTGATAAATATATCTATCGGCGTTAATCAATCGCCATGTGCATTAAAAATTAATAGTTAGAAATTCACAAGTCAATAATTCTCTGTGCGTCATCAAAAGAAACAAGTGTTCTCTCAATTTACTGCCTATAACGTAAATATAATACAATTAGATTAGAAGTAACATGCTAGAGATGTACAAACGCTAGATTATTATAGCTTTAAGCGAGCGAACGCACGTGTACACATATATAAAAAAGATATAGCTTTATATATTTATAAATTTTATCTTGAAATAATACGCGGCACGAATGTAGTCTCATGTACAAAATCAGCACACCTTGTGTTTAAATATGAAAGAGAATTTCTTATTACATATCGTCGATATACAATCGCTTGATTATTATGTATGTTTTTACTTCGTGCCTACATCACAGTAAGGATTTTAATTATGTATAATAAGAACATGTCAGTATAATAAAGATGTGAATAGAGTTTATTTAAAGGCTTTCCTCTCTTTCTTCGCATAAAAACGGCAGTTGGTAAAAATCCTCAGATATGTTGTTTCATGTCTTTTTTTTTTGTATTTACATTGTGCCGCTTAATCACGTTTATAATTGTTTTAGCGTTTAATTAAGTAATGTTTTGCTTACATTTTTATCCATAACCATAACATGCAACGGCATTCGCGACGGCTCTATGCCATCGTTATGGATGCTGTCGCATGTTGTGGGTAAAAATATAAGCAAAACCTTGCTTAACTAAACGCTAAAACAATTATAAACATGATTAAGCGGCACAATGTATACGGCATGATTAAATGACCTTAATAAAATATGGCATTATATCTTTAGAATATTGTTTCGAAACGGATGATGCAAAAGAAAGAAATACATTCAAATGGATTTCAAAATTTAAAATATCAAATGTAATATCATTAAATACTACTTTCTTTGTTTTCTTTCAGAAAAAACAGTTAAAATAAACATTAAACACATTTATGCCATTAAGATCACATTACGACAATCTTAGAATAAAGTAATAGTTTAGTTAAATTTTTGTAGGATTTTTTAATTAAAATTTTAGTTTTATAAAATAGAGTGTGATATTAAGTACAGTTCCCCTACACACTATGATCTAAAATAGATTCAATAACTGCATGAAGGACATCATAATTATTCCTTATGCGTTCATGTGCATCATTATGTGCTATATTAATTCAATTCGAATGTTAATCTTTTTTTCGTATATTAAACTTTTGATCCCACAAGTAAAAATCTAAAGAAATGAGGTCCAATGATCTCGATGGCCAAGCAAAATAGATGAACGTTTTGTAAATGGGTTAAAATTAATGTGTGTTTCAAGTGAGTCATAATTTTAAAAAGTAAGAAAATAATGTAGAATGTAACTTCAACCGAATTACACGCATATGTATGTAAAAATATCATACTTATTGTATAGATTTGCAACTGCATAGCGCAATTATGGCTGTAGATGTTCGGTCAAAATTTCATTTGCTCAATCTCAATTCTTGATTGTGAAACCTCTAAGCATTGGTAATATACACAGTTTGTCAGAAAAGTTTCTAGACATCCTGCGCTCACCTTCTAGAATAATTAAATAATAAAATATCAAATATTGTAAGATATAGGAAAATGTATTTTTTAGTTTTTAACATAAGAATCCTCTCCTTATCCGTGCCGTCGTACAGGCAATAGAAAATAGAAATCCAACATGTCGGAAATTCTGTTCCTATTCCCTATTCCTGTAGCCTATTGCCTGGCACTGTGTAAAGTTGGATCCACAATGTTTTCACCTATTTCCCGTTGCCTGTACCTTTGTATTGTGCATCCAGCTTAATGAATAATGCCTATATAATTGTCACCTTTAACTAGAGAAGATACGCGCGGCCTTAAACACACTATATAATCCCATTGTATCTTCGTACCACCGACGAAATGCGTAAACCCAAATCTCCGAACTTGTTGTTCCTCTCGTACCAGTATTATTACCGCAATTACTATAGACTATAGTCATCAGTAGGGTAAAACTAACCTGATGTCTCTCAGGCCTATTCAAATTTAGCTCTTATGTTAACAGAAATCTTTCTCTAATCTTTTTGTAATCTTTCAGAACATTTACAATTTTCTTTTTAAGAAAAACATTTTCTCGTGATAATCCGGGATTATTCGTTTTCAGAATTAACGAAACCTTTTTACAAGGCGGTCCTTTGTATCCCCCTCTATTTATTTATTCTACCAATGGCAGAGTTTCAAACTTTACCTGGGATCTCGGAGACCCCAGTGTGTATACTTAGGGTTAATCCAACAGAGGAAAATTTTTCCCCTACTCTTCGGATAGACGAAGAGAAGTGGCTTTGGAGCTCGAAGTTGACCAAGCCAGCCATAGAGCAACGCCAATCATCGGACTTTCAGGTATTAATGTTGTTCTAGAAAATAGGCTTTTGTACACGCCTTTCGCGCTTGCCATACATCACTGATAGTGTCGTAGATTTTCTAGAATGGCGAGGTTATATACATAATATATACTTAAAATAAAATAAAAACAACACAATTTAATAACATTTGTTATGCTCATGAAAACGCATGGGAATAATTAACGTATATCTCGCGATTGTATATACAAGTAGCTCCGGTTATTGGTACAATTAATCTTTTATAACATTTTAGATATGGATTCTGTTGTCTGCAATGCTATGCATTCTATTGACTGTAAAACTAGAGACTTTCGAAAAAAAGCATATAAAATTTAAATTGTCCTACTTGACCTGTATCAAATACGCTGTTAATTTTTATATTAATTATTATAATTATTTTTCACAACACCTCCACGGAAAGTTCGACTTTCCATGCCTGTAGAGAGGGGCGAAAGCGGTCAATTTCACGCCAAGGCGGCATAGCGGGCGGAAAGTAACCATAAAGATTATCGTGCGATATCATCTAAATGGCCTACGACATGATTTTTGTTGTTCGTGTTTATATCGTTTCTTTTAATTTGAAAGTTATTTTTCACGTTAGTATTCAATCAATGTTTTCCGCGATTATTAAATTATCCACTGTATATATACGGAACAGTCTTTTCTCTTCGTCACTCTTGTTTGATTTCACCTTTTCACCTAGAAATTTCGTGTCGAGCCCGCTCACGCGAATAATTTCGTATTTTCATTGGGTGAGATCAACGGTAATTGGGTGAGCTGCTCACTTCCGTCACTTTCACTCAATCCGAGAACCGTAATAAGCCCCCTGACCTGAAATAGAACGTTATCATTTGCGGTGTAAACTTCACTGTAAACGCGCGACGCGATCTAAAAGCTTTATTTGCTTGTTCGGATTCGCTGCGGTTTCATTTGTGAGCTGTCAAGTTAGAACATTAAACCGGTAAATGTATTATGGAACTTTTTGAAATGTATTCCGATCGAAATTAATCCGTTTTCCTAAATACAAATTTAGGAAATAACTAAATAATTTTGATCAGAATACATTCCGAAAAGTTCTACAATACGTGCTTTGTACGCAGAAGGCAGTAACGCTTGCCGTTAAACCGATGAATTCATGGCGATCCCAAATACGACCCAATTTTTACGACATCAAATACCACGTCAATTCTTATGTCTCTTTCGTAAACGGTTGATGACTAGATCTATTAGTCACGGTCATATAGGTCATATAGGTCATATAGGTCAGACCACGATCACAATTGAATATGCAATAACACATTTCTAATTCAACTAATTTCTAATTCACTCTCAACGCCAAGTCATTTAAGATACACGCAGAATGTAACTACGCAGGCCAGGTAAATCTAGAGTTACTAGATTTAAATGCCTGAAATAAAGGACGCCAAAAAATTTTGACGAGCAAAAAGAATTGGTCATTGCAGGGGAATATTAACGAAGTTAATCTAATATCGTTCCAATCATAAGATGCATATAGGGGGAGTCCGGGAGACTTGACCATACGGGACAGTTGAACCATTTCAAATATCTCGTTCAGATTTCGAGCCAAGCGTGTAATTGTTAAGTTGCGATATACGGGTCATCGGTCGCTTATACTATGACCCGTCACGTGACAACATGACGCTCGGTAGTGCGTTTCGACTGTGAGTGAGACAAGCGTGTTTTAACGTGCTCGGATTGAGCTCTTTGTTCAAGAAGCTCAACGAAAACATTAGAGATGTGATTTTAATGTCTAAATTTGTGAATTCTTAATATAAACTGTAGTCTAAATATGTTTTTATTATTTTTTCCATAAGTTTATAGGATATGGTCAAATCTACCTATATGGTGGATCATGTCTCCTATCCCTTGGGGAGAGATGAACCAAATCTCCCTGAACAATGGTACAAACAAACTTTTCTCCTTTATATAATAGTAGAGATTATACACGTGCAAATTTTTACATGTGCAAAAGATTATGTGAGATTATTACATGTGCAAATTTTAAAATAAATTGCTCGCATAGTTTCCAAAACAAATTAATAAAAATAGCCTTTTCCCTAGCTTTCGAAACGATAACCCATGCGTCAGTAAGAGTCGAAATAATTAAAAAATCGAATTTGAATGACGACGCCCCTGAGTCTTCAAAATATCTACCAAGATGACAATTCGTTGTAAGTACCGTGTCCTTTCCACATTCTAAGCAGAATTTTTTCGGCAAGTATCTTATAGATCAAACAGTTGTGTGCTCTTTTGAACTGCTTGTAACGCCAAACATTAATTATTTTGGTCATAGGTTACTGCTGTGTTGCGGTAATGGTATAACCTTTCTTTTCAGCCTTTGTAGGACTTCTTTGCTATTTCAATGGCCTTATTGTATATATTGTCATTAATTCAGAGGAGCGACTTCTACAAACTCAACGCATCTTTCAATAAGACATAGAGAGAGCTTGTATTCCCATATATTTTTTCATACAAACAATCGGTATACTTTTTTGATGTAAAATTTCTTTTGTATAAAAGTATTAATCCATTTTTTATTAAACGACTCACATCAGATCCTTGTCGGTGGCTTTGCAACTACTAATGTTTGGAATAGTCATGCTTGATTATAAAGGTAGAAAGTGAATTCTAGACTCTCTCCATTGTTCAGCTCAATTGTTATGGCATCACTTTCTTCTGACACTTGTTTCGGTATTATGAAAAGAAATCATAACAATAAGAGTATTTGTTCACAAACGTATTTCCAAGAAGTTAAAGGAAAAGGAGTTGAGGGGAAAAGAAAAGTGAAAGTCACAGATATGATCAATCAAAGACGATGGCGACGGTTAATGTCACAGAGTATCAATCAATCTCGTTCCCATTCTAATTGATTCTTATTTTTTCGACTTTAAATTTTTCTGGTTTTGCAGCAACAATTTCGCGTAACAATCCTGCATATTGCAGAATAAAATTTTCTCTCTATTCCAGGCACTGGTTTTAATTGCGAAATATAGTCTCTCAAATCACCATTTTTTAATTCATCTTCGAAACTATCCGTGACATAAACTTTCAGCTAAATTCCTTCATCATAAATTGCACAAATTCTCTTCTCTTCAGCAACGATTTTGCATTAATTAAACAAAAAAAGTGACAAACATGGGTCTTACCGGCTTCCATTTTCAAATCAGCTGAAATTGTAGTTATTTTAGCAATTATAAAATACTTGTCATTCTACCATTCTTATGCAGATTGATTAATATTGACATAAAAATGAAAAGAAACTGAGACATTTCATAACTCATAATTCCATCTAAAGATGAGCAATAGAAACTTTTTCATACCGCCATTTTCTATTTCGTTTAAGGATTTATTTGAAGTATAAAAATTGATTTTCAAAGCACATTCTCTTCGTATATTGCAAGATAAAAATTAAACATTGAAAGAAATAAATTAAAGTAA
Source organism: Temnothorax nylanderi (assembly GCF_030848795.1). Taxonomy (NCBI): domain Eukaryota; kingdom Metazoa; phylum Arthropoda; class Insecta; order Hymenoptera; family Formicidae; genus Temnothorax; species Temnothorax nylanderi. The sequence goes on along the minus strand of NW_027249088.1, from coordinate 1,114,098 downwards.
CAAAAAAATATTTTAATCTTCGGAAAGCACTCCAAACTTGTATGTCATGTCATGCATATAAATTTTCCCGGGATACAGCATGCAGGATGGAAAGTGTCCGACGTTAACAGTATTGGGATAATTTCGGGGCGATAAAGCAAATCCGCCATGACGTCGATAGGGAGCGCCTCCTTTGCCGTAAACTTCCGTTTTTTTTCCTTTCGCGATTTCCTTCGACTATTCAAAACGTAATATTTTCAATAACTGTTGAGAAATATATTCAAGCTTTTTGTATCAAAAAACATTAAAATTTTGATAGAAATTCAAGACACTAAAAAGTTTTTCTTTAAAGCAGATGCAGTAAAATTAGAAATCAATTGTATTAACTGTTAATATATTAACCGTCGACAATCGATATCTTTAGATCGACTGAGAATATTAATTTTTAAATTGTAATACCAAAACCTACAGCTCGTCTCATAGACTTTATTACTTTTCTTTGATTTTTAATCTATTGAGTCCTTAATAAAATTTTTATTTTATTTTATTAATTTATGTCTTTTATTTAACTTCAAAATTGATCTCATTCTTAAAATTATATCACTTTGATCAAAAAATAAAACTCAATCGCAATCATACCGATTTCAAGGAATTAATTTGCACATTTTCACAGCCTCCCCATTCGTGATCTTCCAGATCAGGAGGATAAACGCGTTGATGCGGCAGCATATTTCCCGTATAGACTTGCAATCCAGGATGATTCGAGTAAACTTCCAAAAATCGTCCGGAAGCAGGATGTAAAATTCTTTTCATATAATTCGTGAAACAGATCGATATAAGAAGAAAAACATCTTGCATTATAGAGCGCGTCATAAAATATCGAAAATTAAATTCAACGTCGAAAAATGCTGGAAGATTACCGAGCGTGGAAACGGTAACACCAGCAGCTGGGACTGTTGACGCACAAATTGTGATTGTAACCGCCACCCGGTACATCGAATAATCGACGTTGGTTCAACTGTACCGGTAAACGCAGTTCGTACAACGTACCATCCACCGGACATGTAATGCTGGTCGGTAAGTTATTCTTGACGTCCATGGAAATCCAGCTGTCGGCATTCACCGTGAGAACGTGTTTCTTTAACTCCTTCGAGCCTGTACCCTAACAAATTATCTGAGTGTTGTCTTAGGGAAGCTTAACCCGGTATTCATAGTCGGTTCTTATTTCAAAACCGTCTTAATAAGATACTAATATGGCTCAGTTATTGGTTCATGACATCTAGCTTAAGATTATAAGACGGTCTAAAAATATAAGAACCAACTGTAAATACCGGCCTTAGAGCAAATAACTTAAATCGAAAAATAAATTTCATCTTTCAAATCTAGACGTCTGACCTTCCTCCCCTTACTTCTCTAAACTCTTTGCAATTTCTCGAAAAATGCCTGAGTTTTATAAGTTCATAAATTTTTAATTCCAAAAGTTATTAGTATATAAATTGATGCGGTACTTGACGTTTATTTTTTTTTATTTAAAAAATTTTCACATTTTAAAGAATAAAAAGATAATTCGTATATATTGTTTATACGTTAGGATTTTTTTCCAGATCTTATACCCGAGATAAATGTTGCCATTTCCGAGGAAATCAATGTTTTATATTTTATGTCTTACATGTCCGGCGAGATTGAATAAACAGTAATTAGTAATGTTGACAGGAGTGGAGCTTGTGCTGGTGGCACGGATGTTAATGTGAAGTTGGTTATCGTCCGTCCAAGTATACTTAATTTGCGTTAACACATCACCGGGATATCCCTGGCTGTGGCTTCGGCTCAAATGCGACATCACCTCGTCGAAGAACACAATATAAAACAAACAATAATTTTAACAATTTTGCGTCTCACTTTCACGGGAATAAGTTACATCATACCACTCGATTGTTCACTATCTGCGACTGCCAATTAGCATTGTCAAACGCAACTGTACCGCCATTGAAACAATCCTTTGCAGCCCTGTCGTTAATCGACAAAGGATAAATTACGTTGTCGAGATGCATCGAACCGCCGGAAACGCAATTGGCAACGCGACCGATGATGCTTCCCATGTATCTGTTCTTCAAATATCCTAATTACGTTAGCAGCAATAATAAATAACCACTTAAAATATAAACGTACTTTAATATTACATAATTTCCAATGTAATTATAACAAAAAGGGAAAAGAAAAATATCGTACAAAAATGCGTCTGATTTAATTAATTTGCTTTTGAAAAACTATCCTGTTATCAAGCAACAACCTTACCATCCATATCATCGAATCCTAGAACAACGTCGGCCAGTTTACCATCACGATTGGGAACTTTGATTGACTGAATACTAGCACCCCATGATATCAGACGCACAATCGCTTTGTGTTTATTCGTCAAAGTGTACCTGTCCACATCAGAGATGACGTTCACAGTCAGTATAACATATTAATTCAATAGAGGCGGTTTTCTAATATATAAAGCACTTAGTTTTTGCTCATTTTTATAATATAATTAATACATATAACATTAATAATTCTCTATTCAAATTTAACGAAGCGAATAGGTTTCGTCATCTTACACAGCTTCTACAAAATGTCTAATTTTGCCTCAATGATAATTATCAGATATTCCAAGTAAAACGACAATCTTGCAATACCTTCTGACGATCTCGCGTGATTTCTCCGATGTAATACCAGGTGGCCTTGGCACAAATCCAAAGCCGTCCTCTTCAATCAAAGTATCCCCGAAAGACATGATTCACTTCGCTCAAGCGAATATTGAAACTTCAAGAATTATTCATTCTCTCCTCCCACTCTTTAAATTATATTTTACTCGCGCCACACATCCTGACTTATTAATCAAGGAAAAGGAGAATCTAATTGGTACGATTACGCTGAAATTTGATTTTGAAAGAAACGTCTAGCCACTCTAGCCTCAAATTTGAAACATTGAAGTCAGCAGCTTCAAACGCAAACTTCCGTTTTGTTAGTGCATAACTCTTTCTCTAATTTGCTATCTTGACATTCTTATGCGAAATATTTACGAATAAATTAATCGCGCGTAGTTCTTAATTAACATAAAGATGTAGTCAAATTTTTTTTATAATCCTAACATTCAGAGATTGATGAGATAATAAGAAAGAAAAATTGATTTTTAAGACATTATATTTTAATATTTTAGTTACAAATAAGGCCAATACAATACTCATAGGATAGTGCAAAAAATAAGGTACTTTTCACTGTACATATCTACCTATTTATGTCATTCAAAATTTTATATTAGATTAAATTATATTATATTAAAATTATATTATATTAAAATTAATTTGAATTAAAATTAAAATTTACATTATTATATTAAATTGGCATTTATTTTTACAATCTTAAAAATCTTAAAAATATTCAATAACGTCAATTTTCAATGACGTATTATTATATATAGTTGTTAACATTTTGCACTCTCCGGCTTCATTCTTATCGATGGTGCCGTCGAGGGTGGCCGCCAGAAAAAATCGCAGATCGCGGTATCACACATGATTTGATTGTCCTGAGAGATAATCCGGTCCCTTTACCGCCCTCGTCGGTCCGCGCCCTGATCGGGGGGGGGGGAAAGTCCCAACAACCCCCCCCCCGCTTCCGCACTGTGCTTTAGAACAGTCGATGGAAATAATTACATTAATGGCGTCGCCGACAAGAGAAGCGCGGCAACAACCCGGGCGTCACCTCTTCCCTCTTCCCTCGCTCGGAAGGCATCCCTCGAATGGGAGCGCGGAGCAGGCACCTCGACGGAAACGTAACGCACCCCCTGTGCACCCCCGCTAACGCCGCGCACCGCGGCACGAGTTGTACAGAATGGCGCGCTCGCACCATCATCTCGCGCGGGCTCGGAGCGGGCGCGAGCGAACCCGCGCGAGCTTTCTTCGTCACAATGGCGTAATGCCATTCTCGACGCGGTAACGCGACAATGGTGCCGCATCCCGCCGCTGGAAAGTAATTATCTTAATGTTCTGACGAGCCGGCGCGGAATGGAGACACTCGCTGGAAACGACGACGATGACGACAATTCGTCGCCGAAAGGGAGGGGCGGAGGGGTTTGGTGGTTCCCGGGGCGGATTCGTCTTGCGTCAACCCGTTCTTCGTCGTCGGGAAACAGCGAGCGCGAAACGCGATCGATATGCGAAAACCGCGAATCCCAATGGCTCGCTCGTTTGCGCAAAGTGACGCATTTATTATTGTTAGATTAAATTGCATGCACAACGAATTCTGCATACCAGGCAAAGACTGGGAGAGGTATTTCATGTATCTCTCTCGTTCTTCATTATGATAAGAATTACACGTTACGAATGTGTAAAAAAAATACGCAAATATATTGCGTATTGGAAATTACAAAATTACTTAGCACTATTCAATCTGTAATTTAATTAAAGGCCTAATTCTCAATCTTATCTTAAGTGCAAATCAAAATTTATGCGGGGGAGAAGAGGAAAGACTCACGTAATGGACCGCGCTATCGATCAATCCGATTCGTCATGACGTTCACTCGTTTAGGGGAAAAAAAAAAGAACGAGTTTCTTCCTCGTTCAACACAGTGTAACGTATTTTCTGGAAACGCTTTCGTATGATACACGTATAGGACATATAGGATATCAGAACACATCTGTAAATCTCCGCGATTCGTGCGCCTCGCGAGCACAATCTCACTCCCGATCGATTATACGGAAAATCGTGCAGAATCCGAAGGCCTCGACAGAAGAGGAATCCATAATTCCATTGGTGTGCCTGCAAGCGAGTGATCCTTTGTCACAGGTCCTAGGACGTTGGAAAGAGGGTGCCATGGTACGAAGCCCGCTGGAAAGAGGAAGGAAGCAAGCGAGAGAGAGAGAGAGAGAGAAAGAAAACGCGCGTTTTACCATGACCACGCAGCTCGTATTAACCCCCTTCTATTCTAGCACCCCACCCCCTTCTCCTCTTTCGCTCGCCCTTCTCTTTCCGATCTCAATTAGTCATTACGTCTCACGGCATAGCGATGCCCTTCTCGAAACTCCCTCTACGTCCGCGCCTGGTTTCCGCATTAATTGCGTCTCGACGACGCTCGCACTCCCTCCCCTCCCCCCCTCTCTCTCTTTCCCCCTCTCCTTTTATACAGGGTGTTTTCAAAAGGATTAGTGTCGACGCCACGAGCCGCATAATTCGACCAAAACCCCACCCTCAGAGAAATCAGATCGGCAGCTAATCCATCCTTAACTCAGCACGCGCTAGATCGGAAGGAAATCTCAGGAATCCTTTCTAAGGATTGGCGGGGGCGATATTTGCCGATAATAGATGCGTTACGCGTTAACGACGTCACCCCGTTTGGCCTCCGCCGAAGACGATCCGTGCCGCGACGCGACTAACTGGCGTTGCGTCAAAAACTGAAACAAATCCGCTAATTTTTTCTGCTTTTTTTCGGACGGCCTTCTCGAAAGGGAAAAAAGAGATTCGAGCACTCGCGTAAGTCGAGAAACTCCGAATTACCGTTTCCGCGTTCCGGCGAAACTAAATCTCGAAGAGGGTCCAATCCATTACGTCGCTCTCGGACGCGCCCCAAGGATTTCTAAAACTTCCGTCCGGCTCTTACGGAAGAAACACCCCGTAGATCGCACCCATGCACGTGTGCCTGCTATATGTGCACGCAGCGGATTTCAGCGCAAGTCGCACGAACAGGTTCTAGGGTTGCACTTGGTCGATCCTTTCTGCTCTACTACACCCTCCCGCCCTCCCAACCCCCCTTTCTCCCTCCTCCTCTCTCTCTTCGTCCGATCTCCGCCGCTGGATATAACCCACCCACCTACGAAAACCGGGGAGGCAGTCGCTAATTACGCAACGCGTTCGTGCGTGCTCTTCGGGGGTGGCGATGTGGCACCGCGATGGATCCGGATTTCTCTCCTCCGCTCTCTCCCTCCACCTCCCTTTCCTCTCTCTCTCTCCGTAGCGCACCCATGATCTCGCACGGGCTCTCCTGAACCCGTGCCCTTACTCTCCCCATCTTGCACCCCCTTAAGCTGCGTCCCCAACAAACGAGCGCGAAGAGCTCATAATTTGAGTTACCTGTGACATTTTTTAAATCTATCGTTATATATTTTCTAATTCTATACTTCTAGAATACTAAGAGCAATAAGTTTATTAAATCATAAATAAATATAAAGAATGTAAATTAGATGATATCACTGTTATAACGATACAATTAGTTGAATTATCGAAAATTTTGGAACTATAAAGACTTCCGCAGTTTTCGATCTATTTTTTAAATATTCGAAAATGTTTAGTTCTCATAATCCTCAGATTTTTGCAACATTGAAATTCTCTAGCGCCTCGTAATTGTACACCGATAGTCACTTGCGAACGAAGCTTTATCTGTCTGCTCTCACACGCCTTCGCGATCGCCCATAATCAGCCAAATGCGGCGCTTCACCTGCTGCGAGCGCCGTCCAGGACAAAGCTCCCAGCAGTTCCTGCCGGTTTGACATCTCGCCCCGTCGGTCGAGCAACCAACTTAATTTGCAGGATCAATGTTGGGAACGCTGCGTGGATAATCCCCCGCGCATCCGAATTACACGCTCCGCCTGTGTGCGAAAGACGTTACATCGTCGCACCGGGATTATTATTAATTAGCTGTATCTTAATTGCCGTCTAAGCGAGATCATCGAATTTTTATCGCTCGTCGTGTAGAGTCGCGAGGATTATTCTGAATCATTAAAAGCCTCTGGAATTGTTACAATAGAATTCTGAATTTTGTAACCAAATCCTTAATAATTTCGCGAATTCATTCAAATACATAGATGTGCGTGGAATCGCGTAACTTATTTTTTCTCATCAATGGATAACAAAAAATTTTCAACTGCTTTAAATATTTATTAAATGGAATATTCGAGTTCTGTATCTCTGCGAGTCCTTTGGAGTTAAATCTAAAATGAAATTTAAGAGCGATCATTAACGCAAGGACAACGAATTTTCATGGACGGGCACGAACGAAGGCCCACGAGAGGAAAAGGAGGGAGGGGGGAGACGCGCGAAGAGAAGGGAGGACAATATCGGGCGGGCTATACTTAAATTACCTAGAAAGCATTCATACGTGGGATAAGCATTGTCATCCCAAGGGATTGTCTCGCAGACACCTCACGGGTACGCTTTATACTGCGGGGGTGCCGCAAGAGTGGAAGAAGCCTGAGGGGTTGAGAGGGAGGGGGCGAGAGAAACCTTTATTAGGTAGATAAGCGAGATGCGAGTGCGTTATATAGATGCCCATCCTCGTTTTACTCACTTCAATGCCTAATGGAATTGAGTTCTTGCAAGGGAAAGAGCCTCCCCCCTCTCTCTTCCCTGTTCTCCACCTCCTCCTCCTCCTCCTTCTCCTCCTCCTGTTCGTCGACCGGGCAGGGAAAGAAGGGAACGGGGGGATGGGGGTGGCGGACGACGGCGAGGACATGAGATAATTGGTATTTTGTCTCGCCGAATCCTTTGTGCCTCGAGTTTTAATTGACTTCGAGATTTTTCAATACCAATTTGCACCCGACTGCATACGGGCAAGAATGTGTGTACAGGCGGATATACATATACGTATACATGCACGTATACGTGCATTTGTATGCGCGCACGAGGTATTAGCGGAGAGGCCGACGGAATGGCGACCACGTCGCCGGATTTTTTCCGCGACGGAAGAGACGCGCTCCTCGTTTTTCCTTCCGCCACCTTTTGTCGACGCCGCGACGAGGGTGGGTTTTGTTTTTCGGGGTGGCGCACCCCGGCGAGATAATAAATTATTAGCTGACGGACTTGCTTTCCTGGATTTTTTTTGTGTTCCAATCGTGCCGAGATCGATGACGAAGTGATGGATGTTTTCGGGAAATATTTCGCGACAGTGGACCTTATAAAAGCGGATCCGCGCCACTTGAAAAAATAATTTTGCGTCATTTCATCCGCTCTCTGTTAAAGTGGATTCGTCGTTATTCTCTTAATTCGATTCTGCTACTGAAATGAATTTATCACACACAATTAATGATGTATATATTTGTTAACCCGATTTGTTAGCAAGATTATTCATACTCATATAAATAATAAATAACAGAATCAGGACTATATGTGTCTACAAACAAAATAATTATATTCTTCATAATTTCCCCGTTTAATTTCTGTATGCTTATTCACGCATATTTATTTTTACAAACAATAAAATGTATATTAAACAGATGTTATACAACATTAGACAACAGAATTTTAAGTAAAAACGCCAATTGAGATTTGCTGAGATGATATGCTATCAAACAATAACCCGAGAAGAGAAAAGTGTTTGATCGCGGAGGCGGTGAGAAGAGACGTCGAAAAAGCAATCGTAATACACGAATACACGTAATACACGAATACACGTAATACACGAATACACGTAATACACGAATACACAAAGCAACTAATATCACCGAGGAAAAGAGAGAAAGAGAAGCGAACTATTGCGATCTATTCGTTTGCATCACTGAATGTCCTCCGGTAACCAGGAAGGCGAAGAGGATGGGTCAGGACGACGGAGGGGCGATACGAGATTGGGAAAAGGGAGCAGGGCGCTCTCTCCTTTCGCCGCTTTTCATTCTAATCCAAGTGCCCTGTCGTCGAGAGGATTTTTTGCATTGTACCCGCAGATTTCCCATAGGAGGGTAACCGTCAGATTTCGCCTGGCATTGTTTCACGGAAGCTGTCGCTCTCCTCTCCTCCTCTCCTCTCCTCTCCTCTCCTCTCCTCTTCTTCTCACTCTTTCTGTGTGTATGCGCGTGTGTGTGTACGTAAACTAAATAGGGTCGAAACTCGCTCTAGAGCGGACTCCCGATTGATTACTCGTCGACGACGAAAAGACGGCGTAAAGGGGGTTGCGCGATAAGAAAACAACACCAAACGCTCACTCGATCATTTTACGTTTCGCCGATGTATGAGACTGTGCAAATATTGCTTTAACATACTGCTTCGTGAACTCGTTCTTTATCCGTTCATCAGAGAAAATTAAAATTAATATTAACGATATTAATTTTTAAGCATTAGAAAATAGCAGATTAGTACACATTATAAGAAATTGCATATATATTGTATTATTGCCTAAAATTTTTATTTAAAATATCTTTTCCTAAAATAAAACACAATTGCAATAATTAAAATAATAAATATTAAAATGATTCACATTACACAGAATTTTATAATTTGCGCCCACCAATTACGATAACGTTATTCCAAAACAAATCGAAAAGTCCTGAATCATTTTTTTTTCTCCGAAGCTTATTAACTAAGAAGATATTCTTAAATAAAGTCCGTCCAATCATTTTTTAAACGGTCTTACATCTGTGAACCACGCGTTTCGTAGTGTATAAAAATACAGATGAAACGTGGCTCACGAATATCCGTCTAAAGAACGGCGCTGATTGGATGAACTTTAGTTAAGAATACTGCCTTAATTAAGCTTCGGAGAAAAAAATGATCCAGGACTTCTTTTATTGAGAAATAATACTATATAATTGATGAGTATAAATTATAAAACACACAGTATATAAATTTTTATTATACATATATGCATTATGTATGTGTTCTTCTATGTTAAGTGAACTTGTGTTGTTTCCTCTTCTCTCTTTATCTTCTAGTATCTTCATATCTTCAGCATCAAGTGATCTTCACTGTTACTTCACTGCTACTTGTACCTTGTATATCAGTCGTGAGAAACTTTCGGAGGTTACTGACGAAAAAAAACGATTCTTCCAAGACGATCTAGCAAGTAACAGAAGCTCCTTGGAAGTTTTGTCCCGCCTAGTTCTTCTCCCTCCACGTGCGTGTTTACGTCTATGTGATATATAAAAGAAAGGGGAAGCGAAGTGTATCCCACCATTAAATGGCCAAAAGTTAAAAGACTAAAAAAAGAGGTGGTAATGTAGTCACAATTAAAGGGACCAGATAGTTTTAAATTGGCAATCGGTTTTCAGTTTAGCTCTTACCGTTGTGCATAGTTGAAGTCTAAGTGAGAACGATGGTTCTAGTGAAATTCAATTTTACTGTTAGTGAAAATCGAAAGAATTTGCTGTAACTGAGATTACACGATGCGCACTATTACATATCTCCAGAGACGAAAGGATTACGAAAATCTTTACCCTGATCTTTCTTTTTTTTTTTAATTGCAATTACTGCGCGACGTAACCCCGCGCCGCGGTCGCGCGACGGTACGTGAACGGAGCCAGTCAATAACGGCCGGTCTATGCGCTATTTGTACTTCGTCGTATCGAGGTAATCGATAATAATAATTGCAGTCCGCGCGGTATATCGCGCCGAAGTGGCCCGCTCCGCTCCGTCGTCGCAAGCTGCAAAGTAGGGTGACAGAGGGCGACGAAGTGGGACGAAGCGCAGCGGAGTTACACGAAAACGGGGATCCAAGGACCAATGGTGCACGAGGGGCCGGTCGATGGGTGGTCGACGGATCAGCCGGTCGACCTTCGAACACGACCGGCCAAGCTACGCCCATAAACGTGGGTCGCGCGTGGGGCTCGCATCGGACACGACGGAGAGGGAAGAGAGAAGGACAGTGCCGCCAGTGCCGGGACAATGAGTCAGCTGTATGGCACGCTAGGCAGCTCTCAGTATAATTCAGCATCTGGTACACACTAAGTCAACCAAACTCGCGATGAAAACGAATATCGGAGCACAGACAGTAGAAAGATAGTAGTGCGTTTGGTCGCCGGGCAGTGATTTGGTGGTAGAACACACACACACACACACACACACACAATAGTCTGTCAAGAAAAATCTAATTTATTATCGGATTTTTTATAATTTTAAGTGAGAAAATATTGTTCCACTACCATAGTAACAAAAGCCAAAGAGAAGAAATCCTTTCTTGATAATATAGTGTCCATCGGAGTCGAGAAATCCAGTTGGAAAGAGAAGAAAAAGAAGAAACCGAGAAGAATCACACAACTGAAGATCATCTTCGTGGAAGTTTGTGCAATATATGTTGAACAAATAAAATAAGACGATACTAATCTGTGATGATTGTTTCTTGAAAAATTACATACGTAATTATTTAAAAAGAATTTAAATCTAAGCAAAGACAAGGCTTGAAAAATAACACACTGGCTGGTTCCAAGAAAACCTCTTATTGTTAGTTAAAAGATAACATTAGCCAATTAGTACGAGAGTGTGAGTTGGAAGAATTGTAAATAAATTGAATCAGATGAAAACTAGCTCGTAAATTGAAATATCCATCAATATTCATCGAATTATTGTGAATCGTATTAATGCCGATACGTTGTCAGCCCACGATCGATTGTATCGTTCAGTATCCGTGTGTTTGTAAACAGTCATTTCAACGAATCGTTTAAGAATTATTCATGAAGGACGATTTGCGATTACAGATGACAAAGTATATTTCAAGTGAACAAATGCCGTACAATCCGTGCTTCAGTTCAAACTCGGACACATCAGGTTTCAACTACGGATTCGACGTGTTCTCACCTCACCATTTGCACCCGCTGTATTATTCATTTCCCAATAAAGTGCCATCCGATGCCGCGGACGACACGATGAGAGATGTCGGCCAGCAGACACATGTGCAACACGAGGAACACGTCAAGAGGCCTATGAACGCATTCATGGTATGGTCCCGTCAGAAACGGAAGGAGATCTCTCAGGAGCACCCAAAGATGCACAATTCGGAGATCTCGAAGATGCTCGGCGTAATGTGGAAGGAGCTCCCCGTCAAGGATAAAGATCCCTACGTCGAGCAGGCGAAGAGCCTGCGCAATCAGCACATGAAGGACCACCCGAATTACAAGTATCGACCTCGGAGAAAGCTCAAGAAGATGTCAATTTCGGCGGACCCGTCCATGTACATAACTTCGAGGCACTGCTCCGGTTTCCCGCTGTCGTCGGTCTACGCTACGCCGATGGTCAATCCCTCGGCCATGCCTCGTCCGGCCTACCATCCGTACCACGGGTCCGTCCATTTTAAGGCGATGAACCCAAGTGCGTCGTCCACGGTGTCGTCGTCGACGGTTTCGGCTGACGGCAACAACAACGCGTCTTTGGACATCAATAGCTTATATCAGTTCTATTCGATGCCACCGACGGTTGGTAATCCAACGACATTGGCGCAGCATCACCTGAACCTGAACTCGTTCTTCCCGACAAGCCAAGGTACACTGGGAACCAACGGTCTCCATTCTCAACTGATGTTTCCTTCCACGTCCGGATCTACCGGGACCGTCGCGCACAATTATGACACCAACGAATCGCAATCTGCTTCGTTATCGGTGCCATCCACTAGGCCACTGGCTACCCCCACGTTGGATTCCGATTGGCTTCAGAGATATGATCCGGTAAAAATTTAATGAGCAATGATGCGAATATTTACGATTTCTCGAGCAATCCAAAGTGTTCGAAAAGATTGCGAAATCTTTCTTCTCACTGAAGAAAGATTTCGTTTAATTCTAGTTCTTATTATTTTTGGATTTCCGTTTGCCAAAGGATGTAATTCTGAATTTTTTTTTGCTTTGTGGTTCTGTTTCTTCAGCGAAATAATATATTTCCACTTAATATATTTCCATTTAAAATTCTTTGCAGGTTACTTAGGATAAGAATAAGGATAAGAATATATAAATTCGAAATTTTCAAACAGGTATGGACAAGCACTTATTATTAAGCTATATTTATTTCAAAGATTCCATTAAAGAATATCGGGGAAAATTTTTTCATATTCATATAACTACATACGTATAAAATATGTCCATATGTTTTTCTATCCCTTAAATAATTAGAAAAGTATCTTTTGCATTTTTTTTTTATAAAAAGGAAAATTGCGAGAAAGAAAACATATGGATATATTTTATATAATTATATATGAAAAAATTTTTTTCTCCAGGAAAAAAGAAATAATGAAAGAAAATAAAAAGAAACAAATCTCTAAAAAGAATTTACACAGTAAAAAATTTTGTGTCAATGGAAGTCCACTCTCAATTTTGTGTTAAAATAACTCATTCATCGTGTTATTTTTGACATTTAGAAATGTTATATCGACATTTATAACATTTCTAAATGTCAAAAATAACACGATGAATGAGTTATTTTAACACAAAATTGAGAGTGGACTTCCATTGACACAAAATTTTTTACTGTGTACGTAATGTATTTATTATTTTCAAGTCAATTCGTAAAAAAAGAAATTGTTTTCTGCATCGACTGATTCAGTTTCATCCGATAGTTTTTAGGGTATCTGTCGGCAAGGCCGTCTCGCCGTTAACGAAGTGGATAATTGAATTAGCATATTAATGCGACAGAACAATGGAATCATTTAGGCCCGGATTCGTTTTGTCTTGTTCAATGGGTTTTATTGTAGAGGATGGTTCCTGATGAATAGCCTCGACCTAACCCTCCCGCAATGTCCCGTGTTGTTTCCAAATAATGTTATCTAATCGCGGATGCACTTTTAACCTAGCAACAAGGGTGCTAACTTTTAGCCGAACGTGCGAAATACTAAAAAAAACGATATCAATAAAAATAATGTTGTCTATATAGATTAATTACAATATTTAATTTTATGAATTACGCTGCGCGAATAAAGAATTTGACTGGCAGTTAAGAGAAAGATTATTTAGATCTTGTTCGCTATCACAAACTTTAGAAGTTTATTTATTTTTAACTCTTCTTTTATTTACGTTTTAATTACGGTGTAATCTCCTTTATTTACTTAGTTGTGAAGTAACTTTCTTCTGTAATCTTTATATGTTAATATACATACGTGTATATATGTATTTTTATATATAAAAATATATATAAATCCAAACCAACATATTCCTATAGGTATAAACTTTTAATATTCCCTCCTCAGATTTTCTCTGCAAAATTTATTCAGTTTTGATAAAGAAATACTTTTTTTATACTTTTAATATTATTAGTATACAAAGTAATTAATATTATACGAGTGCTGATATATTCAACATGTATGTATAGATACGTCATCTAATTAATTTATAACTCAATAATTTATATAATTTATAATAAAAATAAAGTTTGAAATTTTATACTGAAATAATAAGCTGTGTGTTAAATTTTACTGTTTCAGGCGGCGTATTCACGATAAATATGAGGAAATACCATAATTACAAGATATATGATGCGGATTATCATGTACCTGGAATAAGCAATATATTTGGTAGTAAGGCGATTGTATTTATGAATTATACATGCATTATAAGGAGGTGTAAGACGGACATTCTGCCAAGACAAAAATAACAAGGCTTACAATTTTTTTTACTCATTAAGTTTTTTTTTCTTAGATTTCAAGAGGGCGGGAAAGAAAGACAATAGGGAGCAAGGTTTTTCAATGCATGCACTTCGATGCAATTGACTATTAAACGATCGATAAACTTAATTCAGATTTAGCTTTTTTTATAGCTTTTTAAAGTATGATACGTCAATGAAAGTAATTTCTATTAAATAAAAAAAAATTCTTTTAGAAAAGATAATGTATGCATCATACAATATACATATGACATATAATAAAATGATTCTTTTATAATCTTTATAAATGTCTCTATATACATTTTATTATATTAATACTTTAGTTGTATTAATATTTCAATTTTTTTAAATTTTCGTTATTTTTTTATTTCATTGTCTAACTTTACGTTTTATTTACATGAAATTATTTTTATCTTGAACATTAGTCGTGTTATACCTCCTCATAATGATATAGCATGCACATTTGTACAAAATAACTTATTTTTCATTCTCTATTTGTTAGTAAAAATTATATGATTGATCAACAGATATGACGAATATATATATTTACATTTAATATATATTTATATATATATATATATATTTATGTATGTAATATTTATATTATATATATGAATGTAAATATAATTTGTATAAATATATAAATATAAATATTTGTGTTTATATGTACATATATACATACATATTTATTTTATTAGTAGATATTATAATTAAATATAAATATTTATAATAATTGATGATGTGTAGAAGATAAATCGCATTTCCTTTGTTTGCTCACGTTAGATTATACTGAATGGTCATATTAGTTGATCGATCACACGGACAAACATACGGTTACATGGTTGTCATAGGACAGTTATGCGGATAAAGAATTATTTGCTTTTTCTTTTTTCTACTCAATGTGAGGACAAGGAATGGCATTTGAGCTTTTCAAGTTTTTTTTTCAAAAGGTTGAACAATGAAAAATAGAAAGAAGAAGCGTAACGAGTTGAACAATATGCTATTCAGAAAATTGCATAACATTTCTTACTTATTCTTTATTCTTCCAAAGTTCTTTTCTTTGACATCTGTTTAAAATTGCCGACTTTGACTGCCGAGAATCATGGAGAGACTATTAGAGAGAATATTAAAGAGCTATTCTGGTTTAAAAGGTCTTTAAAAAAGTATTTTTTAGGAATTTTTTGTAGGGAAACGAAAAAAGCGAGTAACGCTAAACTTTGTACATTCTTTTATAGTCTTATTTTAAGAATATATTTTTATTTTTTAAATAACAAAAATACTCTTTTTTTTGTGTTATACCTTGGTCACCAGGAGGTGTAAATGATCGACGGTGTCGTCAACGAAATGATTCTAGCTCTTCTATTAGGTACCTGAAACGTAAAAACCAAAAATTTTCTTATTCGGGAG
The DNA here is from genome assembly GCF_030848795.1 of Temnothorax nylanderi. NCBI lineage: Eukaryota > Metazoa > Arthropoda > Insecta > Hymenoptera > Formicidae > Temnothorax > Temnothorax nylanderi. The sequence goes on along the minus strand of NW_027249088.1, from coordinate 1,098,396 downwards.
AAGTGTGACTATCGTCTGAACCAGATTAAACATTATATGTTTACTAGTTTTTTATTTTTTTCGAATACTAACAAAATTTTGAGAAAAACTATAATAATTTTAATAAAAAGATCACTATTTTGTCTAGAATAGAAATATTGGTTTAGTTCTGGTTCAGACGATAGGATGTAACATAGAAAAAAGAATATTTTTGTTACTTAAAAAATATAAAAATAAATTCTTAAAATAAGGCTAAAAGAACATGCAAAGTTTAACGTTATTATTTTCTTTTCTGTTTCCCTACAAAAAATACCTTTTTTACGATTTTTAAAACCAGAATATCTCAATAAAAGAGAATATTAAGTTACAAATGTTGCTGTCGTGACCTTCGCCGATTATATTGTGTAAAATACGGAGATCTGTGAGATAAGAAATCAACAATAATATTTATATAGCAGATTTTAGAAGCGATAATTTTGATCATTTTTTGTTAATAAAAAACATTTAAAAAATAATTTACTATATTTATTACATCACATTTAAAGAAAAAATAAACATCACCAATTTAATTATTAAAAATTTCTGTGTTTTAATGTTAACCCTTTCCTCGCGCAATATCTTAATCGTTAATAATCTTCTTCCGTTAAAAAATAGTATTATATGACTAACAATAATAAGCTTTTTCTATATCAGACAATAAGCAAATTATTCAATTAAAAAATTAATGTTGATTGCTATTATCGTTAGAGTTTAGAGTTTATAAATTAAACTTCAGAAATATCTAATCTCTGAATAAATTTTTATCGATTTTATCTCAGAGTTTAACTTGCCACATACATATATGTTGATGACAAAAAACTTAGCAGAAAGTTGTGTCATAACTCATAAGTAATTAAATATTATCTTTAAATATTTTAGGTTAAAAAAATTCAAGTTTGACAATTGCTACAGTGCAATTTAAAACGCAATGCACGAAAGTTAGACAATTTACTTTCGCCAAGGTTTTTTCTCAAGTTTTTTGCCTGTGCATTCAGGCAGCTCGATAAATACTCGGCTGCATTGTGTTGCACAATAGTTAAAACAATATGCTCTTTGGTATAAATATATTTTAATGAAGGACGCGCTTAATAGGTATAATATATTACAATAATTGATCCTTTGGATTTGTTTGTGAAAGCCAAAATATGACCGCCAAAAACTTTCCTCGAAAACTTACAGCTCATCCTTCTTTCTTGCGTCATTGTCGTTATTGTTTGAAAATATGTCCGATATGGTTGAATTTTCCTGTGCAGGAAACAACGCCGTAGGAAACTTTTTCTCGAAACTTGACGTAACATCTTATTATACGTTACACAAATCACGTAGCTGAATATTATCTTTGTAACAAGTCAAAAATGAACAATAGAAAATCAAATCAATCTGCCCCAAAAATGCCGAAATTGTTTATTTCCACGTACACGTACACGTACATCGAACGCTATTTACTACTTGAGTTAACTAAATTCTATTTACGGTAAGTAGCTAGAATTCATAAAAATAATAGAATAAGACAACTATATTAAACGCGAATAATATCGGAGAAGGATAAATAATTACGTAACAGCTTGCCGAGAACGCTCCACGCGTATAACTCAGGCTGCATTTGCAAAAATGACATAAAATGACATTTATCACCTTCATACTGCTTATCCATATTGGATTAGAATTAGATATGACGCGTGTACGATCTACTCGTATCAGTATATATGTCTTGATCTCTCTTTGATCGCGTTGCATTTCTCTTATTGAGAGCGTTTCAAATGAACCTAGATGGGTTTCCGCGCGCGTAATACCTGAACCGGCGGTGATTAGTTAATTAAATTAGTTTCAGCGATTGAGAGAGAGTCGACATCAGTAATACGAGTGCGCAAGAACCCCTTTCGGTGCGTTTGAAATGCCGCGGTTGCGTTTGAAGCCCGGAAAACCGGAAGCCTTTGTCGTGTCCTTTGAAATCGAACTGAAAAACGAAGGAACTCGGCGCACAGAGCGACAGTATTGCGTTTTCCGCCCCTGCGAATAAATACATGGCGACCGATCGCGCGGAAAAAGGCTAACGATGCAATTATGGCGTGTAAATGTAATTAAAACGTGCGCGTGGCAAATGGAGTTGCTTGAAAAATTCATATTCCCTATTTCTGAGAATTAATAAGACAAAATATTCTGAAAGCGTGGTCTCGAATCTCTAAAAGTTTTTTAACGTAAGTAAAATCACTCTCCTGCCGTAGTTACAACAAATCCTTTAAAAAATAACGGGAAAATAATCAGAAAGATCGACAAATTGCATACACACGGCCACTGACCCGAAAATATAATTGATTTTGGTTGAAAAATATATTTTATGATCTTATTTCATCTATCTTACAATTTTTACATTCTTTCTATTTCACTTTCTCTCTACATTGATATCTTTCCAAATCTTCAATCGCTGTTTTACGATACTTCTTTTCTCCTTAACCGGCTTAACCCTTTAATTCTTTGTAATTCTAATAGAGCGTTTTTCCTAAAGCTTTCAGAATATCGGGACAAATGTCTTTGACGAAATAAATTTTGCGCGACACAGAATTGCGGTGATCGTCGAACTTGGCGACTTTTCTATGCCTGCCAAAACTCCACGCGAAGGTGCCCCTTTAGAAGGCGCGCTAAATAATTAAGAAATTCACTTAGGTCCCACATTCATCAGAACGATAAGCCGCGCCGGGATCGGACTGTTCCTCGCCGGGAGAATTAAGTCGTCGGAAACGGACAATAGTCATCGAAGAGACGCCTTTCGTAAGAAGCCTTTCGCGGTGCCACTTCGAAAAACAAGCCTTTCCCATTTCCGACAAAAGTCCCCGGCATCGACTCTTGTCCGCGCTCGAATATCTCAGGGAGAAGCTTTCCGCTTCTGCGATTATACCGGAGGCTCCATTCATCGAGGAGCTTGACTCCTCGCGAACGAGAATTCCCAGTCACCCGCCTGGAAATTCAATAAATTTTGCAATGACTCCATTGTAATTATATATTATACGTTTGTCAGCAAGTACTTAATCCACTTCCGATCAATCGATCGAGAATTCGAGAATGTGGCGACGAAGATCTGGGTGTCCACAAAATTATTACTATTATTAGCCTGCAATTCACAGAATTTAAACTATACAGATTTTTCTCGACTTCTCGAGATTCTCCAAGAGTCTCCGGTTTTCTCGATCCTCAAGCATTCCTCTTCTGGCTCGCCGAGCTCGCGGAATCCCAAGATGCTCGTGCACTTAAAAAGATCCTAAACGCTATCCCCCAGTCGCTCGTTAAACAATTCTCAGCCGCCGGCGGAATGTGCATTCTGCTGCTCACTGAGTGAACCGGATGAATGCGCCAGATTTTGTTCCGGTCGATCCGCGGGGTGTAACTCTCCGTCGCCAGCGCGTGTGTCCCGACATAACCCACACTAAAGGAGACTCGAAGGGGTCTGAATCGAGGGGGCGGAAGGGAAAAAAGGAGGATAGTCCGCGGAATGAGATCCTCCGTGGACGTACCGCGAGACTTCCCTTTCAGAAAACATCCCCGCCACGTCCTCTTGACCCTTCGCGCGCGACAGAAAGAAGATCGTGAATGTAAACCCTTTAATGGTCCCGCGGAGGCTTTTTGCCTTCGTCTCTTCGGGAATCCGCTCGCGCGCAACGCGATCGTCATTGAGACCGACGCGTGACATCGAATACTCAAAAAAGTCATGGTTTACTTGCCATTTAGATCGCTAAGGACTGTATCTTAACTCAACAATCATTAAATTTAAATAATTAAAAAACTTTGAAACCTATGTAAGTCTCAAAATTCCGAAAAAGACAATAATTAAAGAATTAAATCTGTGAATTCTTCAAATCTGTCGATTCCTCAAATTTGACAGCCGTCGCTCAGAGGTCGACGGTACTTTGATGCAAAATCGCAAGAAGCTACGATGATAAAGAAACTTCATACTCTTGTAATAGAATTTCTCAAACAATACATCTCAGGGAATATTTTTGAACGCAACGCACCGTCCGCTTTTTTAATTCCTCGATGTCGGCGACGAGAATAAAACTTCTTACTGTTAATTGTGTGTAAGGCTTTGAAAAAATAAATTCAAAAGATACGTACATAAATGTTTCTTTCAGCATTGTCGATGTCGCTGCCTAACCACCCCTTTTCTTGCGTTTTTCTCTCACCCTTTCTCTCATTTTTTTTCTCTCCCTCTATTGGGGACACTCGAAAAATCTCGTCGCGAGTCAAGATTACATCGGCTTCGGCATAATGTGACCCAAGATTTCGAGTGGGCCGTCAGTTTCGCCCCTTTCTTCTCTCGCCTCGACCTCGGCATTATGCCATGCGTATTCTTACGTTTCGCGACGTCGAGTACACGCCAGGCATTGACCTTTGCCCTCGTGTAAAAACGCGAGGGCTCCCTTTCTCGCGGAAGGGGGTTCATGTCGATCGTGAAACACCCTACTCATGGTTTTCTGTTATTGCAAAGCCGGCACTATCGCCTCGCTGTTGAAAATACCGAAGTGCGCCGACTCTGATTTCACCGGAGAACTCTTTCTTAAAGTCTTTGAATTCAAGTCTTTAATTTTGCAAAATCACGCAGGCACGTCGTGCTCACAAGTGTCTCGTATTTTTAGGATTCCGGCATCCCCGGGGACTCCCCGCAACGACGACATCGCGCGTCAACATCGAACAAATTAATCGAATCAGCGCACTGATTTACTGCGCGGGGCACCGGCGGGGAGAAAAAAGCGTTCTCGCTCGTTAAACGCCGAACGTATGCCGTACCACCATCGGTCTCAGTGGATGTTGATGTTGAGAGACGCAGCAACAGGGGGAAACGGAGAAAGGAGCGATCGCGAAGGGTCGACGAAGCGAGAAGCGTATGTTTTGTCTCCGCCGGTGGGGCGATGATTGATGACGCGGTTAATGATATTTTATTAGATAGACACTTTGGAGGGTCAATAGAGACAACGCGAGAGGATGAATAATAACTGCATCGCGGCGACGCTTATTAGAATTACTCTCGCTGATGTTATCTGTGTCGGGCCCGCTTCCTCGATGATGATATCTCATTGCTGCGGAGCGACGCTATATAACGCCTGAGCTCTCGTCCTGATTTTTCGCATGCGTAATTTCCTCTTCTCACGCTTGGATATTAATATTAACGTAACAGTACAATTATGACACTAATAACGAGAAAATGTGAGAATTAAATCATATTTGCCCGTCGAAAATTAAATTTACAACAGCATATGATTAATTCTTTATTTAACAAAAATCACGCGATGTCACGTAAAATTTATATCAATAATATACGGGACGAAAGAGGTAAATCGTCGATTGTTAACACGGATTTGAGCCGCGGATTTGTCGAGAAACAAAGAGCGTCCCGATGATGCGTGACAAAAGCCGCACTTTCCGGATTATCTTATTACCGCGGAAAGCCCATTTTCTCCTGCACGGTAATGCACGCTATAAATATGTGGGGAAGAATCAAGAGGCCTATGCCATGCGCGTACAATCGGGATCACAATGGTCCGCGGCGATAGAGATAGATTCCTTAATATATTATTTACGATTATTGCTCGGCTTATTACTCGACTAATTTATCGGCTGGCTAGTTTATTGATCGTCGTGCCTTTTCACGCACGATGGAAATTGTTATTGATCATCGCCAGCCCTCATTACATTGATATTTAAATCCGAATTTCTTAAAATATCAACTTGACGTTATTAGCAAGACATTGATTAAAATTCTCGTGCTAAATAATTCTTCGGTTGACAAAATAAAAAATGAAAAGATGAAATACCTAGATATTCATAAAAGAATTTGCTGTAGAGAGAAGGAAGAATAAAAAAATTTGTGTTTCTAGTAATATGTTTGATGAATTATCTGATATAAGAAATGAATTATCTGATAAGATGAGCCGAACAAAAACTTTCTACCTCGTTTTTTGTTGTAGTCAATTGTTTTTTGCAAAATATGTCGAACCGCGTCAATTTTATTGAGAAATTTATATAATTGTGATAAAAATTCAACCGTGCTGTTTCATCTCCTTAATTAGAATAGTTATCCTTTTCAAAATCTTGAATGGTAGTAGGAATCAAATGATCGTTTTAAGCGACGCGTCCTTTTAATTTTCCTTATAACTATATTATTTTTGTAATTTAAGCGAATGTTTTTCGAGAAATCATATTTAAAAGTCTTAAGCCTGATCTACAATGTGTTCTTTGCTTCCTGTTTTCTGCTCTTAACCTCTTTGCGACTATCTCGTATTTCGCAATTCCGTCGCGTAACGCGATGTTTTTTCAGAAGAGACAAGAAACATCACGTTACGCGACGGAATTGCGAAATACGAGATAGTCGCAAAGAGGTTAAGAGCAGAAAACAGAAAGCAAAGAGCACATTGTAGATCAGCCTTTAAGTATTAAAAATTAAAAACACAATTTACAGAAAAATTTACTTTTCTAAATGTTCTCTATTTCAGCCTCCATATGATAATAAAGTTTCTATTCAAGATTGTTACGGACAGTTTGAAATATTTCTGACGTTAAGGTCATATAGTCACATTTAAATGACTTACAACGTTATCTGATTTTTCTCTATTTTATTTTTTTTCTTTGAAAAAATTACTTGAAAAGTAAAATTTATGTCGGATTCCGTAGAAAAGATCTATGTTAAAAGTGGTGGATGAGTATCATAGAATAAGAAATGTTTCCGCAAAAATATCTACAACATTAGACAGTGACTTTATTATTGTACAGAGATTGATGAACATTTCAAACATTTAGTGAAGTAAATTTTTTTGTAAATTTTCAATGTTTAATACCTAAAAGACTCTCAATGCAATTTGTCTGGGAGAAATAATAACTCATAAAAGAAACCATTAAAAAAGACAAGATACGGCTCTAAAAAGAATTAAAAGACCTTTAAAACTATAGGTCTCTTGTCTCCTATTGTTATTTAAGATTTTTGGAAGGACAACTACCCTAATCAAGAGTATGAAGTAGTCCGGCTGAATTTCTCACAATTACACATTCCTCTTTAGCAAGTTTCACATAAATCAGTTGATTACAAAAAAAAAACTGAGAGGTAGAAAGTTTTTGTTGACTCATTTTGTATAGCTAGAAAAATGTCATTCTACCATGTCATTGCCATATCTAATAGTAGATACTATCTACCACCTAAGCCTATCCTTTTGTTTCTAATTGCTTCGAGCTTCGTCAGTTGACGATGTCGATGAATATCGGGACGCAAAAAGACGCGAATGCGTTTTGCGGGACGTAGTCGTGGATAGGCGTCATCCAATTAGCATTAATTACTGGTTTCTTTTAATTAGTAAGCTCGCTTGAAATGTCGCACATATCATTTTCGTTCTCCCTCCCGCCATCCGCTCCTCTTCCCCGCGGCGCGAGAACGCATCGCTTTATCGGATATCAGACGAATGCTTTCCTGCAGGATGATTTTCTTCACGAACGCGATTTTTGCGCTCTTTGGGACACGTAATGTTGCCGCGATCCATCGCGTCCAATCGCTTAATTACGCGGCGATTACGACAGATAGATTTTAATTACCGATCGTCCATTGTTCATGTCTCCAACGCAATCGCGTTCTTATTATCCCCGAATGGCACAAACGTTTCTCTTTTTCCAATTTCCGAGAACATGTACATACATACGTAATGCTGGATGTTCTTTGTTACGGTTACGCATGTCGTCCTTTTGTTTTCCATGATATGCAGTAATATATCCAAAGAAAGGTCAACTGCTCCAAAAGAATACATTGCTCTTAACAAAATTTAAAATTCTGAGAACTAATTTTTTTCTATTTTAAAAACAAGTAAAAAAATCCTTAGTCCTTGTCATTGTATTTATTATATAGTATTATTAGCATTCAATTACATTTTCGATCAAATTGACATATTATATTCACAAGTCTGTCAAAATGTTTTTTTTTCTTTAATTGAAGGTTTAAGTCCTAATATATCTTTTCAAAGAAACTGGTCATTTCTTTGTGAAAAATTGCCTTTTCCATTTTACCTTCAAGATAATACAAAAACCATAAAATATGTGAAACCTAATATCTTTTGTAACTTTAAATAGAAAAAGACAAAGAGACTACCCGCCTTTTAGATTCTAGGTCGGCACTGTTGTGCCTCGGTTAATAAATTAGACACACGCGTTTATCTGAGACCAAAAAAATTAACAATGATTGTTAACTGATTGACCTTGTCATCATAAATACTGAAAAAAATGTTCTCATGGTCTTTCCCGCATTGTATTGTTTCTTTTATATAGTACATTGTGCAAATAACTATCTTTACCGCTGCGACAGATATAATGGCATTTTAACATCCTTCCCGGAAGCCTTTTTGCCTAGAAAAAAAAATACAGTTAAACTTGCAATAGAGAGATTTATACGAAAAGCGTGACAATCGAGATTAACGGCGACTTAATGATGCCGCTTACGAATCTGTACTACGGGTACGCCGCTGTTTTCCCCCGCGAGTATTTTGACGGAATTAATACCGGAGAAAGGGACAGATCATCCGAGATTAGTTAACGCAAACTGTCGGTGCAACGTGATCTTAGTTAGCCGAGATGGGTTTACAAAAGCAGCGGCTTGGGAGCCAGTCCGATCGCTACCGAAGCTCGGTGCTCGCGTGACTGTGCAAACAAGTGGCACGTCGAGAATGTTTGTTAATGATAATGACCATTAGAACGTCGGGGTCCGGCCGCGCGCAGAATCCCCTCGCGATGATTCTTCCACTTAGCGCTCGGCGCGCTCGCCCGAGAGAGCTCCCGTCTTATGTTTGCCCGATGATAACAAAGGACTTCACGATCTCGCCTCTGCCTCCGACACCCGAAAACGAGAGAGAGAGAGAGAACGGACAATTGTAGCAATTGATCGGTATGTTCCTTTTTGGACAAATATTTTCATTAACTCCGCCGTCGTCCGTCTATTTATCCTAAACTCGCGCCTGTCATCTGATTCTTTCCTTCGAGAGGACTTGTCCGTTTTGAGGGTTTGACATTTTCTACTGCAACTCTCGCGGGTTTAAGGAGAGCCCCTTGCTGATTATTATTATGCGATAGATCTCTTATAGAGTATATGATATTACCGAATAAAGGTGATATAGAGCTAAAGTTGTATCGATAGACGTATCGATAGTTTTGTATCGATAACTATTATATAGCTTTAACCTCAGGTATACACATTTTTCGCATACGTATAGACACCACGCTGAGGTTTGGAGGACCGCTATTCTTTTCACCAAAACCCTCGAATATATAAATTATCGTATTTAGACTGCCTTTTTTTCTTCCTACCGTAAAAAGTGGGAAAATACGTACATTCATTCAGAATTAGTCTAAAATTATAATAAGCACCAATAATGAAGTGTTGAAAAAATGTATCATTCTATGAATGGTAGATTCGAGTTTCAAACTTTACCTGATGTCTCAATCGACACCCTAGAGTGTATGCCTAGATTTAACGCCGCAAAAATGTGATTGTGAAACAAGAATATGAATCATAGCGAATTATGACTCTCAAATTAAGAATGATATAAATCTATATGATTTAAATTGACCTAAATTAAGAATATTATATTTAAGAAGTTAAAAACTATTTATTAAACTGTGGAAAATGTTATATTGAATCTTTATTGATTCTTAACTATATTTCGAAAATCTGAAAAAGAAGTATTTATCCTTTACAAATATTTTATCATCTCTTTTATGCAAATTTGTAATTTCGATGAGATTGGATCATTCATTTTTTCACATATCTAAAGCTGTTTATTAAATTTGTAAAATTAATTCAATTTACTTAATATATATCTGATAATAATAATAATTTCATGAAAAGAGTTTTGAAAGGAATTTCTAACTGGTAAAATTCTCGAATAAGTTCTTATGAAACTTTCATGATTTTGTGACGAATTTTGTTGGGTCGGAACCCCTCGACGCTCGCTCACGGAATTCGTTGTGGATACACGAGATCCCACGGGGTCCTCCAGTCACCATTAGTACGTGACGAATTTTACACGTTGGTGAGAATTACATTAGAGCGGATGACTCCGCGAAGGCCCTTCCCCCGCTCATCAAAGGGACACTTCCCGGGCGCGTTTATAAGCGTACGAAATTAATTTCGTTCCACGTATAGATCGCGGCGATCGCGGCCGAGAGCAAGAGAGAGAGAGAGAGAGAGAGAGAGAGAGAGAGAGAACGTTTGTTTTCGTTTACTTTTGTTTACGGCGTTTCCCTCTTTCACTACGCAGCCGCATGATTTCTAATACACGATATAATCCGGACGATTATTCGTGTTAACGTATAATGTGTCATCGGCTAACCATCGGCGTTAAATAGAAAATTATGCACCTGTCGTTGTCCAAACCAGTCCTAGAGATTAACCGCTCTTGTGCGACGCACAAAGCGCTATACACGACGCTATTTACAAGCTGGCTTTACACATCATTCGCGTTTCCAGGGAATTTCTGTAGAGCTGAGAAACACAATAATTGAAGAAACGGTACAACGTTGGGTAAAAATAAAACGTACGTCAGCACGATTACTAATATAATATTTAAAGTGAGACGTTTCCAACGTTACTTGAAATTTTTATGTCAAGTTAGATTGTATACTCGCTGCTGATAGAAAATTTAAATATCTGGACGTTTTTAACTATTAAGAAATTCACGAGAAATGACGCAATTTAAAAAGGAGAAGGTACGCGAACATGCGTGCTCTCTTTTATTACTAATTAATTACCAACTCCAATTCAAATTGCTCTTAACTACGTGGTGCTAATAAATTATATAGCTTCCTCCGACTCTGAATACCTCCGTCTTCCAAGAAGTGCCGTTTCCTAATCAAGTTAGGGCAATAGGATTCCCTAACGCGGAGAGAGACGAAGGTGTTAATGCGATCAAGTCTCGCAAACAAACGTGTCATTAAATCCTCGCGGTGGTTTCGCGGAGGCCTCTCGAGGACGACGACGACGACGACAAGTCCGCGCTGCCCGCAAAGCGTGCACGCGTGTTCGCGTGTGTGCGCGACGGGGCAACCTTGCCCCGTCCGTGCATAAACAAAATGGCCCATAAAACCTCGAGGCGCTAATCCGCGCAGAATGCCGCCGCGAGGATATTGTCAAACCCTCCTGCGGGCCCGTTCACTCCGCAGGAGGACCAGCTGATTCATGCGGCCATATTTCACGTCTTTATGCATTCGCGAATATTTCAGGGCCCTGTCGTGCCGGGGAGGGCCGGGAAGGCAGCCTTCGACTTGGTATCAACCGCGCAAAATTTCGTATTAAAGAGTCTATCGATTCGCTCGGCGGAGAATAGTCTTGTAATAGGCTCATAATTAATTCTAATTTAATTAAGTTGAAATGATCAAGATTTCGCCCTTTAAATGCAGCAATGCATAATTCGTAATAATATTTTAACAATTATTCACATATTATCCCAGTCAGAAAAGATTCAATTTCAAATTTGTATAAATGAAAACAACATAATATCCATATTTGTTATAGATATTAAGCTTGAAGATAATAAAATGAGATTATCGATCGAAATTTAATACAATTATTAAAACTTCGTAAACGCGTCGTTGGCACATTGGTCGTAACATAAAAATATAATAGGCACGACTTTTAGTTTCATTCGGATCAAACCGGTCCCTCGATGGCAAACTACGCAGCGGCCGATAGTAAAAAATTCATAGGCAACCGGCTCAGTGCGCATTCCGGTATCCCGTCAGGAGACAATAATCGCTACCGTGTCCCCTGGACCCCGTCCTGGACTTCCACTCGATTGAATCACCGCTGTCTTATCCAGTTGCCGATGGTCAGGAGCCCAGGCAAGTGAGAGGAGGGTGCATCGCTATCGTGCATCGACAAAGGGACATGTGTCGCATGATGCGAGCACGGCCATTGTGCCACGATTCGGAACGATTAGGAGCCACTAAATAGTCTGGACTGATCCACTCAGCCCGAGACGAGCTCGTTTCACCTCGGGACACCTCTCTCGATCCCACAAAGGCGAATGGATCGGATAAATAAGCACGGGAATCGAAGGGGGGAGGAGAAGGAGGGAGGAAGGGGGGCGCAGAAGCTGAGGGAGGGGACTGATGTAAGGGGCGAGGATTGGGAGTGGAGGAAGATGCGTCGGGAAAGATGGGAATCTCCTCGATGCTTAGATACATCGGGATATCAAAGTGTCGGAGACGCGCGCGCGATGACTTTTCCTTTTCTCCGATCGCCTTCGATTCGTAACTTAATTATTGCTTTACGAAGGACGCGATATTCTATTTTTTTTACCGCAATTTCACGACCCCGCTTGAAACAGGCGTCTTCATTTGGCTCGACTATCTGTCCAAAATCTGTCGCCCTAACATTCGACTTTCTAATTTGTCTGTCCTCTCTATCTGTTTCTCTCCATTCTCAGAGATTTCCTTTTTTTTCCTCTCTTTTCTACTCTCCGTTATTTACGTTTATCCCGCTGATTTATTCGTTACAAAAGAAATTAAACGATTGAGAGTCGGGCGAGGGAGGCGCACAGGGTAGGAGCCGGTTTCTGAAGAATCCGAAAGATCATAGCCGGCCGCCGGTTCCAGCATCATGGAGCCGGTGTAGCGCGGGTCGCTCCTCCCGGCCTCCGCTAATATCCACACCAGCAACAATCACGGATTAATGGCATTGTCCGCGCGTATCTACTCGAAATGTACGGGCGCGCGCAGGTCTATGGGTGTATATATACGCACATAGAGACCGGTGATGCATCGACAATGGGGAATGGGCTCTGTTCGGCGACCCAACGAGGTATTACCGGGCGAACAAGCATGCAGTTTGTCCCCCATTGTCGCCGCTCGATACAGTGGGAATAACGCACCCACCCGCTGTATTTGCAGTATTCGGTTCGCCGTGTCCGCCCGCTGTTTGCCGTCGCGAGTCTTCTTACCCCCGCGTTATATCCGATTTCAAGTCGACCATTGTCACGACGTTGTCGCCGTTCGGATGCCTGACGCGGGTATAACGCAATCGTTTCCCCGCTCGCGCGGGAGAAAGAGAACCCGAAGTGTTTCCGCATCCGTGTATCTACCCGGCGCCATTGACGGCACGATTATTAATACACAACTTTGTTATTCGAAACCACGAATCGCAGTCGCGAAACGGGACGCCTTTAAAGAAACGCCCTTCTGTTATCCTAACAAGATTAGAATTCCGACGGTCTCTACGGACGTGCTTAAGTATTTGTTCGAGGGAAGACCAATGTTTCGCGATATTTCACGATCAAGGATAAAGCGTGGAGAAACGAAAAAAAGGAACTCGGGGCCCACGGGATAAACGAGGGCAGGGGAGGGGGGAGAGAATCGCCCAGTGCAGCGGCCGGGGGCACGCAGCGCCGTTAGGTGTACACAATCCACGGACAATGGGCGCCGGAGCGCGGAACAATGCGGTATACAAGCGACGTCACAATGCGGGGATCAGCGAAACAACGAACGGTCTCACTGCGGATTACAAGCAGATGCGCGGCCTCGGCGCGCCGCGCGCCGCAGCGACCGAGAGCCGCTCCTCTTCTCCGGCCAGCCAGCCGCCCGAAGTTGAATCGACGCTCCGATCTCCGATCCGTTCGTTTAGCTTCATTAGCTTGGGAATAAATTAACGCGATCGATGGCAAATCCGAGAAATATGTCGATATTAATTCAAGAAAGAAATAGAGGAAGAATAAAGTTTGCGTCGATTATACCAATCCTCGTTTATAATCGATATTCTCGCCGCCGCGCCGCGCCGCCGATGCGTTCGACGCTCGCAATCTCTTCTCCGCGACGCTAAACGAGGCGCTTTGTCAACACGTGGACAATCCTCAAGATAGTTTGACAATGCTACCTCTCTGGACATCCCCGGCCCCCGTTTCCTCTTCCGCCGGCTCCTCCGCGGTCACATAACGCGCACACCCACCGTGCGGCGAGTCCACCACCCTCTCGAGCCCGAGGCAATTTTGTCCGCAATTTTGTTCTACGCCGTCTTCGGGTGGCCGACAATCGCCAATAAGCCGCTCAACTGAGATCCAATTTAAACCGTTAATTACTACAGAGCTTGGTTCATTGCCTCCCTTCCCCCGTCTCTTCTTCCTCTCTATCGTCATATCACTTCCTCCAGCCACCCTACCACAACCGCAGCTACCGTCCTCCCGCCCCCCTCGCCACCCCCCGACTCGCCTCTATCTCGGCTACCATCCAGCCGCGAGAGCGCACGGAATGGCAGTGTATTTTTCCAATTTAAAATCCTATCTCTTAATTTCCTACGTGTCACCACCGCGTCTGGGGATTTTTACGGAAGCGATCGTATCGCCGAGCAGCTCTCACTGTTCCTATGCGAGAGCACCGATACCGATTCTATCTGGTTTATTTTTTCTCTCTCTTTCTCTCTCTTTCCCCCCCCCCTCTCTCTCTCTTTCTCTCTCTGCTTGCCTTTTGCCTCACCCCCTTCGGCATTCGCCTTTTTTCAATCGCGCTCGACGCGACGCGCGAGGGAAATTGCGCGGAACGAACGGCCCTTCCATCTTGACGTTCTCGTGATCGTCCTCGTCTGTCGTGACAGTGGGTCGAATCCGCGCCATTACGTTAACATCGACGAGCTCACATTCATTTGAAGGTTCGGATCTGAAAGTGGCATTTACATGACACTCGCAAGTGCAATTCAAAAGTTTCGCGCGCTCGTCGAAAATAAAAAAAGATTTTCAGGTATTTTTTGGAACTTGGAGATCAAAACGATCGACTTCTCGAAATTTTTGCGAGCTTATAGACCTTCTTGATTCGCAAATTCTGCTGCGAAAAGACAAATTCCCGAAAATGTGAAGCTTCGTAAGTAAAAAAAAAAGAAATTTTTCTCCTTGTTTATTTGTCCATCCCTTTGACAATGCTATACATTTCTTCTTCAGATAAATTCCATCATCCTATTTCATTCCCGCTAAGATGTTAGTTGGCGTGTCGCATGACTCTGGATCTTAATTGGTCGCTCGAGAGTCCAGCCTTTGCGAAGAAGAGAACTGTACAGTTTCCTGAAAGGGGAACGTAGCAACCAAGTCGCCTTCCACCAAGACACACCAGTTTTCTAATCACCGTTCTATCGGCAAACAGTTCCCGATAGCCTTCTATGTTCAACTTGCTTTTCTATACTCGGCTATCCACCCATCCCTCGTCCCGTCTCCGATTCTTCACATTCTCCCTCGTTCGCCTCGAGAGTCGACTCGGCTCTGCCCGCGAAAGCCGACCATGGAGCTCGCGGCGGCAGAGGTTCCGGCGAATGCCGTGCCCGGAAGAGAGGACAGAATGGGACGGGCGGGGTCGGCAAAGTCGTTCACAGTTAAGCCCAATCCTATACAAGTTGTTTTTCCTTTAATTCGCCTCGCTCGCCCTCACATGACAATTCCAATTCAACCCGCGCAACCTGTCTTCCCGCTTTCGATCACGCTTTTTCGGCCCCTTCCCTTTTTCCTCCTGCGTTCCTATACGAACGGAACTACAACAACAACGCTGTAAAGGGTCGGGCAGACTTTTCGTCGTTTCAATCAGACATGATCGCCGTCCTCCACGGCGAAGAGGAGAGAGAGCTGGCGAGGGGGAGGAGAAGGAGGCTGGTTCCTGCCGGGTTCTCTCGGTTTCAGCCAATTCGTCGGCTCTCTCGAATTCAATGCATGTTTTAATGAAACACTGCTGGCCCGCTGCCCATTGTCAGCGTCATTGTTGCATAGATGACTGGTCGATCGAAGGCCCCCGCGCTTTTGTACGAAAACCCAACCCTGCTTTCCCGCCACCTATCCCCGACCCTCTCGCGTAACCTGTCTCGTTGCGAACCGGCGCGGCGCGGCGTAGCGCCGCTGTTTTGGAGAAAATCCAAAACAACCTGCAAGAACGCAACCGCGAACCCCTTCAGCGACAATCAGCCTTAATAACATATTTTCTATTGGATTATTGGACCAAAATAACTACAGTTCGTTCAATGAGAAATTAAATTCCGACTGTCTATTGCACTTCTTTCACTATTTCGCTATTTTAGTCGGTACAAAAGTACAGAATTGACTACTGTTTTTGATAATTTCTTAACTTCGGAATATCCGAGGTTAGAATCTTTGGACTCTTAAATCCTTAATCGTTTGAAATGGAAATCTCAACTTTCAAATTTTAATTTGAGCAAGTTTAAGCTTTCGAAATTTTGTTATCTAAACTTTAAACACCTGAAATTTCGTCATTAAGCCTTTTCTGGTATAAAATAGAAATTAAAAGCTTTCATAATATGTTAAAATATATCTTCCTGAATCCAAAAATTGCACTTTAATTTCCAAACCAACTCCAATAATTAGGAATCATTGTTGACATAACAACAGAAGTCGAATTTTGGATTCAAGCCTGAAATATTAATATAAATTCTAAAATAAATAATTCCAATTCAATTCTCGATTCTCAAATATTCTCACCATAAATTCTGCACCGTCTAGCGCGTCACGCGCGATATTATTATAATGTTATTACAATTAATCTTCAATTGTTGAACGGCGAGAGAACTGCGTTAATGCCGTGACGAGCGGAGAAATAATCTGCTCCCGTCGCGACGTGCGGTCTCGATTAATTTAATTAACATCCCCGGCCGACAATGACGGTGACGGCAGCGCACTCGCGTTTGGGCCGCTAAACGCGACCATTTATTTAATTACGCCCGCTTTGTCGCGCCATATCTCGTCAGGCTGTCTCGCCTTTTTCCGACGCGCCGCGAACTCGGCTCGGAATGCCGAGCGCGGATTGGCGGCGATAAGATACGCGCCTTTTCAACCACCAGCAAAACCATTGACGCGCGGCGCGCCGACTTTTTTCCGTTTATAAACGCCACGAACAGGGAAGGGAGGAGATGGAGGTGGAGGAGGAAAAGGAGGAAGAGGACAGGAGTGGGAAGGGGGAAAGGGAAGGTAGGTGGTCGCCATTGTTGGGGTATCATCGGCCACCCCCTGCGGGAAACGAGAGAGTATGGTGGAGGAAGCTCGTTTGTTTCATCAGCGTTGACGTAGCTCGTTTTCCCTTCCGTGGCGGGATTTATATTCATCGCCACACTCGCCAAGCGCACACCCAGAGAGTGCGGCTTGGCGGCAACAATAAAAATTCCGACGCAAACTCGTCAACAGTGAATGACGGTCGGTTGGAGGAGGTTTTATCAGTCAACGGGGATGGACGTTATAGCGTGCTTGATTTAAACAAATTTATCCCTGCTACTTTGGGCCGCCGAACTTAAAATCTCGATTCTTCTGGAAATTTCAACTGCTCTCGCGATGGTTTCGGACGCTGATGGACTCGTCGAAGCGACGAAACTCGTACAAAATCGTTAACGTCACAATAAGAAACGATAATTCGTTGTTGATTGACTGGATAATGGTTAATTATTATTAGATAATCATTGGAAGGATTTGTCAGCAGAGGTTTATCTCTAATTTTATATGCTATTCAAAATTGCATTACATCTATGTCAGCACCATATGGTGACATAACTAAACTCAGAATTAATAGTTTGTCTCCTAACACAGAATCGCACGGCATTATTTCGTTACGCATGAAATTATCCATCGCAGTTTGAGAAACAGCAAAGCCATTTATAATGCTACGAAGGTTAGCATCTTTCCGCAATATATCATACATTTTTACGATCTTAATTAGTTTCTTATGGCTTTGGTTTTTCTTCTTTTAAATAATTTCAAGAGATAAAGTTACTGTCAAAAACAATAATATTTAAGTTACGTTCTGGAAGAAATTATTACAATTAATTATAATATAATTGTTTTTTTTTGTATTTCGTACGTCTGTCTTCTGTCATCACATTTTTCTAGAATGATTACACAGTAAAAAATTTTGTGTCAATGGAAGTCCACTCTCAATTTTGTGTTAAAATAACACGATAAATGAGTTATTTTAACACAAAATTGAGAGTGGACTTCCATTGACACAAAATTTTTTACTGTGTATTATCAACATTTCCATCTTCAATATTCTCTCTACTCATTAATCTGGGAATAGTCACTTGACTTCTTTTAAGTAAACGATTACAAGAGCTGATTTTTACACCCCAATTGAAAGTCGAATCATTGTTATTAATTATATATTGTATATTATTGATTATTCTATAATTGATTAGTATTTGAGGATATTATGTATATAGATTTACTCAATATTTTCTGAAAAAAGTAAGAAGAAATCAAATAAGCATCATACAAAAAAAGACATTAAGTAACTTATTGTAACAGTACTTCTAAAAAATAAAGATATTAATTAATAATTAATAAAACGTTTTTGCATTTTGTAGGTTTTCATTGGATATTTAATTGCATATTTAAAGGTTCATAAAGAATAGTTATTAAAAAAAAGGAAATGTATTAAATAATATCTATTTTATAACAGTTTAAAACAAAGCTGAGTCGCTATTACATGTATAAAGTCATTTGATATGATAACGCCACTTATATAATATTGTGTTTGCTCTTCTAGAATATACAAAAATAATATATTTGTTATTAACAAAACATGTTTTACATTAGATATATTCATAACAATTATTTTATTACTTGTTATTTTTTAAGCATTTTACACATACCTATGTTTTCCTTCAATTATTATTAGAATTCTTATTTCTTCTATTTTACATTAACTGTTATAATAATTATGTATTTATTATAAACATATTGAAAGTACTCATAACCTCACTTCAACTCATATTATTTCGAATTTATTCGAGAACAATAGAAAACTATTGATCAATCAAAATTCGCAAAAACAGAGACAGAGATAATCTCTAATAGGGTAAGATTAAAATGATCCCTAAGATGGTAAGTAAGCACTAAGCCCCAATTGGCTGGTGGAAAAATTCCAAGAGCCGAAGGTCTGGTATGAATGGGTATAATTGGCAATCGCAACGTGGTCAAAACGAGGCTCCCTCGTCCCTAATTAACTCGTCAGTTTCTTCTTGCTATCCGGACGAGAAACATGGCAAGTTCACGTCAGTGATGCTGTTTGTTATTTCGTGAATCCACCATCAGTTCAATTAATCAGTTTTCCTCTCTCACCGATCTCGTTGTTTCGTTGAAGTTCCAAGTGGCTGTGATAACTATATAATTTCTGTTTGACCGAGCCTTAAAATCTCTGTGCGCTACGAACCAAGTGCCTCTACTTGTGCAACAGTTTAGTGTCGGCCATCAACTTCCGACCTCACGAGGACCTTATAGCAGAAGAAACGGCATCAACTTCGGAATCTACCTAAGAGATTTTAACTTAGAACATATAGGGTAACTCCGGTATTTACACCGCGCGGGGTTTTACGCCGCAGATGTCAGAAAAAATAGAAGGAATGAAGGTACTTGCTCGCAATTGTTCTGTTATGTGCCTTTATGTCATATTAGTATTTTGTTGTAATTTCAGTTCTTTACTGTTAATATTAACGAAACTGTCGTGAGTTGAATCGATTTCTCACCGTAGTAAGAAGCGTGATCTTGCGTTACGACCTATACGTAAAATGATTACTGTAGGGAATGGTTTAATGGTTATTTCATGATACATAAGTGTAGAGAGATAGTAAATGATGGAATACAGCAAAATACAAGTGCATAGCTCTTGTATTTTTTGTTTAACTTAATATCTTGTATATCCCTCCTGTTTAGGATATACGGCAAGTTAGCATGCGGGATTTATGCCATAGTACAGACACTTTGTAAAACTTCAAATCTCCTATGTGTTCTTTTTCCTTCTTTTTTTTTTGAATCGTATAACAATAATCTTTAATGCATCTATCGCTCTTCTATTTTCTTTTTAAAATTTTTCAGTTTTATAATTTGCTTATCATTCTTACATCTTAATAAACTTCTTACATACATTTTATAACTTATTATGACATTTTATTGCCTTATTTATAAATATTATTTGTAATTTTTTATAAGGCGTATATTTCACCCATGAATGTCATATAACTCACCCCTCTGGGATATATGGCAAAAATGCAAGAGTTTCTAAAAGTTTTTTTTATTAAATACAAAGAATAAATATTTTATATTTCTATTTTTTTTTTTTATAGTAGTAGACAGTATAATGTGTAGATACACATATACAATGTGTATAATCTACGTGCGCAACACATGTATATGAAGAGAAGTCACCACGCTCGGACACGAGTAATAGGACTGAGGAGACGGTATAAAGTTTTTATTGGTATAATTAATTTGCCTTAAACATAGTAAATAGTACTCGATAAATTAAGTTTCCTTTAGCTGCGGCGTATATACCGGAGTTACCCTATAAATGAAAGGAGAATTAATCGTTGATTAGTCCATTGGAAATGACCAATCGCATTTGTCAATCTGCTTAATGAGCGATTCCAGTGGACTCATCAACGATTAAGTTAATCGGAGTTTGGTCGAAGTGGCCGAATCTAAATGCCGAATCTGTGTGCCCAATCGTGCGAGTGAGAAAGGTAGTGAGTCCTGATCGCCTGCAATGCGCGTATACAGATATCGTCGTTGCCATGGTTATCTACTGTTTGGCGAGAGAAGGGTAAGATTGCGCTTAGAACATATATGTGACCATGGCAACGACGATTCTGTGTATGCGCATTGCGGGCGATTAGGACTTCTCTCTCGCACAGTGTTGGGCACAGACTCGTTCCACGGGAGATATAGGCCATTTTCCTTCCAGTTATATATGTTCTAAGGATTTTAAGGATTCTATAAGGATTCCTTTACCAGCTCAACAAGTAGTGTCCTATCTTATTTCTTTCTTTTCCTTGTCTTTTTTTCGGTTTACTACTTTTTACACCATTGGAATTTTCACACGGAATGCTACCACCACATTGGTCAAATGGGCCGTGGTGGGAGAGGCGAAGCTTTGGCTTCTGCTATAGGCTACACCGATGTCATGCATGCATGTACAGTGGTGTCATGCCAAATGGTTGAAGGCTGAGCTAATAATTATAATCGGTAATTAAAAGGGATTTTATGCCCAATAATGATTTTTATAAGTTTTACATTCCGTTTTTATACTTTCAATTTACTATTCGGTTACATCAATTACTATTCGGTCTTGATACACAGTTTTCGCCAAGACGGAAATGTAATTTCACATTATTAAATTAATGTACAATTTTAATATCGCATAATGCTAATAAACAACTTAGAAATTTACAAAGAATTTATCATAAATTTATTAACAACCTGTTATAAATTTCTTACAAGTTTACAAAATGTTTATCAATTATATTAAAATTGTATATTATAATTATAATTTAATAACTATAAATTTATTAATAATTTATTATAAATTTCTTGTAATTTGAGGTCATTAAAAAACATATTCATTAGACATAAAATCTTGCTCGATGACAATGAAAATGTCAATTTATTTAACATCTTTTTCTTCTTAGTCTGTCTTTTTTACCCGAAGGTGTAAAAGTGACACATAGAGAATTCTATGTTTTACTTTTAATCACTTTTAATCACTAATGTAGTATAAGACTTTTTGCAGACATGATAATGTATTGTAGTGTGTGGATATGATAGTAATAATATTATTAATGAAGTAAATATAAAATTACAGAACCTCAAATGATTCAATATTAATAAACTAAAAATATATATATAGAAAATACAAAATTTATAATTATAAAAGGAAAACAAGTTATTTATGAAGAAGGAGTTAGAATAATGTATATAGAACCTGTTAAAATTATTAAATATTTAGGTATTAGGTATAATATGTAGATAAACATCTAAATTTTAAAGAAACTATAAAGTAAACCTGCAAAAAGATAAATAAAAAAAGTAGGTTTACTATGGAGAATAAGAAGAGTTTTTTAAGATAACACGAGGTGTTTGTTACATAAAATTTATAATTGCATCTTATTTTGAATATTGTAGTTTAATGTATAATATTTTGAATGTATAATATTTTAGGGTTCACGTCGTTAGATGTTGTGATGTGATGATGTCTCCCCAAAAATATAATTCGCAACTCTCAGTGAGTCCGATAATAACACTTACTAGTATGTGCCCAATTCGACTCTTGGCGATGACAATTTCTCGTGTGGGGGTAAGTATATAGTTTGAAATATATATATTAAAATTAAGATTTAGTTTAAGTTATGTTTTAGTTTTTCTCGGAATGGGGGAGGGTCGGAACCCTTCTCCTGCCCAAGTATTCACATAACTCTTTCGATACGGAGATACCGGGACGTGAACTGCCCTCCAGTGGCCGAAGCGCCGATCTGCCGATATACCCGATTCGGCCGAGAGAGCTAGGCATTCGACGTTCAACGCCTTCAATTATATTATATGTAATAAAACTTAATAACAAAAACATTGAATTTATCAACAGAAACATTTCAAGTTAGCATTTCAAGTTGCTCAGTCGCAGTGAGCAGCATGTAGACAGTGACTATAGTCACTGCTCGGCCGCAGCGAGCGGTATAATGGACAGTGACTATAGTCACTCTCCGTACCGAAAAGGTTAAATATACAAAGAATTTTGATGGAAAAAAAAGATTAGCTTATACCCTAGCAAATCTAGTCGTAATTAAAATATTACGAGGGACGTTCAATAGGTAATGCAACACATTTTTTTGTCATTCAAGGTTTGTTTTATTGCAATTTTAAATATATCATATTTTTCCTCATTTCTTTAGCTATCAAAGACCTATTTTTCAAGGTAATTTCCATTAAATATGTGAGAGCCTGTATTCCCTTGCGGTACTACTTTAGAGGAACAACAGTTCACCCTACAGCCCAGATCTTGCACCTTCTGACTTTCATCTCTTTGATCCTCTGAAATTCACGGGAAAAGATATGGCGATGACAAGTCAAAGTAGCCAGTAAGAAAGTGGTTGTGTAGGCTGACCAGCAGAGTGATACGCAAAGACATACTGGCTCTCAGATCTAAGTGGCGTAAGGCCATAGAATAGAATAGAAACTATGTTGAAAAAGAAGTTTTTGTAGCCAAAGAATTGAGAAAAATATGATGTAATTAAAACTGCAATAAAACAAACGTAGAATAAGAAGAAAAATGTGTGTTGCAATGGCTTTGAACTTTTGTCGGTAAAAATCCACTTAAAGATATTCATTTTGAGCTCATTCAAAACATTTTTACCGAAGAATACGTAAATAAGATGAGAGTAGTTTTCAAAAACAGAGAGCTTATTTCTATTTTCCGAGAAAAGAATGCTTGAATCGTAGACTCTGGGAAACGCCGGAAAATCTTGAAATCAACTGACATTCTTTAACCATTATAGTTCGGTCTCTAATAACATCATGTTGCTAGAGAAAATGGACACACACATAATTTGTTGAACCTAAAACTCACCGGAAACTGCCAATTGCGGCTAGTTTCCAGAGAAGAAGGACGGAAAACTGAAAAAGACGGAGATTAAGAACGGGAGGAAAAGTGCACCTGGTCTATCGAACAACGGCTATTATATTTCGCGACAATGGATGAAAAACATGCCTTCTCTCAAACTCGCACCTTTCTTTATTGCACAGATAATGTCCTTTTATATGTCGGCAGGACTCGTTCGGACTATTGTCGTCTCCTCCTCCTCTCCTCCTCTCTACAGACTACATATATCCTTGCGGTCTTTTCTTTCTGTCTTTAAATTGCCGCACGCGGTCGAATAGAGAGATACATTCTAGTGTTGTAAAAGAATATCCGTGGTCGAAAACGGCGAGGACTTGCTGGACCCGTTTCATTGTCACGATTTGAACCCGGATAAATACCCGTTATTATAGCATAAGCGACAATTCTTCATATCGCCTCTCAGTTCTCATGAAACACATAATACACGGATTACGAATCGTGGTTGTGGCGTGAAATTAAATAAATCAAGTTTCTCTTTTCTAAATCGGAATGTCGATTTTATGCTACGTAGCTACGGTCTATGGCACTTGTTTAAATGCAGTGATGCTTTCGCCGAAAAATTATTTTAACCGAAACAAATATTTATGTACTGTTCCTTAGAAAATTTGTTGGAACATAAATAAAATTTATGCACTAGACTAATTTCTAGAAGTTTCACCCGGAATTGTAAACGCATTGTCTTCTGATAAAAAAGGGTGTAAATCTTCTCGCGACACTTTAATAAAGGCACTTTGGTGTCCCTTTGTTATTCAGCAAAAAATATGGCCACATCTGTGAGAAACTCGGGTAAAAAAAAATAAAAATTATATTTTATTACTTGTAAAACAACATAAAAAACTGTCAGATTTATTTCCAAAGAATATAAAAAATTTATTCTTCAATTTATCTCTCTTTCTCATCTAATTTCCTTTATATTTATCCGTATCTGTTTAAGTTTATTAAGGCTCATGATACTTTATTTCATGCAAAAGGCAGAAATGAAAGAAACGCTGTGATTAAGAGCTACCTCCCACCTCCCGCAAATTAACGCGCGAGCATAACTCTTGCACGAGGGGCTGGCGGAAGGGTTGCTAATTTCTCTAATTTGATCGCCGACCTCCAGCCAGCCGCGCATTATCAAGAGTGCGGATGCGAATTAAAAATTCAGAGCTTTGTGCACCGCACCACGTCACGCTGTTGTAAAGATCGAAAAAAAGAGCAAAAGAAAGAGAGAGTGAGAGAGAAAGAGGGAGACAGAGAAGCGTTATTTATTAAGTACTTAGTTATTTATTAAGCGTGAGAGGGAGGAGAGAAAGAGAGGGAGAGAGAGTCGAAAAAGGTAGAAGTCGTTCGGGAGAGGAAAGAAAACCTGGCAAACGGCGCTTATAGGACGCTAGACTTCAAACGCTAATTGGCATTGAGGAAAGGTGATGACGATAGCTAAATACGCGCGAGAACGCGCGGGGGTTGTTTGTAGGCGCGCCCCTTTACGCGTCGTACATACGTGAACGCGCGCGACGCAACCGCGACGCGACGAGCGAAACAAACTTTTCAGGCGAGGCGCGCGCGCGCTCTCTTAAAGCGCGCCGCGGAAATACCGCCGCAAAAGGCAAAAGGAATGAGTAATTAATTATGGCGGTGGAAAGAGGCGCCGAGCCACGCTAAATTATACGGTATTATGGGCATAATTCCATTTCGAGTGATGACATAACGTGACGACGAACGTTCAACACTATAGACGGGATCAGAGCGGGCTGCGCGGTTGTAAGTTAACTATATTTAGAGGTATGAAAAGATCAGACCCTTCCGATTTCGCCTCTTATTTTTACATTAAATTCTACAACATCAGATCTCGCAGATTGAGAGCAAGTTGACCAATAGCTATCTTAAGTTTTCGAAAATACTTGATTGGTCAAGTTTCGTTAATTTGCTTACTGCTTAAGTCTTACTGCTTAAGTTTTTCTAATATGCCCTGACGGATATAAATTTACTCCAAAGACCGCATTCCTTTCTACCCTCGCATTTTTTTGTTTTGCACTGCAGGGCCTCTCTCCATTGTGGTCTCACAATCGAAGCACTCGAATTTGAAATTTTTATTTGCAGAATTTTGTAGCTAGATAGAGAAATAAGCATTTCAAACTTTAGTTCATTTTGACTATCCTCAGCAGTTTCCATTTATCACAGCCCGTTTCTGACTGGACAAAAGAGAACAATTGAGCAAATGAGCCACTAAACACTAGGAATTACCTAATTTTCAAGATCAAAAACAAAAAATTATTTGATATTCTAAGATAAAATAAAACAAACTTATTATATAAACTGAAAAGCTGATATATTTATTTTTACAGCTGCACACGCCATCGTTCACCTCAAAGTATATCTACTCACGAAGAGTACAGTGTGCTTCCACACGTATAAAATGTAACGAAAGATGCAAGGACGGTTCTCTTTCCTCTTTCACGCGTCTGCAAAAAGAGCAAACAAACTCTCATTCTATCTTCTCATTTCATCCGTCAGTTTTGAAACAGTTTTCCGTAAAGCGCAGTTAAAAGACTCTTTATTAAATCAACTCTTCGAAACATTTAAAGCTTCCTTAAGATGCAGGGAAGGTCGCAGTGTAAATAACGAGATAAACGTGGAAATAACATGGATATATAGGGTGGGCCATATAAAGAGTTACAAGCTGTTATCTCTGAAAATCACACCAAAAATTTTACACATAATAAATGTAAATTATAATAACTATAATTCTTTAAAATACTTGCGGCGATTAAATTATTAATTATTATTAATTTCATAATTAATTTTGATAGCATAACCATGATTATTACTGTAGCTGATAGTGCTGATACATAAACAATAACAGCGGAACCTACTTTCTTGCTGTCGCTGCGCGACAATTGCGGTCCGCGATGCAGGATGTGCATGAATTCCTGAAGCCGATGCTACCGAGCACTGCTGCACCGGCGACAAGCTGGACTCCTAGAGTCAGGTGAATAACGAGCCGGAGTACGGTGCACCATAAACAAGAGACGGAACGGCGCGACATTGTCCGTTGTCGCAGCGCACGCAACTATTAGGCATTTACTTAATTAGAGAAACAATCCGCCCGCGAATTCAGCGAGGCAAGCGTTGCATCGTCGGCGCATCGCATTGACACGCCTTGTTGAATCCGTTACAGTTCGATGGTCGGGGAAGAAGCAATTTCAAAGTCTTTTTGCGCAGTGGAGTCTCTTTAGAATCGCGCGAGCCACTCTTTACATTGAATCACGGTAAAAGTAAACCAAGAAGAGGTGCACGAAGTCTTGATCGATGGTTTTACAAAGTACATTCGCTATAATGTCAAGCGATGAAGTGTTTTAAAATTAAAAAAAAAAAGAGAGCAAAATTTAAAATTCCGCGGCTTAAAAGTGTCTTTTTTTATTCTTCATTAATAAATGCACGTATATATATATATATATATACTGTGGAGTTATACATATATATATAGGTTTGTTCTATTTAGCTGAACTTCTTGCACAGTTCATCTTTTCTCTTTTTCTCTCCAAAGAAAAAGAGGAAAGATGAACCGTGCAAGAAGTTCCAGCTAAAAAAAACAGGCCTCATGTATTTTATTAAAACAATTAATAAATAACAGCAGACAAGCTTTGCAATTGTTTATTAATACATAAACCAAAAGAGAGTTCTTGATATTTTTTGCCAATTATTGGGTCTGTTTTCTGTTGCTGAACTGGCTGCACTGGTTCAGAGGTTATCTTTTTTACTCCACATTGGAAGGAAAAAGATAAACTCTGAACTAGTGCAGCCAGTTCAGCAATAGAAAACAAACCCTATATCGTCGAACAAATGTGGTAAAAGCAAAATAAAATTTATGAGAAAGATTCATTTATTAATACGACATACGTAATTTCTAGCATCATATTCGATACGTTCAGCAAGGGGCCAAGATTCTTAATCCGAGAATGGGCGCCTCATTTTCTTTCACCTGAGGCTACTTTTGCACCCTAATTAAAATTAATTATTATTAATTACATATTGCATATTTTGGATTGTTCTATAATTTATCAGTATTTGAAGACAATATGTATATAGATTTACTCAACATTTTCCGAAAAAAGTAAGGAAAAACCAAAAAAATACTTAAAAAACGAAACAAGCACTTAAAATTACTGTGATGTGAACTTTATTTTTTCGATACTGGGATTAGATCACGGTTAGCCTGCCTTTAAGTAGACCCAGGTCCCCAAAAATGTTAGAAGTGCCTAATACAAAGCCATAAAAAATGCAATTTATTTTCTGAACCTACAAGTAACAGTAAGAAACGGTGAGTGGGCAATTTACCGTAAACAAATACAGGAATTTGTTTATCGCAAAGCGACAAAAGTGCGGAACTTTTGATTCGTCGACAATAGGATACAATAGGACCTTGGCTAATCGGATATTATACCTATCATTAGGGAAGCACCCGGAAGATTCTGGTTCATAGACGTATATAATAGACTGCATTTCCAGCAGTAAAGAGCTTCTGGCAAGATCTGAAGGACAATAGCACCCAATAGAAATGACAAAGAAGCGATTTAAGTGTCCTGCATAGAGGAACAATACATTATACCCGGATATGTGACAGATTTCACCAAAGCTGTGTTTCAGAATTCACTGCCAGCGTTGAAAATCTACAGTATATATGTTACGTTCTGAAACACAGTCCAAATATCCTTCTGTATTTTATCGTAGAACGAAAACACCTCCTCCGATTTAAGAATTCCTAGATGGTCTTTAGATGACCAAGGAATCCTAGGAGCCCTAGGTATCAGAGTACGCGTGCTATAAATGACCTGGTGTGTTTCCAGGGATTTTGTTCCCAAGGATACACACCTTTTATGACACTTGTCATCTAAAGAGTTAGAGTTTTTCATGCA
The DNA here is from genome assembly GCF_030848795.1 of Temnothorax nylanderi. Taxonomy (NCBI): domain Eukaryota; kingdom Metazoa; phylum Arthropoda; class Insecta; order Hymenoptera; family Formicidae; genus Temnothorax; species Temnothorax nylanderi. The sequence goes on along the minus strand of NW_027249088.1, from coordinate 1,070,056 downwards.
GTTAAACTACTTTTTGTTGTTGTACCGGAAGAAAATGTAAAAGAAATAGAAATATATTTTTGAAAGACCTCAAATTTTTTCTCACGTCATAAATTAAAATTTAAATAGGAATTTTTTAGTCGCATTGGAGTAAAAACTGCGAATATTAGCATTCTTTTAATTTTACAAGTCTTAAAAAGAGTAGGCAAAACACAAATCTCTGTGGCGATACAGGTTCTACTCAGGATATATTGCTTTCTGCGGAATTGAAGTACTCGTAAAACAAATCCTCCCTCCTTCAAATCGGAGCAGTTCTTGCGGCTCTCTATGGCGCACGCACACGTCACACGTATACGCGCGCACACCAGCACGTGGTCTCACGCATGACATTCATACGTGACCCTCTTCGCGCGATATAATGTGTCCTTTCTCTTCACCTCCCATGAAACTAACACTGCGCATTAACATGACAATGGCTAGATTAAAAAGGAAGGGGTGTGGATGCAGGATGATTGTGTGAGAGGGAGAGGCGGGCGAACGACGTGTCTGACACGTATAGGCGAAACAGAACGTTTTACGAGCGACCGAGGTTTTCAAGCGGGGTACAATCCCTTCTCCTTTCAGGTGAACCGATTGCGCGCGTAATCCATCCATGCCCCGATTGTGTGCGAAGAGAGATCGATGATCTACCTGATCCATCAAAATACAATGTGATAATGTAGTTCCGGCGATCAACCGTCTAAAAAATTTTATATTTGCCCAATTCAAAATTATCACATAAAAATATATATGTGTATGTAAAGTTACATATTTATTTTCAAATTCAGTTGTAAAATAATAAAATTTTAAATGCATCATGTATACACACATTAAAAAGCACATGGGCTCGAAAAGAATAACTAAGAAAAAGCTGAAAAGAGTTAAGAGTTAAAAATCTGAAATTGAAATTATTTTAAAATAAATTAAAACAATTTAAATTACAAAAAGCCAAAGCTGCAAAATTGTAAATTTGAATTATCTTAAAATTTAAGAAGTAACAAAATTTAGCGAATCTTCTTCTTGAAGAAAATGTATATTCGATTTTTTATGAACTGTTTATACACATACTTTGGTTTCTTATTGTTAAGATACATTGCTTTAAAGTAAGCTGCCTCTTTAAATGTTCTACATTTGCAAAAATTTTGGAAAATTAAAATTTTTCAAATACTGAAATCATCTAACTTTTTTAAAATTCTGGTATTTTACATTTTTCCCAATTTTTGTTCGAAAAGATAGTTAAAAAAAAAGTCTAAGGATTCAGAAATCCAAAGACCTAGTTTTGGAACATGAAGCATGGACTTCCTACGACCAGGGAGATCCAAGGTAGTCGTTCAACTCTTCCTCCGATGCTTCTCAGAAACGACCCGTCCCGTCCTACCGCGTATGATTAAATAATCCGTGAAATCGGCCAATTAAACGACGCGATTGTCGAGGAGCTCTCGAGAGATCAGAGAAGCTTAGAAAAGCTTCCACCGACGGTTCTCCTTTGATGCGAGGCGCAGCGACGCGTGCGAGGATCAGCGGTCCTGGTATCGGTTGACGTCCCCATTGCGGAAAAACCGCAAGTGGAGGCAGAACGATCGAGAGGATGGGGACGAGAGTCTCGACCTAATTCAAGGAGACAGTGATCGCGGTGACATCCCGGAAAACGATACGCAACCTGGCCGTAGGCGAGTTCGTGTACCGCGGCGCATCTGCGGATCCATCCTATACGGCGGATGGATATCACAGAGGGTTTCTGGGGTCGCGCCAAAGGGAAGGAGAAGGGAAGTAGGGGGCAAAAAGGCCGCCAGGAGCGATGAATGACATAATTGAATTTCACGCCGCGCTGATCCCAGTCTCCGCTTGGACCACGCGCGCGGCCGGGAACTCTCACGAAAATCTTCTCGAAACTAAAAAACACCGAGGTATATCCTGAGGTTCGACGAATTTTATTTGAGGTGCGGAATTTCGGGAGACTTTCGAATAGAATTTTTCCTCGGAAAGAAGGAAATGCCGCGTCAAGTTCGTGGCGAAGAAGCCGTTAATTTCGGCAAACGCGCGCCTCGTTCGATTGCACTCGAATCGGTTTGGCGGAAGGTTTGCAAACAGGCGTCACTCGCATCCGCGCCATTAACCATCCAGCCGGGTTACACTATACTTACACGATGTGTGCAAGGAACAAACGCGGCGGCTGAATAGTGTTTCGTATGTTCCGTCATTGACTGTAATAGCAGGGTGGAACCCTCAATAGACGCCGCGCGTATTCACCGGGATTGAACGCGCGTCGTGAGCATTTAGCGCTTTCCCATTGTTCGTTTGTCCGGATGTCAGCATCACTCTCCGCCAATCGGAGAGTGATGCTGACATCCAATCGCCATTGAAAATCGTTAACTGTTGACTGCGGAGTCAACTCCCTGGCCATTCGCATGCCGTGCCGGGTCCTCTCTATGATATTCCTGGCATTTTCGGAGTGAAGTGGCCGGAAAGCATATCGCGCGCGAGTTTTTACGTAACGTAGAATTCGAGAGTTAGAATTGAGCCAAGCTCTCGCATCGTTGCCTCTTTTATTCATACACTCCCGCGATCTACGGAATCTCGACAGCTTCCAAAATTTTTACTATTGACTTTCTGAATGAGGGGGGAGGGGAAGGATCTTTTAGTCGCTACTAAAATTTTATTTCTAGAAATTAAATTTTGTTAGAAAATAAGATTTTTCCAATTGTTAATTGGAATGTATTAGGTGTACCTCTGTATAGCAAATTTAACTTGTTTAATTCATTTGACGTCAAATTAGTATTGCGTCTATAGTTGCAAAAGATCTTTCTTACTTTTTGAGTTTCAAATTCTTCGGAGGCTGCATCAGAGATTGCATTTTGACGATCAATCGAAACTCTTGATTTTCCCACGCAATCGTGTGACGTTTACTCGTAACGGTACACCGTCATTCGTAATAGTGTCCACGGTCGACCATTGTGCCTCGAATCCGCGATAGTTCCGCTTGGGAAGTAGGTAGGTGGGTCTGACCTTGGGTCCGTTGCTCGACCGTGCGACAAATTTGCATCGTGCAGTCTGCCGGTCCTTACGAGATTCCAAAACTAATCACGACGCATGTTAATTAGTCATATAGTACCGTCAAGAAAATAGACATGCAGGTAATTAAATACTCGATGTTATTCGATCTATCGGGTCTCGATCTACGTTATCAAGCGCGCATAATTTCGAAGGTGACACTCCTCAAGATAAGCGTGATATGTACATGAATTGCGCGAGACAGGCATCCCTTCTCGGCGTCTCATTCTTCCCGTAATCTCGGCCGCTGCAGCATCGCGCGCGATATAGAATGTCTTTCCATATCGACGAAATCGAAGGGTCGTTTTGGCAATTGTCACCGTCAGGATCCGCGGTCCCCGCCACAATAGGCGGCAATCACAGCAGGCGCACGCACCGAGTGTCAAGTCTCCTCTAATTGTGCGCCTTCCACAATGGCGACGGGAAACGACATGGGCGTGCGCCTCCGTCCACGGTAGCATCTAATGGCCTTTGTATCACATCGATTAACGCTTGCGGATGACATTCATAGCCCTTTCCTCCTCCCCTCCCCACCCCACATCTTTCCCAGAAAATTCATATGACGGGGAGAGGGGGGGGATCCGACGTTGCGTTACCTCGCGCTGTCCGAGGCTGCCCCCTGAGAAAAAAAGGGAGCGAGATAAGGGTGCGAGAGAAAGAGAGAAGGCCCACGACCGAAAACACGCAACACTTCTCCCAGAAACATTCGCAAACTGGTTTCGTCGCCTCTCCTGCCCCGCGATTACCTCACGGTTGTGGCCCCCGGTAGGAAACGGGATATAAGGGTAAGAGGGGCGCATCGGAAACGGGGTGAACAATGAGAATTGAGTTTCATAACCGGGCCACCGCGGGCACAATGAGACGAAATTGCGTTACAACGAGGGTTCGGATTTATTATATCGACGGCGGTCCACGCCGGACAGGGTGGCGGCATGGCAGGGCGAGAGGGGACGACATGTGTTTTCTTGCGAGCCGGAGAATAATTACCCTGGAACTGACGGCGCGAACGGAGAGAAGGCGATGAAAAAAGGTGGGAGGGGTGTGTACACGTCGTCGGGTTCTCCGACGACGACGGTGCCCCGCCGATAATGGGCCCATAATTTCCGCGCGACACGACGTCTGTCGTGTCACGCCTCGAGGAAACGTGAGAGATTCCGTCACACATCACGGGGTCGACAGAGAAACGTCGCCAACTTCGGTGAAAAGCCCTGCCAAAAATAGATTTCGCGCGAAAAAACGCTGCTTTTTACAAATTAAAAATATAAAATTTTAAGAGACACAATTAAAAACTTTCGATATTATGAACTTTCTCTGCAAATTTTAGTAATTCCTGAGGTTCTATATTTCGTTGTCGAAGATAGAAGTAATTAAGCAATAGAATCTTCGAAAACTAATTTGCAACTTACACACAATCACTTTAAAAAACGCCATGTCTAATATTAGTCACGTGCCGTGTTATATACCGACACCTCGGAAACGCCTCGACAAAATGGTAAAACTTTTATTATATTTTGTTGGAGCGGATGATCCATGCCAGGCGGTTAGCCTCTACTCCAATGCCTAAATAGATGCCCAACACAAGGTGGGCGAAGTCCGTTGCAGCTTCTTTATATAAGATAGAGAAAAAAGAGCACAGATGAACCACTCAGGGAATGCAAACGTGTACATGCCACCTGAATTAACTTCTGCGAGTTCCTTCGAATGTACAACAAATCGAATACAGTTTAAATCTGTCAAATTTATTATTAAATTTATCGACTAATTATTCAATATATATTATTCAATATTGATTTTTATCGTGTTCTATTTCATGGCCTCAAGTAAAGAATGTTTATCACATAATTAAAATTCTGGGGATCTCAGGTTTCTTTTATCATGTCCTATTTTGCAAAATTTGAAGTAAAAAATATTAATTTTTTATTATTAGTAAACTCCCAGATTCAAAGATCTTAAATTGTTTAGGTTAATTTTTTAGTTACGTATAAAATTTATATTTTAATAAATTTTGGATCTCTTAAAAATTTTCTTTTGTTAATTCCTAAATTTTTAGATTTTCTTGACTTTTCCAAAAAAGTTTTAAATATAATGACTTAATTACTAATAAATAAATAATTAATTAAAAAATTATAATATAATTATATCCATAGCATCTTTGAGAGACACAAAGCAAGTCTCTCGCTTTGTATCGTAAACGTATTGTAAAAGTATTACAGTATTGTTTGCTAAATAAAACGCCGGGCAGTCATTGTTACAGCTTGTTTCGACTCTATTGGAGTCCTGTGGTCGGTTTTGACCGCAAACCGATAATCCTGCCGCCGTATGCGCGCAAGACGTTTTGCTTCATCTTGCGGACCGAAGATGCAGCCCGAGAGTGTATATCGCCGATCATTTTAGCATTTTAAAAGCATTCCTGAGCTCCTCGTTTTTTTGCCATCACGCCGATTGCCGTCGTGTCGAGGTGCTGCGATTGGGAGATTACGTGTTACTGGACTCGCGCGTTACTATTCCAATGAAAGGAGCCCGATAAGAAGGCGAATCGACGCGAATCGCGATCGATTTTGCGCCCACGCGATGCATACGAAATCTCACCAAGAAATCATTTCCTTTGTGTGCTCCGACAATACTCCCTCCAATAATATCAAATATTCGTAAAGTTTTATTTCTGACCTGATATTGCTGTACTGAACTCGATGAATGCAGCCAAGTGAGGACTCGTTTACGTACGGAGTTCCTTCTGTAAATTGAAAATTAATACACTTGTTATTTGCGAGCATACAAATCTGTTTGACATATACATTGTAATACATGACCAATCGCCAGTATCTATAAATTTCGTGTATACAAGAGAGAAATCTAATATATTAAATTAAAGCGAACAAATTTTTCAGATCTAAACTTTTTTAGACCTAATTCTATTTGTTTTAACACATTCATTATTGCCATCGTATTTTAGCTGACTTTTCATTCATGCCGGATAGATAATTTTATATTAAAAAAAAGAAATGGCAGCATATATTCTAATATACGGGGTGATAAAAAGTCCAGGAATCGAACCCGGATCTTTTGCTTGATAAGCAACTAGTCTAGTATTTGGGCTATTCAGCGTAAAGTTTTACTTTTGATTAAAGAATAGAAGCAGGATGTATTTGTGTATGTTAAACTTTTCTTTTAATGTAAAGAAATATATCCAAAGCAATATAAAAAAGTCAATGACCAAGAAATATTCATTTTAGATAAAAAGCATTATGCTCTCCGATTATATACTGCTTTTTATACACGTTCCAAAATTAATGAACGATACCGAGGCTATCCTGCCACCGGTAATGTTTTATAAATTCACCTTCTCGACGCTCGCAATGGACCAATGCGCGCTATCACAATTCGATATCACAACTCTCTTCCCAGGCAGGTGGACGGTTTCCCGATTTTGCGAGAGCAACGTCGCGGAGCAGTGGCGATAATTAATTTCCCTCTTTGTCCGGAGTGTCGCCGGCTGTAAATGAGGTTCGTGCGGATACCGGAAGTGCATCTAACTGGTAGACGCGTCGTAATGTACAGCTCGCGACGTTAAGAGCGGCGGGGTCGCGCGGGGGCAACGGGGGGAAGGCGGGGGGCGATGCACCCACTCTTGTTCCGTAACGGGGTATAATATATAATGAACATATCAGATGGCCGCCGGCGATGTCTGGGATTACATATTTGGATCCTATGTTAATGCTGCGCGCGCTCTGCCATACATCAACGACGGCGTTATTGTGATTCGGAGATTGAATGCTCGCGGTGCCGGTACGATGCCGCCGCGCGGCCGACTCTCCCGCTCACCGAGAGGGAGAGAAAGAGCCCCGGATCGATGCACGCGCTCCGTGTTGCGCGCACGGTGACGCATTGTGAAATACGGCCGACAGTCACGGCATCTCGAACGAGGTCGATAAAATCGGACGACGCGGACGCTAGCGCGGTGGAGAGACCACGAGATTGGGGGATGCGTGTATCGCGCCATCGTTGAAACCGAAACGTTGCAACTTGGCGAGACAGGCGAGACGCCATTACGGGATGTAGAACCCTTTTGACGCGAAGGGGGGGATTCGTCGCGAGCGATTTGAGAAAATGGAGCAGAGACTTCAATTACAAATTAAACGAAGGCGGTGCGGAGTTCGAGAAGGTTTTACAAAGACTCGAATCCTCCATCAAGTTCAATTTTTTTTCATTAAGATTTTTAAATGTTAAGATTTTTAAGTAACTTCAGGATTTTCAAAGCATCATAGTTCGAAAAGTTTGAGCGATTTGATATCTTTAGAAATCAAGCATCCAAGAATCTATTACTATACGTTCGCACACACACATGTACATTTTAAGAATTTACAGTTTTAAAATGTTTCAGATGTTTCTCCAGAATTTAAAAATTATAAAATTAAAGAACGGTTATAAATATTGGAACTTCCACTCATTTTCTTCAAAAATATCGCTCCGCGTTCGTGGGACCATTGTGCGAGCGACAAAATCGCCGCGTACGAAGCAAGCGTAAAAAACTTTCTCGGCGGTCTGTACTTAAGCGTATGCATAAATGGCCGAAAGGGGTCTTGTAAGTCGTCGAAGCTTCGCAGGTGAAGCGAAACAATAGGAGCTGATGGCGTTTGATGGATATAACCCCGTGACCCGGCTAATAAGCCGTGGAAAAATAAAGAACGGCGAGAAACGGCCTCGCCGTTCGCCATACCGAGGAGTAGATTCAGATTGGATCGCGAAAATAGCCGCTCCGCCGTGCCGTGATTGACGTAATAATTATACGTATCATTCGCAAGCGCGTTCGTCGAAATCGCACAATTAATAAGACGCGCAGAGTTCCCAAAAAGACCAGTATAGACATACCCCGTACCATCTATGGCGGAATAACCTCAACTCAAATTTCGAGAATTAGAATTCGATCCTTTTTATAATCCAATTTTCCAGACACCTATTATCAAATTTCTTAATTTATAGTTTCTCTAGACCTATTGGAATGTCTTTATTTATAATTTTTTTAGATTTGTTTAGCATTATTATTTTAAAAAACCATTAACAGGAATAGTCAATGTCTACTTCGCAATATTTTTTTTGGAAAATATTAGTTGTATTAATTTTATAACTTCAAATCACATAAATATTGTTGTTTTTGTTGCTGCATTGATTGCTGAACTGCTAATCCGGCTAATCACATCTCGATCGAGATTTCTTCCGCTTCAGGCGAAGGCATTGTTTCTTTCCACGACGTGCGTCGTGGAAAATGATTTTTGTCCGAAACGGAGAATTCAATCATGAAGCAAATCGAGTCACTGTAAGTGGAATGACGTGCCGTTTGGCTCACCTGCCAAGGTGCATAATACTGGAACAATCCGTGGGCGTCGGAGCGAGTAATGCTCGCTGCTATCGTTATTGCTCTTTTTGCTCCTGCTCCTTTCCTCTCTTTTTCTCTCCTTCTCCATTTCACTCTCCGTGACCCTCTCTCTTTATCTTACGCAGTCCACATGCGTGATGCTCTTTTCTCATGTCGAGCCACCCGTGGCGAGCGATCACTGTGCTCGTTCGCTCGACGATTTCGTTGCATTTCTAAGCAAGTCCCAGGGAGATGCTTTTCAAACTCCCCCAGATTCAAAACTCCGCGTCCAAAGACGCTAGAATTCGAGTGAATAAACACTCGACGCTTCAAAAATTCGAGTTTCTACATATCGGAACTCGCGAAGGTCCAAACATTTACGAAGCACAAACATGTTTAAATGAATTAGATATTAAACAGGAAATCGAGTAGTTTTTAGGCGGTCTTATGTCCATTTCTATATACCAATGCCGATGAACTTTAATCTCGGTTTAACTTACTTTTTACCCGTTTCTAGTTTTGAGAATTAGAAAAAAATAAAAAGTAAATTAAACCGAGATTAAACTTAATCCGCATTGGTGGCAATGGACATTAGTCGTTTGACTTGACACTATAATAACGGTCTAGTTATCGGCTTGGTTAATTACATTTATAAATTTTCAGAAATCTTCAATTTTATTCATCTTTTTCATTTCAAAGTTCAAACACTGCTTCTCATAGATTTTTTAAACAATCGTCTCGTAACGATGCGCTATGATAGCAATCGTTAAAAAAGGGTCGACTTAGAGAAAAAACTATTAACTTAAATATAACACTTCGAACGCCATAACGCAATAGTGACGTCGAGAGGGATAGTAGAGATTCGCCTGGTGATTCGAAATTATTTTCTAAAATAACAACAATGACAATAACTAATGAATTGAGATTCGGCATCGTGGCGAAGGCCACGTGCGATACAGCACGATCTTTCTTTCGCGGCACAAAAGATGTGCTACCGTCGTCGCGCGGATGCGGCTTGAGTTAAAAACTTTCGACTTTCGACGAGAGAGAGAGAAAAACGACTGACGGGAAGGAAGAAAGGAAGAAAGAAGCGTGGCGTGTACAATGTTTTTGTTATATCTGCCAACTCACCAACCGCTTCGTGAGAACGCCTTTGTGATGGACAAACGTCGTTCACAATGCGTAAATTAAAAATCGACGAGGAGCGCCCTGTTTTTCTTCGTACCCGCCATATTTTGTTTCCCGAAATAATTCGCCCCGTCATTTCCTGCCAGCGTCATCAGGATTGCATCGCGCGATCCCATATTGCCGGCTATGAAATCTCGCGTGAAACCTCGCTGGTCGAAACAGAGAAAAGCCCCAAAATTTCACCTCTTATTTTTATGTCTTCATTTGATAACGATCCAATTTACACGAATACCAATATAGCATTTATGATTTCGCCGCTGTTTGGATAAACCAGTTAACTTCGAAACTCGCCAATCTACCGAAAGACAGGAAATTAAATTAAAAAAAAAAAACTGAATGAATTCATAATGTCATTATAATGACTGTATACAGTCCGTCATTAGACGGGCTTCATGTAAAAGCATGGTCTTCAAGAATTAAAGAGTGTTTTGCTTTAAAACGTGTTCTACTTTACCTAATCGAAAGCAGGCTATTTCAATCGCTCTGAGCGATTATGTGACGATGACCTCGACAAACCCTATCCGCTCTCTATTCGCAATTTTATTAGGCGTGGATTCCACGAGTACAAGCCATTTTCATTAAACAAAATATTCTTATAATTTGATTCGATTTGTAGGATGCTAAATAACTCAATGCTAGAAGAATCCTCTATTACGCAAAAGTTACAGGTTTAATTCCGGAATTTGCCAAAATTTCGTATGACACCATCAGGAATTTTGAGTATATATAAGATATCTGGAATATAAATTTTTCCCCAAGATATTGTTTATTCCACTGGGAATGAACAAAACAAGTAAAAATGTATATCCCCAAGAAGGAAGTTCTTTCTGATTGTTTGTAAATCCTTCTTTGTCAAACAATAAAGGAGTCAGATATCTATGTTCTCCCGAGAGTATGGACAGTATTCATGTAGTTCAATGTAATATTTAAAATTATCCTAAATACGATTTCAAGACGCTACGGTCATTTTAATAGTTGAATTTTTGACTATTATAGTCAAAGGTTTGAATGAACTGTTTACTGACCAGACTTCAGACGATCATATAAAATCCTTACAGGATAATCTTTAAGAAGTTCAAGATATCCAGTCGGATTAAGTATTCATCACATGCTCGCAAATTCGCTCTTTTCATATATTTTAAACCGGAATAACGTTTGTTTGTTGTTTAGTTAAGTTAAGTCTATTGAAATATTCAACTATAAAAACATAAAAAACGCCGTTTTGGGAGAAAAATGCTGTTCTTTCAAAAATTAAAATTGATGACATGCAATCCGTAGAAATCCCTTATATTCTTAATAGACAAAAGAGGGATTACAATCTTCTTTTATTTCGTTCTAAGAATTTTTTACAATATAAAAAAGAAAATAAATCCTTCCATTCCTCAAGAATATGAAAGAAAAATAACTTTTTCTAAAAATTTGACAAATCTATCCTAATCATACAAGTAGTTATAATAGAAGTTTTAATAAGGTCGTCAAAAGCAAAGTCACAAAAATAAGATTTAGGACCACCAATGATGACGTCGAACAGTGTGGTCAGCCAACACAAGATGTGCGGGATGAAACTGGATGGATCTATTACTCTCGGACCGCGCCGGTCCGATATGTAGCTTGCAGATAATCTTATTGTTAGTCTCCGCGACTTAGGCGCGGCCGGGATGCAGATCGTTTGATTTACATTTTATCGCGCGCGCCACGCAACGAGCCCCGATAATTTCATGATTCATGGCCGTGCAGTGGCAATCAGATCCGTCATGATAATCGATTTGAGAGCTGTACGAGATCTGAGAGATGCGCTGAAGCACTAATTGTATAAGTGTGATCTATATATTCGAAATCTTGGACTCTTGAAATTCCGCATGCTTATAACTGGAATTTTGTTCTCTTTAAATTGTTTCGAATTTTAATTGGAAAAATGTAAAATTAAAAATTTTTGAAAGTTTGAGCTGCGATTGCAGTGTGACTTGGAATATATCCGAGCCACCGAATTTTAGAGCAGCTCGAAACGAAATGCGGTCCGGCACATTTCTGTCGCGGCACACGCACTTTGCGGTGCACGCACGTGCAATCGCATGGTGCACTTGGAGACGCACAAGCCTCCTCTTTAAAGAGTCCCTCTAATGCAGTCGCGCGCGCGCGCGCGCGCTTGTAGTAGTACCATGAATCACGTGTCGTTCCCAGTTGACTCAAGTCCATTCGTCGGAGCCGACAATAGCTTTGTGCCGGTCGTCCGGTTAATGGTGGATATATAATGTAAGACCGACCGGGGAGGAATAGTCGTTGTTGCTCTCTTCGAGGAATGCTAATATGACGGACAGTCGTCCTCGTCGCCGTCCACTTGGTCGCTCTTGGTCCCCGCGCGCGCGGCCGAAACCGCGGTGCGTCCGAGGTGCTCGTAAATTTCGGGAGAAACTCGAAAGAGAAAGGGGGGAAGACTTCCAAGAAACGCAATTTCATATAAACACCTCGTTATTTACGAGCAATCCTCTTATACCTTCATATATCCGCCTCTTTGGTCCGCCACGACTGCGGGTGTGAAGAGCGCGTACTGTAATTGCCAGTTCGTTATAGAACTTCGCGGACTCCAACAGTCGGATGCATAAATTAATTTCAATATTTGAATACTTAAAATGAAAAGTTTGTAAAACCTCTCAGCCTTATGAGGAGATATTTGTGTTTGTTCTTCCAAAGATTTAAAAAGATCTTAACTATATTAAACAAATTTAAAAAATTAAAAAATCTATAGCATATCTGTATTTTCTTTAAAATTTTGTAATATTTCAAACAGTGGTCGCCACGCAAATGTACTTACTCAATTATATGTATACTTTTTAATTTTTATATATGTTCGTGAAAAGTCAATTGTTGTAGAGCATACATCTTCCCGCTTACTTCATCGAGATGAAAGGCTCAGTGCGTATTGTTAAGAATGTTATTAAGATCGAAACAATACGAAGTGCTCGGCAACGTAGAAGGACCTCGGCTACTCTCGCAATGCTCGAGAGAGCTCACAAAGCGATTCTCGATTTCTGTTCCCGTTGTTGTTGGCCGGGCACTCCGGACTGCGTCTCGATTTCCCTCCCCTATGTATAGCTCTCTCTCACGGGGCGATAATAAAATAACACACAACACGCTCGACTTCACAGGGCCGACCAGTCGCGTTGTGTGTATATAAAAGTCATTAACGTATTCGGCGGCCTCGCGCATTTATAAATGATGCCACAATGGCGCTATTCGCGCGTTACAATGGCGAGCATATACTCGTCCGGCGCAATGGCCGTCGTTGGTCCACTTTGACTTGACGACTCGAGAGCGTAAAGGGAGCGGAGAGGAACAATGCCCACCATCGATACTGATCTGTCTATTTTGCTTCTTTCTTCTTCACTGGCTAACGGAAGTTTCAAGTGACCTAAGAGCGCGCTTTGTGCGCTAATAGCGGCGATTGGCTTCTGCAAGAAAAAAAGCAGAATCTGCTCCTTAAATTCTTTTCTTCTTTCTCGCTGATTATCTTTAACCTATAATAGACACTACAATGCGATAAGCTTTAAAAGGACATGAGAATTATGACATATCACAAATTCAAACCAATTGGCTGTTTTTTCCCATAAGAATCGTACGTATTCCTTTTCAAGAAGAATATTACAAATAAGGGAAAATATATTTGAGGATATTAAAAAAAATTTGTTTAAATAATGAATTATAGATATTTGTTCTGAAATCTTCTCAAGTCATTACAAGTGATAGAACTCTAGAAAAGATCCCTAAGAAAAGGTTTTATCTTAATTTTCGATATCTCGAATAGAAGATTCGATATCTCAATATGCGATATCGCGCATCAATTAATAACGTGTTAAATAGAACACTCCTCACACTCTTCGTACTCCTCTCTCTTGCCTCCTCTTCGTCGCACAATACCTTATGCACAACGGCCGTGCCGGTGCGCAAGAGGTGCACAAGAAGCACAGGTACTCGACTTTCAATGACCGCCCCTGCCCCATTGTACGCGCGATTTCAAAGGGTATAATTACGCTCACCTATGCCACGCTCGAATATCGCCCGGGTTTTGTGCGCCCGCGTGAATTATCCTCGGTTCGATCGCGTCGATTCTCGATAAGACTCGTCGCTTTTTACCCCCCCCCCCTCCGGTTGTTCCGTTGTTCATCGACGTTCAGGGTGGAAGTTGATTAAAAGCGGAGCGCCAATACGGAGTTTCGAACTAGCTTCCGGACGCGAGGCTTGTAAAAGAGAACGCCTGTAACGCGATGCTTTCAAGTCGCGATGCGATGCGACTTTCTTTCAAATTTCTGATATTGCAAAAAAGGAAGAAAAGTCTCGTAACTGAGGAAGGAGAGAGAGAGAGAGAGAGAGAGAGAGAGAGAGAGAGAGAGAAAACAATTTACAACTGACCTACTTTTGAAACGTTTACTACAAATTGAGAACATCGCCGACACTGTCATAAAATCTAACAGAGATTTTCTATAATTCAATACATATTTATAATTTCTACTATCTACAAGATCTAACTTTTTTAATTCCTAAGCTGCGTTTTCGAAGTTAATTCTGAAATTTCAGACATTCAAAGTTTTAAATAATTATATAATAACGTGATATAATATGCCGGATATTCAAAAATGGGTAAAAGTTCCAAGGAGAAGAGGCGTGCAGGAAACGGGAAAATCGAGTTCCCACATCCGGTCGCACGTGCATGTGTTTCAATTAATGCGCGCGGCATTGCCAGGCACGCGGCGCGCGCGGAGTCATATAGGAGCGAGGCGAAACGAGAGTTTTTCGCCAACGGACAACCATCTGTCCGGGTTCACAAATCATTTCTGCGTTGTAAAGAGCTATGGCGCGACTAGGCACGAGCATGGGGCGACCGCGATCATTCATGCCGCTCGAACTAGTCCGATCGAGTCCCGCCGCGGTCCGCGTGTGCATCCTTTCGAACCAGTCCAGACATTAAATTCGCGGAGATCGCTCATAAACGTCAGTCCGAGTGAGTTCAGTCCGAGCGGTCCTCCGCCGTAATGACTTTCACTGCCCGCTAAAACAATACGGGGTGTACCGCGAAATTCGCATCATCGACACTATGAAAATGTTTTTGGATATTTGGAAAGTACTCCTCTAGTCCTCTCTACACTCTTTTAGATTATCTCATTCTCTATCTCATTTACAACGCTTTAAGATATTTTAGAATTAGATAATCTGAAAATTTTTTGTTTAAAACGAAATATTTTAAGATACATGTTGGTGACCGAACATTTCTGATAATTTAAGTTTAGACATAAATAATATATTAGAAAATTGGTATATGTAATTGTTTTAAATGATTAAACATTGCACCGTGTTTCCAATCGCGACAATTTTTAATATTTTATTTAATAAAAAAAGAAGAAAATAATTTGACAGTATTGTAAATAAGCGGAGTAAGGTAATTTTTCTCAGCGACTTGAAGCGGTAATTCACTCGCGTCCACCAGTTTACGTATACCTACCTGCGGCATTTCCGCAACGTACATCTTGCAGCACAATGGCCGCCGGGGAAATTCGCCGACAATGAACCCTCAGGAAACGATTCCGCGGTCTCGCATAGTGGAAACACGCATTCTCCGAACCGAATGCCACTTTGAACGCCCGGCTGAACGTCGAATGGCGCTATATATTGGGCGCTCTCCTCTCGCCGCGAAAAACCCTCCGAATAAATACTTTCGGGAAGCCACTCCGAGGGCCAACTTGCCTAAGCGTCTACGCGAATTTGATCTTATAATAGCATCGCTCTCGTTCTCGAGGGTCTATCCGCGGATTTTCGTGAATCTCGGACTCGTGATATGAACGCGTCAAATTATTTTTATGTTGCGCAATATTGCGCAAAATCTCGAGAATATTGCAAAATTTTGGAAATTTCGAAATATTAAATAACAAATTTTATTGAAATTTCCGTGTGATTCAACGAAAATAAAACGATAAATTATATAATTTTTACTCTTCACGTATAATTCAAAAAATAATTCATACTTCTCAATTGAAGAGCGATACGAAAATAAAATTGTGGCAAAAATACATATCACTATAACTTTCTTTTCTAAAAATATTGAAGAAAAATATATTAATAGAGTGCAAGTATTAAAGAAGGAATTGCCTGTCTTGGTTGTGTTTTGCAGATATCTTAATTAAATATTTTTCGCTCATTAAAGTTCGCATTGAAGCTCGAAAACTTCTATTAGTGGTAAGAAAGACAGAGAGGGAAAGAGAAAGAAAGAGAAGGAGAGTAAATGTTATCCCTCAATATAATAGAGCCGCATTTATCAAAACCCGATATAAATTATTTGACCTCCTGCAGTTATAGCGCTTGCTGGCGGCAGAACCTGTCGCGCGTGGACGAAACAGATCCCTGCAGCAGATCAACGTAATATCCTCATACAAACCCGTAGGTTTGTTAAGGGGTTGTATCCTTAAAGGAAGATAACCCAGCGTGAAAAGGCGGGAGGGAGGTAAGGAGGCAGGGGAATCGAAAAACTGGAAGGAAACGCTGCAAGGGCGATATTGATATACGACGTTCTCGCGTTATAAAGAGAACCTGATCCGGACAGCGGCCCGCTCATTGTCCCGCCGCGATGTATTTGGACAGTCAGTTGTTAACGGCAATGAGACCCGCCATTGTGGCGCCCATTCGCCGTGGACAATCGCCTATTATGGCGGTGACTGCCTTCCGCGCGCGCACATCGCGCTCGGCCATAATTACATTACCTACCCGCGTTTTGCGCCACGCCGCACCGAATCCGCGTTAACCCATTGTTACCGCGAACGTGTCCATGGGTGTTCGCTGGCGCGCATAGCTATCGGCGGCGGCGATCGATTTCGGCCGATCGGCGGGCACCCCGCCGACGAGCTTTGAAGCACCAGATACTTATTAACAGTAAATAACACATAAAGAAACTTCTTCGATATGAGATCGTTTAAGATCGTTATACTCTATGATGTAACCTGTTAAGTGTAGCTTTTTTCGATTTGTGGTAGACAGACAGTTTCAGAAATAGCCGATTCGCGTTTGTGATACTGATACCGCAGCTTTGTCGATACTCACAAACCATATCTCAGAAATATATTTTTTTAAATATCTGTCGATAGGATAGGATAGGATAGGATTTTCTGAAAGTTCGTATATTCACCACCAGGAAAACTATAGCGCGGTATAAAAACCATACAGAAAAAAAGGATTAGCCACTATAGCTAATATAGTCGTAATATATGGATAACTAATATTTTTTGCATCAAAAACAAAAGATTTTGCTACTATTGCTAAATTATAGCTCTCGCTGCAAAAAAATGTTAATTATCCATATTATACGACTAAATTCAGTTAATTTTTTTTCCGTGCAGTTCAAATTGCTCAATTACGTAAACGGACGTTAGTTTAATTTAAAAATTGTAACACTTTTCCATCGATAATTTTTGAAACCATGCGCAGAAATCGGAATGTTTGAACAATTTTTTACTGTACTTGTTCTAACATAACTGTATAATTGAGCTAAGAAAGTGCTGCACAGACGTACCTGTAAAGTAGTAAAACTTGAAAAATTTTGAATAGCCTGCAAAATGCTTGGTGCCAGGCCGTCTGATCAAAGCTGGAATCTCCCGGACCCGCCGTCTGGAGCAGAGGAAATACGAAGGCTATTCTAAGAAATAGGCACCCCGTAGAGAAAACCCACCCTCGACCGGTCTCTATTGCTTCTTCTTCCCTTTCTTTCCTTTTCTTTCTTTTCCTTTTCACAGTACTACTATTGATGACACCATTTCACAAACATCGGCTAGAATTCATGAATGAACTAGTGACCGACTTACCTCTATATATATTATATTAACATCATTCATTCGTAAATTTCAAGCTATCAGTTATGTCAACTTGCCCGGGTTAGTTTACTCTTTACAAGCCGAAATTCGATTTCGGTTTCCGTCCCGGTTTCGCCCAGTTTAAACAAAAAATCGGAGTTTTGGTTGGCTTTCAAGTTCGAACGAAATTAACACATAACCGAATATTCGTTTTCAGTTTCCGCCGAAATTAAAGAAGATTGTTTTGGTCGGATTCTATTATTGTCATTAAAGTATAAACAAGAGATATATTTAAGATAAAAAATAGATATTTTACGTAACAATTTATCTTTTGTATCGGACTACGTCAAAATAAAGTATAAAATATCTCGTAAACTACTAATACTTTTATAATTTTACCTTAACACTTTTATATGCAGAATGACTAGAGGTATCATATTATCTAAAAAATGATATCATTTCATTTAAAAAAGTCAAAAGACCTTGACTTAACATTTGTAAGAAAAAAAATATTTTGGACTTTTCTCTTACTGTATCTTATTGTTATAATAAAGAATGATTTAAATTTATAATTTGTTATGCCAGGTAATCATAAATAGTTAAAAGATCGTGGATACTATCGTAATAAAAACACGAATATACACATAATTATTTATCATTTCATAAAATGTTATAGCATTTAATCTTTTATTTGTGGCGCGGTTCAAATAAAATATAATTCAAATAATATAAACGCGTAGAGATATATTTGATTTAAATATAGAAAATTATTATTATTCTAAAAAAACTATTTTCTTCTTTATCAATCTTTATAATATATTTTTTACTAATTAAATTAAGTTTTATTAAATAAAGTAATATACCGATGCATACTGACTCATTCTGGCCGAACAAAATGTATCTTTTTATAGTATAAAATTTTCTAACAATACGATTAACCGGAAAAAACATAATAAACTGGAAGACTTGAATATATCGGCAATCTCTGCGAATGTAATAATAACAATGGAACACGTTCCGTTAGTTAACTGAAGTGGCGGGCAATCTGCAGGGAAGGAAGGGAAGTCGCGGAGATATCCTGTGTGAAGTTTTTGTTCCCTAGCGTTTCCCTCTGCTTCAACGGTTTCGTATCAATTACATCGAGTGCAACCCTTTTCTTTCTCCGTAACGTGCTACACTCGCGTGGAAACGCGAGTATACACATATAGGCATACAGAAAGAACGTTATATTGATTTCGGACAGGTATCCTTTTCAGAGAAACGTCCAGCTGGTAACAGAATTCACGAGAATCTCTTAAGGAGGAATTTATTCCACCAAAGTATCTCTATAATAAAAACTGAATCATAACATTCAAAGTATTAACATGTTATTACACAAGAACAGGAATAGAAAAGTCAAGATGTGAAAAAATAACATTCTCATCCATATTATACAATGCTTTTGCAATCTTAGAACTAATTTTCTATATACTTTTGATACTTAAACTATTGCTTGTGAGGTTTACAAATGTTTATTTATATAAAGCCTCGAAAAAACTTTTATGATGCAGAACATATAAATAGATATAAGAAAATAACTATAACTTTATAAAGTTATATTTACATTTCTTCACCAATCATCATAATTGCATCAAAAATCATGTGAATCTAATCAATTATGCTTACATTTTGTGAGCATAATTGATTAGATTCACATGATGTACTATAAAGAACTGTTGTTTAATGAAAGAAAAGAAAGAATTTTCCTTGTGGAATATGATGGAATTCTATATTATGCTCTTTCACTCACCTTTTCTCTCCTCTCTCTTTCTTTTGAAAAAATAAAATTAATTTGAAAATGATTAGAGAAAGAGGCTGAGCATTCTAAACACTCTTTTTAAAAAATGTAAAAATGAATATGCATTCCATTAATTTTCCATAAACTTTCTTCACAATCATCCTTTTTTAAGATACAAGAAGAAAGAAAATCTAACACAATACAAAAAATTTTTAGAAAATTATTTTAACTACTAATACTTTTTGTCTGACAGTCAAAAATTGTACACCTGTGACACAAATTAGCTGTGACAATCTAATTAGCACAAACTTCCTGAGACCGATCTTTTCCGGAGTACGTTTTAGGAGATATTCTCAAAAGATTACTCTACAAGACGTGCATTTTCATTTTTTTAAATAAAACATAATTTTACACAATCAAAATTCGTTAATTTCGACCTAGTTTTAAGGCCTGTTAAACGTATGTAACCCCTTCCCCTCCAATAAATTCTACTTTATTTTCTTCTATTATAATTGTACTTTAACTATTACATTGCTCGCAGCAATTAAAATACAATATTTCAAAGATTGAACAAAGTTTTAAAATGTCCAGAATCTTGTTAATCTCCCGTTCTTTTTAAGTTCTTTTAGTTTAAGTTTTAGTTCCCGAAATTCCTGCATTTAAAAAATTCCTAATCGTATCTAGTATCGAGTTTTCAAAAATTTTTGAAACACGTCAACATCGAGAACGCGAGAGAGGATCGACGTACACCCAAGTCTCGAGTTACAAACCTGAATGACGCGCGCGGTTACGTAAGATACGCACAAAGTTCGAGCTCGACAAATAGCCGAGAAAATCTCTCGCGAGAGATCAGACAAACAGCAACGGGATGCTAAACTACATTTTTTTCTTATTTTATTAATCCGCGACGGGGCGAATCCCTGGCGCGAGATGAGATTGCGATACTGTCTCTCCCGTAGACGGGGGAGACCGACCATTGTCCAGCTTATCGCACGAAGGTGTCCCACACGGGTGAAATCATCCGCGAAACAAAGGGACACTAGGGTGTCAGGAGCGTTGTGGTCGCGCACAATGCCAGGTATCCACAAGACGTGGCATAAGTTTCTTCCTTTTTTTTTTATTCAGCAATACTATACGGCATAAGTATAATACAAAAGATGGGCGTCCCTTTCTTTCTTTTCACGGCGTATCGCGACAGTCCTTTATCTTCGGTCGGCGAACGTTGAGACCTGAGAGAGGCATGATCGGTATCGAGCCGATCGATTTGTGCGTAGAAGATATTGTTTGCGCGGCCGTTACCAACGCGCGATCCCAATATCTTCATCTTTTCATACTGCAAAGAGAGATATCGATCTCGACGTGTCGATGAAAATCCGAAACTTCTTTTCCCAAGACCATTTGCCAGAAAATTTATTTTTCTTTATTCCGTTCGTCAGATTACTTCGATTCTCAATATACTTCGTAAATATTTTTATAGGCTCAAATAATTCACCTAGATATTTGAGTGACTTTGGGAGACTTCTTACGATTTTGAAGACTTAAAATTCGCGATCAACATTTCAACCTGCCGATGCGAACAGCGTTCGCCGCGCCAACAAGGGAATTAAACTCGCGCGAGTAGCATCTCTTCGTGGAAATGTCTTCAAGGATACGGCTTATCTGTTAATCCATTCAAAACTATCCTAAGCGTATCATCAAGCAGCCGACGATTTATGCTCAGCTCAAGAGAGACGCGCTCTCGCGTGAGCGGCTCGCAACGATCCCGAAGAGAGAAAGAGCCAATCTCGCAGCTCGCACAGTACGCGAAAGAGAGAGATGGAGAAAGAGAGGACACCTTGCGAGTACCGATCTGTGTATGAATACGCCGACTTTTTTTGCGGCCATACGATACATGATACTTTAGCGGGGTCCGACCGGGGGTCCGTTCCGTTCGCGCGCGAGAGATCGAGGCCAGTGGACCATGGATCCCACGAGCGCGGAGAGAGGCTGAGGGTTCTCCGCTTTTCAAGCTGATTGGAATGGAAAAGAAGAAGTAGAAGAAGAGAAGACAGAGGGGCGGCCGACTCGTTACCGGCTCTCCGAAGAAGGGGTTGGATATCCGAACCCCCCCTCGACCCGATCGAGCCGAGATAACGTCCGCGCGACTTGATACGTTCTACCGGCTCTCATCGTGACACTTCCACGTCGGTAGTCCTTCGTCCCGCGCCCTTCGGCAAGATAAAAGGCTAACTAACCGTTCCGAGAAAGTATACTTTGTTCCTCTATCCTTCCACGTTAGAGAAAGGGCGCTGAATGAGCTTGATAGAACTTAACAAATGTGTCATGTTTCCGGCCTCCGTATTTTTGAAAAGCGATTTCTAATGAGATGCTAATATAGCAGCAATGTCTATGATATATTAGTCCAAGATAAAATATTAATCATAAAATATTAATTCCTCCATCTCCTCTTTCTTTTTTTAATGTATTCCCGATTTCCGCATTTAATGTATCGCTTCCTCTCTGAGACGCGGAACAACGAGAGAGATCATGGCTCAAGAGAGCATGATGCCTCCTTGACGAGGAGCCAGATGCTCTCTCCTCACTTAGTCTCCGTTCGCGCGTGTGATTATCGCCAAAGCGAAGGAACTCGGAGGACAAGGAGTAACTTTCCGGCGCACCCTTCTGCGTTATGTTTCCAAAACATCTAATATCTCCCGCCCGGTCGAACATCCTGAAAGAACGATCCGCCTTCCCACCCTTCGCCCTCTTCCCCTCTCCGCCGCGGCATAATCGGTGCATCCCCGCGGCAACATGGTTTCCTGTTGCGGATCAACGGCCGAAGGACCGCGCATGTAGGGATCCCGTCGAAGGACTACGTAGCGATTGGCAGGCGTGAAGAATTCGCACAATGTGCGGGATCTCGAAAAATACCGCCGTTCGAATAATAGCCGACGAGCGAGATATCCTGAATGAATCGGCCGATGAGCCGTGATCGCGCGTTCGCCATACAATTTTCCGGAAAATTACGCACGCCGCACGCCGGTGAGAAAAATGCACCCTAATCTGCCTATTTAAAAATATATATCTTATTTTAAACATAGATTTTAATTTTCAAAAGCTTAATCGCGAATTTTATTAATGTTCTTGAAGTTCCTAGTAATATCGTGAAAAATTCGAAAACAAATATCTTATTCGGTATTTCGTTATTTTCCTCATATGTGCAATAATTTCATAAATATGTTGAAAAAAGTTTCAACTCTTTAAATTATGTAATTATAACTCACTCCTTAAATGATATGCTACCTATATATTTTTCACTTAATATACCTATACCAAATATTTAAAATTTTAATCTTAAGGACGTTCTCCGGTCCTTATACTAGAGAAAATCGATTTTCTTTAGATTTTCTTGAAACTGTGAATATACGTTAATTTAGGTGTGCTTTATGCGTGGTATAAATTTCAGTACCTCTTCCGGTATAAAAAATCAAGATACTGAGCCTCAAAGTTTCAATTTTTACCAAAAAAAATTTTTTAATTTAATTTTTTTTTAATTTTGGCATTTTTTCCTTATAGAACTCGACGAGAGGAGCAACTTTGGTCCTTTTGACCAACCTCGTATCTCTTACCGTTTGGCCTGGAAAACCTTTTCATTAGTAAAAGTTGAAACTTTGAGGCTCAGTATCTTTATTTTTTATACCGGAAGAGGTACTGAAATTTATACCACGCATAAAGCACACCTAAATTAACGTATATTCACAGTTTCAAGAAAATCTAAAGAAAATCGATTTTCTCTAGTATAAAGACCGGAGAACGTCCTTAAATTCTATTTCATTTAAAAGCTACATCCAATATCAACTTAAATCTTCAAAACGTCTTAAATTTATCCTAATTTCCCACTTTAAAACTTAACGCACAAAAATATCTTATATCCGGAATTGGTTTGTATGCAGGTTCACATTCTACCGGCGATTAATCTTCCCATTTCCCGATCCCGATTTATACTTTCAGCATTCCAATCCTCGCTCCTCCCCGTAGAACGAAAGAGGAGGGAAGAAAAGAAAAGGGACCCGAGGAGTAGCGAGGGAACGGTCTGAAACACACGTGCGTTCCAGCATCATCGCCCGGTCACAGAGCCGCGCATTCCGATGTCCGGTGGTAATATGCAGTTGGACGGGTTCCCGGGTTGCCTTTTCTATTTTTACACGCAACAGCACAAACCATCATCGGTCGGCCCCTGACCATCGGCTCCCTCCTCGCCCTCTCACGCCGCCCTACCTCTGCCCCGTCTCTTTCTCTCTCTCTCTCTCTCTCTCTCTCTCTCTCTCTCTCTCTCTCTCTCTCTCTCTCTCTCTCTCTCTCTCTCTCTCTCTCTCTCTCTCTCTCTCTCTCTCTCTCTCTCTCTCTCTTTCTCTCTCTCTCTCTCGCGAGGGCCCTACTCTCCGCGGTCGTATATGGTTATGTACACGAGAACGCCCCGACACGGCTGGTTCCCTCTCGAGGCAGACAGCTTGGTGCCGATACCGGTGCGATCACATCCCTCCTGCTGGGCGAAGACCGCAGGATTGCCTTTACCGCGAGCGCTCAACCCTCGGACCCTCCGCAGACTCGCGCGGAGAGTGGCCACCAACTTGCGGGCAAGATAAACTCGCTAGGCAACGTAATACTTTCACTATAATCTCTCACTATGAAAGTGTAAGTCGTTTTTTTATTGAAACACAAAAATCTTAATAATCTCTCGTTTCCTCTTTATCGAAATACGGAGTGGAAATCACGCAGCCCCGATCTCCCCCATCGACATTGTTATTGTAACAGTCAAGAGGGACGAGTATCGGAATGACGAATGGCTCGAGAATTCGTGTCCTAGCTATTCGTAGACTACACACTTCAAATTCTATAGAGGAAACGAACGAAACGGTCCACGAGAGTTGTTCCACGAGTTCCTAGGTATCTTCAATATGTTAGTATCTCACGCTGGAAACGCTGGAATATCACATATCCTATCAATAATATATAAGACAGTTAAGACATTTAGAACTGTACATAAAAGCAGATGTGCACACAGAAGCTGGATGGATATACAAAGCAGAATCGTCATATTGACAAAACGTGGGTAAACCTTGATCTTAAACCTTGAATCTAATGCTAACTAAATATCCTAATCATGCGGATTAAGGAAATTTAATCTACTTGTCCCTAATGTATCGTAATAATCTGACACTCGCCAAAGGAGTCTTTACTTAACCAGCATTGTAACCAGTAGTCATAGTGTCAATTCATTTAATTAACTACGAAAATCAAGATTCTACGTTGATAGCGTGGACCATCGCGGAGGATAAATTGGCGGAATTTTAATTAAATCGGTTGATCAAACTTCGCTCGCTTTATCGGGGCCCGGATCAGGGACGCGAATCATCCCGTTTCGCCGCGCAGGGCCCGATAGCCAACGACGGCCGGCCGGCCTAACTCTAACGTGCGGCCGCACAATAATACGTTAACCGTTAAGCCGACTGTCTTCTCAATTCCGGGGTCTGTGTGGTCCGCCATTGAGTCTTAACTCTTTGATGCATCGTGCACATATTCATTCGCTCTCGCGTCGCACAATGCCCATAGTGTCCATACACGGCATTGTGTGACCCGTGCGCGCCGAGCGTTAAACTCTCCGTTACACGCACACATAAATACATACATGCGGGCGCGTGTACGTATATACACGCATGCCGAATCGCGCGCGCAACGCGTATCGATGTGCGTAAGCCCATAATGCGACGCAATAATTCACAACAGGTAAAATATAAACTGCGCAATTGTCTCGGAACGAATTGCGGGGTTGCGAGAAAAGCATTCTGCAAAATTGAATTGGTGACTTTAGACTACGTACTAAATAAATCATTCCGATTTTCGATACAACCGTCTTTGTTATTATCCATCTATTCAATATATTAATAAAATGTTGCGAGAAACGTTTAAATTGGATAAACAATTTCGTATATACAAATTTTTATTTAAAAAAAAACTGAAAACTCTGCTAAAGTTGGAGTAAAATTTTACAATTAATACAGTATTAATATCTTGAAATTCTTAAAGCCATTACTCATCCTCGAATAATTCCTCGATGTTCTCTCTCTCTCTCTCTCTCTCTCTCTCTCTCTCTCTCTCTCTCTCTCTCTCTCTCTCTCTCTCTCTCTCTCTCTCTCTCTCTCTCTCTCTCTCTCTGTCTCCCCCGCTTTCTTCTTTTCATTTAATTTCCGAGGTCGAGCTGTCACTCATCTCCGCTCGTTTCTCTAATCCCGTTATACTCGCCTTCCACCATTCTCGCTCGCTCCCCCTCCCCCCTTCCTCCCGTAGCCCGATTTCACGAATTCGATTCGCCGTCGCGAATTAAAATTCATCCATCTGACTGGCACGCGTATCGCGCTCTACACGGCGCGGCGTAACACGGCGGCCTTTTATCGGTAATGAGATCCCGCCCGCGCCGACATGCATTATTCCTTCGGAGGGCTGCAACGTGAATTAACGAGGCGTCATTGTCGCCGCTATTTCTTGCCGACGATGAAAAATGAACGTGGCCAACTTCCGAAACTCGCCGAAGCCCCTCTAGTCGAAACCTTTCCGGAAGCTAACGACTTTAATTCCGCTCCATTAGCGGTGCACGCACGCGCGACGGCACGCACATGCGGCCAACGCAGCACAACTGTGTCTTTGCGAGGTACACGAAACCGAAAATATGTTAAAAAGTGCTGCACTGTCTTGTCTTGAGGCTTTCGGAAAATTTCTTATGACAGCCCGGTCAGGAAACGGATCGCGAAAATTTATCACAGAGAATTCCTAAAGTTTAGTGCACAACACACAAAACGTCCGATAGAATTATTTACCATGTCCAAAGTGTATCCTGAAAACTACTTTATCTCTAGATAACATATGTACTCGGGTAATTTACGGCCTTTTAACATCAGTTTTAGATAAGACGGAAATCGTATGATGCGATACATCCCGGGGTTAATTTAACCCCCAGGTATATTGTACCCCCAGATGCACGAAGAGATGACGAGGAAGTTTGTTCTCGCGTCGTAAATTTGTTTGACGAGAAGCACCGCCGCATCTCTTTCGTTACTTCGCTTTTATTGCCCCGCGAGATAGATAGAAAAGAACCGCGTAATGGCAGTCCACGGCATTAAAAGCGGCTGTAAACCGGCTCGACGAATCTGTTTGGAGCCGAGTCTCAAAACGATATATCTCAAAGATCGCACACACAACTTGGCGCGACAGAAGCGGACAATTCTTAAACGTTAATTCGCCTATGCAACGCTGGACTATAATACCATAAAACCCGTTAAAATTTCGGAGATGATAACCGGCCAATTTACACGTCAGGAAACTTTACACAGGACGAATTATTTCGATGCTCCCGTGGATTCACAGATAAACACACAATCGCGTGGACCTTTTTTTGGAATAGAGTAATTTCCCTGATAAAATCACGTCGTGTAGAACTTGCGAATAGTATTACAATGTGGAATAATCGTGGGAGGTGAGAAGAGATAGTCATCGGAGGCAAATGTGATGAAACGCGATGAAGCAACGTTAATAATTAGAGACTGCCTCTTCTCGAATCATGTCAATCAAGATAAGAAATAATTATAACAAGCAGATTCGCAATTTCTAAAAAAAAAAAATTTTTTAAATCAAAGCCTGATCGCAAAGGGCTGCGCTTCGTGATTTAAAACAAAAGATGTTAGTCGATTCGGCCGCGATATAGCGCCGCGTAAATCGGAGACAACTGTTACGCAGAACAAAATCCTTTTACAACGAGGACCTAACGAGACAAGAGAAAAGACCGCGACGCCGAGGGGCAAGGTCGATTCTTCCTGACCGGTATACCTCCCTCTCGGACGAGTGGTATCTTAGCACGAGAATTCGAGCCCCCGTCAAAGGACGACGCGACGTAAGGCTCGCAGGGAGAAAAGAAAACCGGACGCGGGGTCGCATCGCGTCACTTTTCGGACGTGTTTCGGACAACACGCACACGGTTTGGCGCGTTCCCAAAGGCATCGACAACGGCCCTCTCGTCTCCTCGCGAATACCCTCGCGATTTCACCCCGATTCTGATGCAAATCGGGGTCAGTTACGGCGATGTGTGCCTCCCTCCCTCCCCCCATCCATCCCCCTCGAGGTTCCACCGCCATTGAAATAACATTAATCTACTGCGGCACCGAGCGGTTGCCACGTTCGATAATTCGTCTCTCCTTGTAGTAGGTAGCTGCAGCAAAGTCTTTGGCGTTTTCTTTTCGTCCACGTCAATGGATCGACCCCACCTTAGCGGAGACCTCATTGTCACTTAGGTGCGCGACCCGCCGACGAATAAATTACGCCCGGTCACCTCGAGTGTCGAGTCCAATAATGCATCGCCCGATCGAATAAAGCTCGAGTGCCCACAGTTCGTAATTTTAATGCCCGGCGAGCATTAATGCCCTTTGTGCGCAAGACATTTTTACGGTAATGTGAGATATTATATTGCTCCACATTAAACTGAATACCTCGCTATTGTAATGTTACAATATTCAATTTAGTTCATTTAAACTGGGAAGTTTCTGGTGCGACTGTCGTTACAATGTTATAATAAAATATGTCGTGTATATACGTATATACGGGGTGAGTCTAAATTATTGTCGGGGTTTCCGTGACCTATAAGTTTCAAACCGGAAACAACACCCTATATATATGTACATATATACCGCCATTTTATACATATAGTATAATGGCGTAAATAAAGTCCACTTTAGACGATTCATTTTTCATGAATTTAAAATAGAATTCTAAGTATAATTTTATATGCCGTGCAATACGAAAAACATTTAAAGAATCAAACATACACCAATATAAAATATATGTTAAAATACATACGTCCATAAAACTGATGTATAAAATTATAAATAGAGGTCTAGTCAACGCGAATTCTAGATTTAAAGTGGGCTTAAACCTAAACTTATACCCATACAACTTGCCTCGTGACTTCGTGACTGCAATAATAATCAATATCGTGATGATCCGCCTGTAAAATCGAGCGTCCATAACTTAGAAGTAATAAATTAGTCGTTGCAATTTATAGGAACCGGTGAGCCTCGACATACCACCTAGCACAGCACGAAAAGGAAAAACGGAGTAGCACAACTCTCGAAACGCGTTTAGCGTCGCGAGAGCGGCTAAGTGGAATTTATTGCAACCTCGACAGTCGCATTACCGGCATTATACGCGGGCAGAGACGCGTGTATGCTTAGCGGCCGCGTGTATTATGCGCGCGCGCGCGCGCACGCGAACACGTAGGTGTCCGAGAGGTGGAGCAAGAAGGAGAGGATTTATTATATCTTCGGGGAGACAGATTCTACAGGTACACTGTGCGAGGGTAGAAAGACCGAAAATTATAAGCAGAGACAGAACATATGTATAACATAGTAGAGTTTACGATTTAAACGCGAAATATGAGTCTAAAGAAGAGCGGAGAAAACAGAAATGTAAGAAGCTTCCCAGATCTTCGCACCTGTAACATTTTTTTAGGGGGGGGGGGGGAGTCGACGATGTTTCTAATTCACAAGAAAGAAAGATTTACGCATGTTCTGTCATAACTCTTGAGGCCCATAAAACCGAATTAATCGCTTCAAAACTTCAAAACGCTCCAAAACGCTACGGGATGCCAGCTACTCTCTGCTGCGAAATCGCTTCATTTTTCTACCTGCATATTATTTATGCAGTTCTATTCTTTGATTGTCAGTTTCATTCGATTTTCTGAAACTTACAAGACAAACGAGACAATCGTTTCTCGCTCGTTTTCATGCCATTCGCGGCCACACAGGAAACCGAAATTTCTAAAGAATACACATTACCACGGTCTCAGAGTCTTTTCTTCTTTTGCAAAGTGTTCTTTTGAAGGCAAGGTTTGATCGAGAAAAGAAAAAGAATTCAAAGCCACAGCGAAATTTCCACATCACACGGTCGTCACGGAGACCGTTGAACCTTTAAGATAGACCTGCAGATCTGTATTGCGAAGGGGTTACGCGGATTTCACACGGATCTGGAAAAAAGCGAAAGGGGTGCATTTGCCGAATCTCACCTGCCACTAGCAAGATGACCGTTAACCGACTTGGCACGTCGGGCTTTCAAAGGGGATCAAGAAACAATCTCGATATACTGGGGATGAAGCGAACCCTTTTCCCTTCTTGAGAAAATTTTATCGTATTCGGGAACAATTGAGACAGGCTAGTAGACGATTTGTTCATCGAGAGCACGAAGCGGAAAAATGTTTCCTCGTTTCTAACTAAAAATATCGAAGATATGAAAGTCAACGTCCTCATCCCAAGTCTGTGTGATCCATACAAAAAGGATCGAAAGATTCAAACACTGCCGCAGACTAATAACGGTACACTGTTGAAAACAGAGGTCCTGTGTGTTAAAAAAAGTCCTTGTTAAAATTTTTGTGTAAAATAATCAACACATACGTGTGTAGATTTAACATATGCCTGCTATGTTAATTGAATTTTACAAATTCAAAATGTAAAATAATTAAAATAACTTAAAAAATATGTTAAAGTAACACAATTTGAACGTATTTATTAAATGTGTTGAAATTTACAGAAAAAGAATGTTGATTTTACTCTATAAAAGAAGTAGGAATAAAAATTTACAGAAATAGAGTGTGATTTTATCTTACAATCTCAACTTCAACATAAAAGTTATGTTAATTGTACACATAATTAACTTCAAATTACGATCAGAATTACATTTCCTTTCTGTTGAAATATTTTAACATAATATCAGTGTTACCACTTAACACATCCATATTATGTTAAATTAACACAAAAATTTGAGTGGACCGTTTTGGACATGTGATTTATGTTATATTTAACACAAATTTTCCAACAGTGTATATGAACAATCAATGAGAAAAAAAAATCGCAGACTTTTCGCGATAAATAAATTCCGAATGCATTGAGAGAGAGAGAAAGAGAGAGAGAGAGGAGAGAGAGGGAGGAGAGAGAGAGAGAGAGAGAGGAGAGAGAGAGAGAGGAGAGAGAGAGAGAGAGAGAGAGAGAGAGAGAGAGAGAGAGAGAGAGAGAGAGAGAGAGAGAGAGAAAGAGAGAGAGAGAGAGAGAGAGAGAGAGAGAGAGAGAGAGAGAGAGAGAGAGAGAGAGAGAGAGAGAGAGAGAGAGAGAGGAGCCGTTGTGCCCGATTTCCTTTGCCACTTTGCGGAAAAATTTACTTTACGTCGCGCGCGCATTCGCAGAAAACACACCGTAAGTCCCGTCACGCGTCATAACGCGCATTTAACGGCCGGCCGAGAGGATAAACGCGCGCGTCGCGACCATAAGCGAAGCGCGCGATTCGCAACACGCGATATATTCCACGCTCCTTTGCATAATACGGATCTTATAGGGGCGCGCGGTACGAACACGCCGCGCCGTGGCCTGAAATATCACGCTTGGCCTGAGCTCAATGGGCCCTCGCGCGCACGCATAGTTTACGAGCGCCGGCGTGCGCTCTCCTTTTCCTTGGGACACCCGATAGAGGTGGGCCCTTTGTCGGGGTCCACCTTTTGCGCCAAACTATCTCGACTTTCGCACTGTTGAAGAATTTAATAGCTATACGCGGCGACTTCCCGAAAGAAAGAAAGAAAGAAAGAGAAATCACTCGCCGAGAGAAGAGACAATTAAAAGGACAAAAATTTAAATATATATAACAGATACAGTCGTTCAATTATCCACTATTCACTTATCTATCCAATTACATAATTATTTATATGTGTTATCACACTTTGTATTTCTCGTGTGTACAATATAATACCGTGTTATATATAAAATAAATCCTAACGGAGAAATTATTTTTCTCAAAATCACTCGGTTCGATCGAGATAAAAACCGTTTGTTTCGCCGATTAGATTTATAATAACAGAACTCTTGTCCGCTCCTTATCTTTGGCCACTGTACAGCATCGTGACTCTTACGGATTTCACGGAAGCTTGAGTGTATTTCTGACTAGGATAATACTTGTCAGTGGCGAGCCGCTCTACATTGGAAGTCCTCGAAAAAAAAAAAAAAAAAAAATAAGTTATCTCGAGAGCGAGAGCTCTCGTCGCAATAATGGATCGCCGTTCCCCCGCGCTCGTCGGGTATTACGCGCGGCCCGGCATTGATAAGGGCACACAATCGGGGATTCCATTAGAAAGTATCAGGTCAGAATACAGGGCGGGCAAGAGAGCTGCGAGAGGGGTCGACGGGGGTCGGGGGAGAGGTATTGGCGAATTCGGACACGGGCTATCCATTACGAATCCACCGGTAGAATTCTGTCCTATCAATCTTTGCTCGTTTCCTCGTCTTCTCCCTCCCCTCCATCCCCTCGCGCGTCGTCCTTCTCTCCGCCCTCTTTATAGCATTCGCTATCTACCCATCTATCTATCCATCGGCTGGATGTCCGAGTGCACGAATCAAGCGTTAATGCATGCCAAGCGCCGCGCGGAGAAATTAATAGTCATCCACGTTCGCCGCCTTTCTCACGCGTTTTCCACCGCGGCGGTGTCCGGTCAGGCCAGCAGCGGCTGGAAAAATAAATTCCAGGGTGGGGGGGGGGGGGCTGGCGGGACCGTATCAACCGCGATTGCTGCTCATCAGCGCGCCGATGGGCATCCAGTTAGTGGCGGGCGTATCTGCCTCGCAAAAATAGAGTTTTAATCCTCGATCTGATTGGTTCTGTTACACATTTGGAGAACGACATAACTTTTAATGGGTTAATTTGATCTTAACAAATATAGAGCAATTTATTTTATATTGGCAGATAATCAAATAAATTCTTTGATTATTTCCCAACTTGATATTTTAAAAATAAAATAAAAGATATAGATATACCTTTTTTTTACATCTAAAAGACAATTTCTTCAATATTTCAACTTATTTATTCCTTCAAACATTTAATTTATTTCTTTCATACGATTTTTATTCTATTTTTGCTCTTTCAGTTGAAATAAATTTTCAATGTTTTAAAAATACTATATATAATATTGTAAGCTGTAAAAAATTGTTAATCGTGACTAAAGCTCCTGTATCAAAATTCGTTCCGGATATGCCATATACATACGAATTGATCGCACGTAAAAATTAATAGTCATCCTCTCTCTGAGAGAGTACTTTGTAGAAATTTATTCACGTTTCCCACAAATTGAAGATATCGCGTTGGTCATCGGTTAAGTGACCGTCCCATTAAATCAGGGGCGTGGAAGCGAAATGGGAAATATCTCCATCAATCTATATCGCGCGAGTAAATC
Source organism: Temnothorax nylanderi (assembly GCF_030848795.1). NCBI lineage: Eukaryota > Metazoa > Arthropoda > Insecta > Hymenoptera > Formicidae > Temnothorax > Temnothorax nylanderi. The sequence goes on along the minus strand of NW_027249088.1, from coordinate 1,037,552 downwards.
AATTTCTAAAAGCAGTACTGGAAGTATTCTGTAACGAATATTCGATCACAATATGACCACGTGGCAATTGAATATATATTGAGCGTTTCGAAACCTCACCTCTAAAGTGGCGATCAATCATAAAACACAATGAAAAGACACGCGCGAATTTTTACACATCAGATACTTCGAATTTGTAGAAATCCTCCGAATTTTTAAGTTTTCATACAAAACGATTTAGGAAATACGTGGACCGAAAGGGAGGTACGAACAGAAAAAGGAGGACGGAAAGATCGCCGGGTCTCGTAAGCGCGATAACGCGATCAGCGCACAGATGTTTTCCTACGTCGCAATACATAATTACATATGTAGCGCATTACCAGCATCACTGCATTAACGATGGCATATATGTACGTAGCGCATTATGCGGGCATCCACGTAACGGCGCCGCTGATGAATATTACAAATAACATTTAGATTCACACATCCTCCTCCCCTTTCTCCTCCTCTCTTCCATTTCCACCCTCAAAAAGCGCTTTTTCTTCCCTCCGCTAGGAACCTACATATGCCACAACCGCACGCGTTTTACATATAGAAGTCTTTTTAACGTATCATCCATCCATCCATCCATCCATCCACCCAGCCATTCGCGCACGTCCGCTGGAGAGGACGCCGCGGAAATTCCGAGTCTCTCTCTTGATTCCCATTGCGGCGATGAAGGCGTTCCTGTATGCGCGAATGCATGGGCACACCGCCATAACGTCGGCTTTGTCCCACATAGCTCATAATTAGACTGCCATGGCAGCTCGACTATCTTTCCTATTCCTCGCAAAAGTTTCAAACCCTCGGCAGTCCCTCTTTCCCTCGCTCTCGTTGTTTCGCCTCTTCCAGCTTTTCAGGCATCATGTATCGCGTGCGAAATCCTCATCACCTCCCTCCGTCTCCCTTCATAGAAGTGCTTGTTCCTCCTTCCTAAATTTTTGGAGAGATAGTCGCATTGTCGCGCGAAAATGTTGAAATTAATTAAATCCGCGGATAAATATTCACCGCAGAAAAATCGCGCCTCTCTTAAGCGGCTTTCCGCACAAGCCACCGCTATCGTTCTCTTTAGCAGTTAATCTCTTTTCGACGATTATCCACCCACGTGTGTTATGATCGCGATGACTAAAGCGAATTCGTAACGAGGAAATATTGTGTTGCCCAAGAACGCGTGTATCACAAATACGCACAGCGTAACCGCGACAAAACGCGATTTAATCTACATAAGGGAAATCATAATAAGAGATAAAATTTAAAATGTGAGACTCCGAGAATACAAAAAAAGTTTCAAAGTACCTACATAGAAGTTTCAAAAGGTTTGAGCAATTAAAAATTCAAGTCTCTTCGTGTAAACGCAGAAAAACTGAAAATTTGACAGATCTCAGGGAAAGATAGGGATTTAAATGTTTGAGAAATTAACGAGATCCATAAACGACTTATTTTCATCTCGCAACAATCGTAACACGTATTTCTAGAAAACAAGACCCCTATTAAGTTTCTTAATAATGTGTTTCAAGCTCGCTAAAACTGTTTAATGATCTCAGACCGTTATCGCTTGAATATCGTTCGACGTGCTCGGCTTCGTGACGTGATCGTGGGTCTCCTTTTTTACCAATCATGACACTATTGGAGTATTACACGCCGCGGACGGTCTCGTAATGCCGGGCGTCACGGCGGACCCCGGTGAGGATCTCTCTCGCCGGCGCTGGCCGCTGGCCGCGATGACGCGAGTCGCGCGGGGCCACACAGAGTCCTAAACGCATCGGTTCCACACGTTTTCGAACTGTTGCCACGCTAACGAACGACCATAAATAATGTCGTTCCACGGTGTACCCACCGGGTGAGACGTCGGTTGATTTATTGCCGCGAGCATTCGCCGGTGTATGCCGAACCTGATTGGCGCTCGCAGGTGTTGCGTTCGCGGGGAACGCATGCCGGCTCCACCGCCGCCGCGGTGGCTGTCAAGTCCAACGTGTTCCCCTGTCATCCGGAATCATCGATCGCCCCTCCCCCCTCCACCCTCCTCTCACCCCACGGCATTTTTCACGCGCTAAGAAATAATCGCCGTCTTGACATCTGATTGGGTACTTGGGGCTTGGGGTTGCTTCTTGGACGCCGAGATCTTCGCGTCTGCCTCGAATCCTTACAACCACGAGCACCCAAGAATCTCGCGATTCCCAGGCCCAACGAATGCCAAATTAGCGAAACCGCTAATCTCTAACTTCTTCTCTCTTTGAATCTTAAATTTTTTAAAATTTGCATTCTCTCGACATCATATAAAATGTAAAATTATTAAATTTTTTGCCTGCAGAAAATTCCGACTATCTCGATACGCCTGCGTCCAATCGAGGCAACTAACGCGTAATTAAAACGTCGATCGAATCGCGAGTGAAAACTTGGCCGAATTAACTTATGCGTTATCTCGTTAATTGAAAACACGCGTAACAACGTTACGCCGCGGGTGTGTTTCGTGTTCCGAGGCGTTGCAACCGTTGCATCCGTATATGCCGGGTCGGTCGGTCGGCCGCGCTGGTCGGTCGGTTTGACGGGCCGACGGCTGTCAGATACGTCGCGATAGTGTCCGGCCTAGCGGCACTCGATCGGATCTCGGCGCGGGGAAACGATAGCCGCTAATGTACGTCGCGGCGAACAAGAGGAGCCACCCAGGGCGCGCGATAGCAGGAAGACTCGAACGCCACGCCAGGAGAGACTCCACGCGCGGAGCTCCGCTTCTCTCGTGACGCGCGGCCTCGGCCGCGTCTCACGTAACGTCGTCTTGTACGTCTACTTAAAGCGCGACACCACGCCGGGAATATATCTGTCGGGGCTGTCGAGTCCATTGGCACGCGTAATATAAACGACCTCGCAAATCGCGCCGCACAATGACGGTGATTACTGCCCCGCGAGAAAGATTACCGGCGCGTTTGCCCGACTCTGCGACTCTGGAGACACTAAGAACCTCGGATGCCAACTGATCCGCCATTTTTAGTCAGCGCAGAAGTCTGCGATTTATCATAGTCGATATATGTTATTATACGTACAGCTACTTTTTTCAGACGAGAAAATTGTAACGTGCTGTTATTAATTCTTGAAGCGGAAAACCGAGGGTGAAATGTTACATTAACGAACAATTGCGTAATAATTAGATCGTCAAACAAAATTTCACGATAAAGAGAGCATCCGATACGTGCTTACGTCGTGCGACAATTTTAACAAAACGCACAGAACGTCGAGAATTATCAACCCTAGGCCCTAGGTCTCGTTATGGAACAGGGCAACGGAAACATATTATTGATATGTAAGCGTTAAGCCCCTTGCACAATGCCAGGCAACAGGCAATAGGAACAGAGAATAGAAATCAGAAACCATGTTTAAATGCAGAATAAACAGTGACACAGGCAATAGACACAGAGTTTCCGTCACGTTGGAAATTCTGTGCCTATTGCCTGTTGCCAACCAATCATAGCATTCGAATTTTTCAGGTTGTAATTAACGATTTTTTGGTTATTTCCTGTTCCTATTGCCTGTTGCCTGGCATTGTGCAAGGGGCTTTACATATCCCGCTGAAGATATTCGCTATAAATATTCAAGCGCGTTCCAATAATCGGCAGTAATTCCCAGACGTACGTCACATTCTCTCGCTGCAAACAGCGTCACAGTTTGCAACACACCCGAAGCTGTCAATCACGCGAGAGGCTCCCGCCTCGAAATGCGAAAAGTCGTTTCTAGTATTTCCCCTCGTACTCTCTCTTCCCCAATATTCCTACCTCGGATAAGGATCCTTGCAGAAAGATTTACTCCGCTGAGGACCGCGATTGAAATAACATCCAATAAACGTATCGATGCGCCGGGATCGTGGAGCTTAACTTCCAAGAGCGAGCGAAAAAAAGGAAGAAAGAGGGATAGAAAAGAGCGGGCGGGGGGAGAGGGAGAGAGTAGATTCGTAGACGGAGATTCGCCAATAGGAATTCTATACAATGCTAATTAAGGAAAGGGTTTATTCCCAGCCAAAGGGCACGAAAGGGAATTTGTAACACACGTGGGTCACAATAAGAGCGTTTATGGGATACAATATCCTGCATCCCGTGGAAGGCTTCTCGGCGCGCTTCTTACCCCTTTTACCCGTGGCTTCTCCGCCCCTCGCGTCCTCGGAGTTATCCCGTTTCCCCGGGACAATACGATTTCTTTTTTTATCGACGTGGAGAAGCGTAACGGATCCCGGCGACAGAAGGAGAGAGAGAGAGAGAGAAAAAAAAACCGCTCTCTCGCACCTCAATCGATTTCCGCAACGATTATCAGAAAATGTTATTTCTGCATAATCGATCGGGGCCACCGTGGCACCTGGCGAATAAATTCGCAGACAACGAGTTGTCATTCGCAAAAGCGGATCTCGCGCGCGTGGTGTCGAATTACGATTCCCGAAGATATCTGGGAAGATCAAAACGAAAATATCGCGTCAGCGTGAGAAAAAGGATATCTAACGTGTCGCGATTGTATACAAAGTTGTCGTAACTGACAGAAATAAAAAACAATATAGATCACTATGTTTATTTAAAATTTTAAAAAATCGTAGTCCCAAATCCTAATCTATAATGTCTGAAAACTGAAAAAACCATATTTCACCTAAATAACAAAGGGCTTAGAGCCATGCAGGATCGATGTTCGTGTCGATAATAATATCACACAGATATTATTATTGACACAAACAGCCCATCTCACATCCTGTTATTTTAGTGATTTCTAATCGTACGAGCCTTCTTGTATTATACATGTTTTTAAACTTTCTTACTGTTTTTATACGCTTTCCTGTTTCCGGTTATGGAGCATTACTACAGTTTACGCAATCGTCTAAATATTTTTCACGCAGAGAATAAATCCCGATAAGCGTTTCTTTTATGGCGTAGTTACATCTTTACTTGCGAAACTTCGATCTCTCTGAGAGAAACGGCACTGATATTTTTTATTGCAATTTTCAGGAGATATTCTCAAAAGATTACTTTACAAGATATGTATAATATTTTCATTAAAAAAATATATATATACATAATTTTAACCACGATAAAAATTCGTTAATTTCGACCTAGTTTTAGGCCTGTCAAACGTACGTAACCCCTTAAGTGATTGTGTGCGAGCGAAAGGGAGAATCTTCTGTCGCAGGCATCGGCCTCCGTCGCGAGAGAAACGGGGGAAAAGCCACGAGAAATAAGGGTGTCGAAAGTCGCGGGGCTGCCCGCCTCCTCTTCTTCGTCCTGGACGAATACAAGTGTCAGGAACACGTGTCACCGAGATGCTCGAGCACTACTTTAAAGACGTCATGAAAATTGCTCCGTGATACGTTCGTTTTATAAAACTCGCACGGGTAACGATAACCTACTAATCGGCATGATAATCTGTTCTATTGGAGAAAAATTAACATATCAACGCAACATGTATGAGCAATGTTATTTTTTATTCTCTGCTGCAAATTTAACTTTGCTTTTGCTCAATACTCATCGCTAAAGGGGTAATTCTTTCGTCTTGCGCAATTCCGTGAATTCGCTTATTGCGTCTCCCGCAGAGAACATCTTTACGCCTGGCGGGGAAAAAAAAGTTATTGTCTGATACGGTAAATACGACCAAGTTTTCCTAACATTCGCGGTTTTCTTTCCCTTGATCGAGACACGAAAGACAAAGAGGGACAGGGACCACTGCGGATTTAAGTATCGGCGCAAACAACATTTTAATTTAAATCCCTGCGCGCGCCGCCATTGTGGAAATCGGCGCGCGGATATGTAAATAGACCATCTCGACCACATCGGATAATTATCCGTTTTTCCGGGCGAGATCTGTTTGTCGGGCACTTCTGCAACCCCGACTCCCAATCGTATTTCCCAATCCCTCCCCGCCCCTTATTTCATTTTATCGGGGCGGTAATCACTTTTATTCTGGATTGGTTCAGCGGAGATTCCATGATAGCATTGATTAAGATATCCAACGACGACGTCGACATCGTCGCCGCGCTTCTTTGATATCCTGATTTATTTTCTCCCCCCGCGACTCCCCGCGTCGATTGTTCGGCGTCCTCTTCGCGGCTTCGACGCGAATTTGCATTCGAGATTGATGCGAAGCCAAGAAGACGACGGGGGCCAAGGAAAAAGAAGACAACCCGCCGCCCTCGAGAACGATGCTGACGTAAATCGGCTAAGCTCGACGTTTAATTTACTCTCGAGCGGGAGTATATCGACGATTACTGCGCGGATTGAGGATCATCTTGAGAGGAGAAAGAGGGAGGGGGGGGGGAGGAATCCATCGCGAACAATGTGCGAATTTCTCGTCGCCGAATAGAGCCGATCTCGTTCGCAATCATGGTACTTTCGACGCAATCGAAGAAACACGAAGATATTGCGTGAGGGATGTTTTAGAAAAATACACCGGTAAATACTATCAGTATCGAGTAATCATGTTTACCAAATTCGACTCAGCAACTGAAAGAAAAATTATCCGGATAAATTGCTTCTCGGCTCAATAAACTTGTCGCTAAAGTAACACGCTTTATTAATAGTTTTTGCAATAGAATCGTAAATATTTTACCCATATCTAACATAGAGAAGGTTTCAAACATATAGAAGTGAGTATAGCAGAATTAGATTAGGATATTCGATGAGTATTTTTAACATGTCGTGCAATTCTATTTGCAGTTACAAAAATTAAATTTGAAAACGGTAACGCATGACTCATTATGAAGGTGACCGAAAGTAGTCGATTTTAAGTTCAAATCTCCGATCGTTAACCCTTTAAGATCACGTGACCCTTAAGATCTATCTTCAGCTGGGGTCACTGCCCTGCGCATAAGGAAATTGATTGATCCATTTCCTTATGCATATGGACCAATGTATATGGACCAATCAATTTTCTTATGCTTATGTTTATGCGCTATGCAAGTTTGTCTGGATAGACCCTTATATATATAGGTTTACCTTCACATACTCGGTTTTTGCTGACTTACAAACTTACAATTAGCCCCACCCGCCATCTTACTACTACGACTACTACTATTAAATTTGAAAATCATTGGTTTATTATTATTATTGTTATTATTATTATTATTTCCAATTTTATCAATCTTATTGTTATAATTGTTTTTATGTTGTTATTGTTTCAACGCGCGAAGCTCGCAAATATACAGCCTGCACTTTGAAACCTTTACCTATGTAAACTTTTATCGCAATCATTGCCATTCGGCGGTGAATCGCAAATTGGCAGTTCATCGTGCACGCGTGTATGTATGTGAAATGGCATTTTCGCTGCGAAATCAAAAACCGATTGAACGGATTCGCGGGTATTACGGATCGTAAATCGATTAGCAAAAGGATCGGATGTAAAAGCAAATTGGGAGGCTTGTTTACTACGGTTCACCAAACCGGATATTTAACGTGAGTGTAACGGTGTAATGGCGTGTAACGAAAACAGCAGCGGTATTACTGGCCAGATACAACGTTTTGCGCGCGCAGTATCGCGATTGCATAAAGTGCACCACACAATACAAAATCGCGGTATACCTACAATGCAAATATTTCGAAATATGAAATTTAAAAAAATCTGGACGTTAAAAATAAATATTATTTAATTTTACGATTATAAGCGATCTATGGCGTCTCGACGCTTTTCAGTGTGAATTATAATTTGCCAGGATAATTTTATTAATCTCTTAATTTTATCAATTTATATAATTACTATTAATTATTAATAATAAAATTATAATTGATTACTTTTATATTTATATTTATATTTATATTATATTATTTTTATATTTATCTCCCTTTTTTTCTTTTTATAAATTGCGTATTTGAGGTATCGCACTGACATTCGAGCGCTAATAAAACAAAATATATGCCACGCAATCCGAATGACACGTCTTACAAAATGTTCGGCTAAAATGTGTTTGTATAAGCATCTATCACTACTGACACAGGAGTGGTAGAGTCACAATGAGTCCGAAAGCAGCCTTCTTTTGAGGGAAGAATTAACCTTGTCAATGGGGAGCGTGTTCTTTAATAGGCTAGCTGTTATCCCAAATCTGCACATTGACGCTTTGTTGAAGTGGAAATTCCATTGACCATTGACCAATGTCAATCCATTGATAGATTCTTCTTCTTGAAAAACCATCTGGAAAAAAAACACCGCGTCAACTGTTGCAAAACACCTGTGAAATTTGTGTTTCTAAAATATTGATATTTTTTTTCAAGTTAATCAATGCAATTTACAAGCGCTCATATACACAGGTCAACAAAATTATTGCAACAGTCAATTCATAGACAAAATTTCGTATAACTTTAAATAAGCATATCTTCGTGAAAAATTGTCGTATTAAAAAATTTTTTTTTATTCTAAAAAGTAAAATCTGTACTTTAAAGAGCATTCGCTAGATTTTAAATTTATCCTCCCCCCTCCCGCCATCTTTTCAAAAGTAAGGACATGTTTTGTCTCCAAAAAATTTTGTCTCCAATAATTTGACGCACTCTACGGAGTGGAATAAATTTCTTTCGTAAATATCATGACAACCATCCATCGTAATAATCCATAAAATATGGATTTTTCCTTGCAAATTGCAGAAAAAAAAGATTTTACGATTTTTTTCACGGAGTTACGGCGTATCAAAGTTACCTATACATTTTTGTTCAGTTACCGCCAGAATTAGCGGATGAGCGAGAAGGTTGCTGGTCAGATTGTGCCCATCGTGTGTGCGTGTGCGTATGGGTGCGTGTGTGTGTGTGTGTGTGTGTGTGTGTGTGTGTGTGTGTGTATGTCAGCAGAGGTAAAGGCCTGTTCCATCGCACAGTGGGGCCAAATCCCGAAAAGCTGACCAAAACCTCGAAAATTTGATTCGAGGAGTTTTGACTGGTGTGGTAGGCAGAGAGATGATTGGTGCATCCAACTGTACAAGGAAAAGACTATCCTCATACCTGCGTCTGTTTAATTCAAAGTTTAGGGCTTTAGTTCACTTTATTATCTTACGAAATTCACAAAATTTAGCTGCCGAAAGGTGTCTATCTTGCTGTAATGATTTCTTATCGATTATTATCGCTGTTGCTCGTTTGCGACTTGTCGATTATTTTGTTTGCCGATAATGGCTCGAAAATGCTTATGTTCTTTTGTTCTCTTTCGGTAATTCTGTCTCTAGGTACAAATGATACATAATACAATATACATGGGAACAGTTTTTTGAACGACATCATTTCAATCACTTTTAAAAACTCAAAATTACGCTATTAAAAACAAGTTATCTCGATATTATTGTTGTACCATCTTATTACTCATATTGTCCTTTATCCTCAAGGTTTTTATTTTTTTAAATACATTAACCCTTAACTAGCACGCGGGGTGTCAAACACCCCAGAACAAATTTCTCAAGTTTAGGCATCTTTCTCGGTCGGTTAATCTATGAATTTCGCATCGCAGTGAAGAATTTGAAAGTTCAAATTTTTCAAAGTTCAGTTTTTTTTAAAGTTCAAGAATTTTTTTGAAGCCTTAAAACTAAAAATTTTATAGTTTAGGCTAATGGGTATCATTTACCAGTGTTTAATGTATGTACTTGATTTTTTTCAAGCCTATTGGAGCCTCCATTTCGCCGTACCCAACGTTCAAAGTGTGTGGGGGTGTACAACACCCCGTATGCAGATAACGTTCGATCGCGGACGTGTGCTAGTTAAGGGTTAATAGGTTTTCCACAAAAATGACAAAAGGCTTAAGTGTCCGGTACTGAGGCAACTTCCCCTACTGAGAAAATCAAACACTTTATTGTATAATGTAGTACAACGGATTGCAATTATATACCTAAAATTTATAAAATTTAATTCTGGCCTAAAAATTATATTATCGCATTATGACTGAAATATAACGTTAAAATGTAATGTTAAAATTTTGATTATATTATTACCCTGTACTCCCGTATGATACATAATAAAAAAATCTAAAATCTAAAATTAAAAAATATATAACATTTGACATCAAATCAGGATCATAAATAAATTATATGCAACAGATCCTTTGACGCACATTTTAATTCACCGCAAGCGGCTTTCAAATTATCGTGGCACAATTTACGATATCGTTTAGCGGCAGTTATACGCTTAAAGAGACATACATAATGTTTAAATAACGTCCAAGATTAGTTGCCACGATAGAAAGAACATCTTTATCATCGCGATCCTAACGATATTATTGGCTCCGGAAGCCATTGAGACGACAGGAGTTAACAAGTCAATCCTTCGACACCGATGCGAAACACGCCTACCGATAAATAATGTTTTATTACTTAACGCGCTACCAATCGCTCGCTCCTGCGGGCATATTAAATTAAATCGGCGATATCGAAAGTCGCTCCTCCGAAAGCCACGCCTCGCTTGCCGACGCGGGCGATATTGTGTGCTAAAGGCTGGTTCACACGACGCTATTGCGTCAATCATCGTTCATTTATTCCTTTCCGAAATAAAATAAATCCTTTAGAAAAGAGTAACAATTTATGATAACCTATGTGCCTCGTACCACAACATACCACACTAAAATATCAATTAAGAATTTAATTCGATTCACGATTTGTTGTAGAAAGTTTAAGGAATAATCTGAGTCATCAGCGTTCTAAGTTACATCAGATTGTTAGCAACGATAAGAATCACACTGAAGAAACGTTCTACAAAAGAGAATCATATAATCCAGGGCTTAATATGCGAATCGTAATTTCTGCCAGCTAATAAATCGACCAGTATCACGCCCAGACCCTGACTGATTCGGATGTTAATGCGAAGGGTGCGACCTAATATATATAGTAGATGGCAATAATAAGCGTCGCCGACGTAGGTTTCGATGTCAATGGCACCGATTTTTCTCGCGAACGAGGAGCATTCGATTGTCAGCGGGTCACTTTGAATTTCATAAGCTAACAGTTAATGTAACAGGCTGTTACATCAACGGCCGTTGTAGAATATAAACGTGGCTCCTTGCTTTTAAAAATTATTTACTTAAACCGTTAACGTATCTAGAATTACGATTGTTAAAAGAAAATTACGTGTATCGTAATTTCTATAACTACGAAATTTAACCCGTCTAGAAAATTTATATATATTTATTTCTTGTTTTGTTTACAATTTACTATCATAATCTGAAATAATTGCAGTAAAACTCTGTAAAAGAAGATATTGTTCGATTTTTTTAATTACAAAACCTATCGTAAAGTCAAGATCAATTTACAGTATTTTTAATTACGTTTGTTTCGCTAAGAAGATAAAATGTTAAAAAATGTAAAAGAAATACACAAAAACGTGATAGAGAGTGGCGAGATTCGTAAGACTTTTTAAAAAAGAATAATAAATCGATGCTCCACATAATTTATTTAATACATCCCTCTAATGACAACATAACGATTAACATTGGATTTTTCGACGGTAGTACAACGGAACAAGGAGGGCCCCGTGACAAAATTAGCGAGAAATTGGCGTGGCACGAGCGATTTGACACCGTCTATACGGCCGATTGGCGCAGCGCATGTCATTTCGACGTCGCGCTCACGGGGAACCGGGGGTCCACTGTCATGCAAAACCGCGACACGAATCTCGAATCCCGATACGATTGCCATTCGCATTGGCGGCGTTCCTGAGGGGAGCGCCGTCATAAAAGGGCTAGATTCGAGAAATCGAATCGGGCCGAATCGATGTTTCCACCCGGCGCAATAGGGCGGTTTCGTCGTCAACGCGGGTACAACGACGATATTTTTTTCTATTTTTTTTTCTCTTTTCATCGTTTCGTTCTCACATCTCCTCTCGCGCGACAACAAGTGCGATTTTCAAGCGGTCCATTGAATTTCCGTCTCTTTTCCGAACTAAATCGGCGAGTTAAATCAGCGAAAAATAATTAATCAGCTTAAGTTTCGGAAAAATCGCGAATATATATTATTTTTCTTTAAAACAACTTTGATAAATGGCAATATTTATAAAATGTTTAAACAGAGAGATTACATTTGATTTTATAAATCATGACGGATATACCTCGTTTCAATTTAATAAATTTAATTTTACATCTCCGGTTAAACTATAGCTCCTGAAATTCTTGATACATGGGATAAATTAAATCTTCCATTAATCGGATATAATTATTCATAATAATAAACATATTATAAATATATCTCTAAATATACTAAATATTTTTATGTTCAAAGACAACACTTGTCTGGATAACTATCACTAATAATCAAAAATTTCTGGTATCTCATTTAAGTAAAGATGATTCGTAATCACTGTTTAATATTTTAAAAGTGCATTCTAGAAATCGGGGCCCTCAATACCACAAAACGATCAAACTCGCGTCTGCTAATCACGAATAGTTGATTTGCACATGACTACAAACCTGGGCTTCAGACAGACTGAGTTCCAGTAAACGGCCTACGCGCAATGACAACAATGTTTTCCGACGTAATGATGCGTTTGCGGCACAAAGTATTAAGCCGCGTACTCACCAACGAAGCGAAGACGAGTGAGCAAGAGTGAGCGTTCGCTCGTGTTCACAAATGCTCGCTCGTGTTCTATCGAAATGTTCGTCCTACGTCCATACTGGCACGAATTCGCTTCTGTTCGCAGTTGATCCGAAAAGTGACGAGTAGATCATAATTGTATGCTATTAAATGCCAATAAAGCAAGGTCTCTTTGTCTGTTTCCCTTCTAAATGACGCAAGAAATGATTGTAATATTATTAATGCAATTAATTATTTTCACTCATCTTCTTTTTTTATTTTATAATATTTATTACTAGCATTCCACAATGCGGAATGGGTTCTGTAAGCCGCTGTGAGTTTTAAAATTGTATTATTTGGCCATTCCATATTCTTTAAGCCGCGTACTCACCAACGGAGCGAGCATTCGCACTCAATGATCGTTTGGTATGTACGGATTAGCGAGCACGAGCGAGCAGAAAAACGCTAGGGATGCTAGTAATAAATAAATAAAAAATAAAATATAAAATAAAAAAAGAAGATGAATGAAAAGAATTAATTCCATAATAATATTACAATCATTTCTTGCATCGTTTAGAAGAAACGACAAAAAGTCCTTGCTTTATTAGCATTTAATAGCATACAATTATGATCTGCTCGTTGTCACTTTTCGAATCAACTGCGAACAGAAGCGAATTCGTGCCAGTATGGACGTAGGACGAACATTTCGATAGAACACGAGTGAGCATTTTTATGAACACGAGCGAATGCTCGCTCTTGCTCGCTCGTCTTCGTTCCGATGGTGAGTACGCGGCTTTAGAAAAATGCTTTTTTTTAGTCACTCTATCGTCCCTCAAAATATGCGCACTTATTTCAGAATCACTCTGTATGTATGCCTGGAGGCAGTTTTCAGGACAGTTGGCATTTGCCAGAACAGTTTTGGAATCTGCCCTCACATTAATGTTTATATTAATAAACAATAACGATAATAGATAAGCTGTGTTTATATAAGCATATTATTAATATTTATTATATTACTCACTTGCAAAAAAACGGACCACTTGAAATCAGCGCTAAAAATCACCAAATTCAAAGTTACATATCTTTGTGAAAAATGATCGGAGAGTGATGTTTGAAAAAGCGTTTTAAAGCTTGAATCCTCAGCTTTCGAATGCTTCGAGGTTCGTTTCTCTGCGAAGATTTTACTACAAACGGCGCTAATTTAAAGTGGACCTTGCAAAATTGTAGAACAAACTTCAACTTTTATAGCATGCACGTGGAGAACGAAATTTGTTCTCCAAATTTTATCGATTGCATTGTAAAATTTAACATTTTCTCTTTAAAATGCTTTTTTAATCATTACGCTATGATTTTTTTTCACAGAGTTGTGACAATTTGAAGTGAGTAGTGCATTTTCAGGTCTTTTCTCTAAAAATCTGTATATTCTGCCGCCAATAACCGTATCTTTCGATTTGTTATAAAAACTGCTCCGTTGACAAAACGATTTTTTAAACATCACTCTGCGATCATTTTTCACAAAGATAAGTAACTTTGAATTTGATGCGCTGATTTCAAGTGGCCCATTTTTTTGCGGGTAAGTGTATAATTTATAATTTAATAATATATAATAGAATTTGGTAGGGATAGCTGTTTTGATTTTCGCGCGAATTGTAATTGACCAAAAGTCGTTACACTTGGGAACATTTCTCGCTTAATTTTGCTATAAAATATGCAGCCTACTGGCAGTCCATACTTATATATGGAGGGGTAAAAACCACAGTGGTGTAAGTCAAATTTTTTAAAATATTTTCTCGTGTGCATAGATGCAATCTGTACAATATATAAATTACATCTATGCACACGAGAAAATATTTTTAAAATTTTGACTTACACTACTGTGGTTTTTACTCCTCCATATAGTCAAAAAATCATCTGTCATGCGGTACAGGTCAAAAGGTTATTGAGGTCAACAGGAACATTTTTGGCAGGTAAATTTTTTCCGAAAGAAAATCACACAAAGAAAAGAATCCTAAAGATTAGAGACAAATGGGCCACAAAAGGTTTAATCAAAACAGGTCACATAAAGACATTCTTCCTTTTTACAAAGACATTCATGATGAACAAAAAAAAAAAGAAAAACGAACAAAAAGAATAAACAATTTTAGCGACAGGTAACTATGAAGAAACCGATTCTTCATTCTTTTGTGTGACGTTTGCTCTTTTGTGCGTCATTGTCCTAACAATACGTTAAATTCAGTTTTTGCCTGAAAATTCTTCTTTTCCACGCCTTGGAAGCTTTTATTTAGTCCTCACCTACTTATTTAATATATATGATGCTGCAATTATTTGTTATTCAAAAATCTCATCTGTTAAATAAGTATAATTTTCTAATTATTATTATATTCATGTCATAAAAAATATTCTGTTTTTATAATTAATCCAATTAATATCAAGCATAAGATCCACTTTGTACGAATTCAATTCTGAAGCGTGAAGAGAAAAATAACTAGGAATATACTAGAAACAGATTAAACCAATGTGGCTATATAATTATACAATACATAAACATCAGTGCTAGGCGAGAAGTTATTTCCAGGAAAAATATAATCTTTTGATCCAACAATAGGTACAGAAAGAGCACATAATGTGAATATCCATAGGGTGAATACAATCTCGGCCACTGAATGACCAGCGGGGATTCCTCGCGGCGAAAAGACTGGAAGATCGGCGTCGAGCGGTCTGGCCGTGGTCCTGGAATGCGCGTTTGAATTTTCAAGCCATTAAACCGCGGAGTTGCCCTACCCACGTAGGACTGGTAGCTCCCCCGTTACCCTCAATGAAACCCGACACCTTCCACTCTCTCGCCCCAGGTGTAAGATATGGCGCAGGTAGATAGATCGGGGTAGATGAAGAGAAGAAAGAGAGAGCGCGTATGTGTGTATATCTGTATATATGCGCCAAGAGGTTCCACACCACTTACAAGCGGCAGCAGGTGTTAAATCAAATCTACGGTAAAACTGGCAAACGTCCTCGACACTTTGAGGAAAAAGCTTGTATTATTCATCGGCAAATGGCAAAGAATGCCATTTCCTTAGAAAAAGGAATTGCATTGAAAGATCTATTCTCGATTTTGCCGTTCTATAATACAAACGCAAACTATTCAGACTTTTATTTTATATTCTGAGTGTTCGTTTATACTAAATAATTTTTCGATTTCAAATCGATCGCCTATTTTGATCGTTTTATTTATATCTTTCGCACGACCAATTTTGTATCTTTTACATTACAATAATTCTTTCTACGTCTCCTGTCAAATCTGCTATATTAGTCATTTTGAATCTAGTAATTGTTTGTAATTTAAATCCAAAAAAATTTAATTCAATTCGATTCGATGTGAAAATTTCAAAATCGATTCAATTCAATTTCGAACGTGTTAGCAAAGATTCGATTCGACCTTGTTGATGCTTGATTCGCACACCTCCAATATTAATGTACATCAATATATTAATATTATATTAAGAACAAAGTTTCCCTTTCTCCTTCTTTTCTGGATCGGTAGATCCATATAGAGAACAACGTATTCTTAAAGGAATTTTTGGATCTATGAATGAAAAAAATAGCTAAAGCCACAGATGCAGAGATTCGTGCATTGTTGGATCCACACAAATATCCAGCTTACGTTAACACTATTAGAGTTCATTGATCCATAGATTATCGTTCTCTCTTACGCTACCACGCTACGTGCATATTTGCCAATCTCGGAGTAAGAATAGTATCGACGCAAATCTACCGAGCGATCTGGTCCGACTTAAATCCCCCGGAAATAAACGGATTACTCTCCTCTCCTTTCTCTCTCTCTCTCTCTCTTTCCAATCTGTCGCATCTGTCGAGGTAATAAAAAAAAAGGAAAAGGTAAAAAACCATAGATGCGCTCGGGAAACGCCTCGTTCGGTTGTATTTATATGGCCGCGACAGTGGGCGGTTCTCGCATACTTGCAACAATGCGATCGGATTATCTACTATTCTATACATATACGGATCGCTTATATCATATATACTGGGTGATACGTAACTATGCGCTGTGAGTCGTTACTGGAAACAGAGAGCGAAGCACGGTTTCCAGCTTCCATATGTTACAACCTGACTCATGTAAAATAATATGTGAGGTAGCAAATCTATGACGTAAATAACAAAATAGAGAAAAGGAGGAAAAAAGGCAAGAGAAAGAGAGGAAAAATAAATTATATTTGTTTAAAAATTACTTCCATTAATATAGAATAAAAAATATGATCCACAAAGAGGACATTTTCATATAAAAATTTGTCTTAATTAATTATTTACTGACGCACCCAAATTTATCTCTGCTTCCAGCCCACCGTATATGAGCCTACGGGAGTACGCGCGAGTTTAAATCGTCCACGAGGGCAAGCCCGCCTTACAAAGGGGAGGTTATTCTCTCGTAGATCTCGTATCTGTCTCGATTCTCGCGGAAAAGCGTGCAACGATCCGACAAAGTCCTCTCTTTCGCTCTTTGTGGCTCTTTGTGGTTGCCGCCCGGATTTTGCCCCTGCGCACTCACATAATCTTATTTACCAGGATCCACACGGAGATCCAACTCCATGGGAACGCTAATTGCGCTGGCAATCCGAACAATTTTTTCGGCCACAACTGCCGTGTTCTTCTCAGAGCACCTTGCAATAGTTGCAATATAGTTTTCACAAATTTTTTAAAATAATTTTTAAGTCACAAGTGATTTCAAACTTAAAGCGCAGTCAGTTTAAAAGCGTGTACTTTACACTTCAGTATAATTTTATACGAGAGCTATATCTTAGTTTAATTCAGATTCATGAATTTCAATAATCGCAAGCAATTTGGAAAAATAAAGTTATTTCCAACACAAGGCTATACATGTTTCATTCTTAAAAAATTGAAAAGTAAATAATCTTTCTCTCTCTCTCTAACAACGCTTCTTTTAAGAATCCACGAGTCGTTCCACTTTCAGGATAAAGTCGCATTCTTTCTTCGCAAAATCAGCGAGTGATAGTATCGATAGCTCTGCAACGGACGTCTCTTGTCACAATCGCTTTCTCGAGTAAATGCTCGAGAGGAGTTTGCTCGCCCCTCGCATCGGCGGCATCAAATTACGATAGCCGGACGACAGCCCCGTTTCCACGGATAAAGGCCAAGACAACGTATATCCACGCCCGACCTTTTCCAATCCTCCTAATCTGGAAGATGGCCGGATAACGTCAGTCAATTGGCGATCGACTGACTCGGACTGACTCCCTTTCTTTCCTCCAGTCTCCTCTCTATTGTGGGAAAATGTATCAGACAATTGTATATCAGTCCATCCATTGTGTCTTGCTAAATGATAGTCTTCGAGCCGCGTTCTGCGTAGCTCTCGATAACTTTATTCGAGGGATGTTTTAGAAATACGACAGGAATTTCTTCCGCGTGTCTACTATAGATGATGTTACATAGTTAAACAGTCTTCAGTATATTTTAAGAAAAATATAACGAATTTGTTCAAATTACTCAATATACATAAAGAAAAGCTTGAGAATGATTATCTCTACTTATGTTTATGTTGAGCGAATATTTTTCTACCGATACAATAAATTGCAGAGTTGAGTACTCTTAAATTGATTTTTTCCAATAAATGACAGAATCTCTATCTCACATGCTTTATAATTCATGCGGATAAATAAAATGGTGTATTAGTTATGCATCTTATCCAAAGGTTACGCTTGTTCTATGTTGTTAGCAGATTTCTTTGAATATATTAGGTTGTTCCAAAAGTTATTTTCGTTTTCTTACTAAAAATTAATGCAAAATGTTTAATCTATTGAAGCATATACTGATCATTCTGCTCTACCACCTTCCTTCATCTCTTCGAAAGTCTCATGATGACATTTTTTACAAAATGTTTTTGATTTACTGGCAAAATACTGATCGAGATGAATTTTAATATCATTCGAAGAGCCGAATTTTCTATGAAAAGAATTTTTTAAAGAAAGGGCAGGTAGTAGGCAGAAGGGGCGAGGTTCGGAGAATAAGAGCCTGTTCATACGAGGCGTTTCTGTCGCGCGGCAACCGTATAGAAACGCCTCGTGTGAACAGGCCTCTAAGGGCGGTTCTACAATCAGTCGTATGTCGAAGACGGATGTCGGAACGCAGCCGAAGAAATTCGTTTTCGAAAAAGAAATTCTCTTATTGGACCATCGGCTGCGTTCCGACATCCGACTCCAACATACAACTGATTGTAGGACCGGCCTAAAAACTGGTCTAAACGAAACGTTTTGTCTTCATTTTTGCATGATAAGATAAGTTTGACAGATAAGACTGACGCAAAACACGCGGCTAAACTACTCATGCTTTCGCTCAGTCTTTTGCTCAGTCTCTCCAAAAAGACCGTGGATAAAGCACTGTTGATTACGGTAATTTCATTGCGCTGAGATTGAGAAAAAAGAAACTTGCGCATTGCTCACGGTGGTCTCGAGAGTGGTTACTCAAGAAGGATAGATTCTCTCGTGTCAATTTGCTCCGTGAATTACGGCAGGAACCAGAAGAGATTGGCGTAATTATTTACGTATAGATGGACACGTACTGCAAATTATTAACGCTAGTAACCCTACTGCCATGAGAAGGGCTATCACCCCTCATGAGAGACTCACCGCAACATTAAGATTTTTAGCGACTGAGAGGAGCTACAAGGACCTTGAGTATACACTCTAAACAATATAATTTCTAAACAAGCTCTAAGTCGCGGGAATTTGACCGATTAGACGGATGTGCGTCTACATGCAACGACTTGTCTGCCGTCTTGCTTAAAAACGAAGCTTTAGCTCGTCCATATTTTGTGAGGTCATATCTCATTCAGTTCATTCACCGGCAGCAATCGCACGAAAACCGCGCGGCAGAAACACCTCGTGTGAACAGGCCATATATCTATTGTCTTTCAATGTTAGAACGCGTCAGAAAATAAAAGGAGATAGCTGTTGTACAATCACCAACCTGTCTTTTTCTAACAACAGTGCCAGACGAAGACAGAATGGTGATACAAAGCGTGCTATCTCTGTCTAATATTTGACCACCCCCACTACTCAATATTCGGTCTAGATATACTGCTGCGTAATGCTCGTCGATTCTCCTTTGGAGTAAACCAGTAAACGGCACACGTCAGTGCAACAAGGTATCGTGACACCACGAGAGGCGAGCCGGAGGTTCGACGGGACAGCGGAAAACGGAGAATTTATCCACGCGAATGCACCGGCTTCTCGCAAACCGCGATTTATTTGCCCGGACTAAAAGCTTAGAGAGTCTCGCCGCCTATTGCACGTTGGGAATACCAACCGTCGGTGTATTCCTGCATTCGCATTCCCGCATTCTCATCTATCAATTCCACGAACGAGCGTCATCCGGTGGTGGTCGTCGGACGTGAATGTCGAAGATATCACGCCGATGCGTCGAGCGTATCGCCGCCGTTGCATTGCATTGCCCTAAGTTACGCCACGAGACGATTTGCCGCGTCGCGAAAACAATGAGATCTGCTTCGCACATCCGCATAGTGGTCAAAACGTCGAAAACGTGATCAAATTCTATTTATTTATTTATTTATTTATTCAATTGTCATTACAGTTAATAGAAATAAACGTTTCCTAAAACAAAATAAGATAGCGCTGTTGTGTAAGATGTAGTACCACTAATAAGGTATTGCGATTCAAAGTTCCCGTCGTAAGTCGGCGCGATGAAACAAACAGAATTTAAAACTTAATTACATATGAAAAGAAATAAGAAAAAGTTCATCTGCGCCAAATTACGCCGGACTACTTTAATTACTGTATAAAGTTGGTAGTTTGCCGAAACTGAGAGCCTTCTACTCTGGACCACCCACTCGGTAAAGCAAATCATGCATGTGTCAAAGTCTTTGTAGAGAACTATTGATGGTTTCCAATGTCTAGTCGTACACAAGGTGTTAATCCACGGGGGAGAGAGGGGCAAAGAATAGAAAAAAAAAACACTAAAGTAGAACTAAAGTCAATAGGGTTGCTTTCAGAAGTTCAGAAAGCCCACACTAAAGATTATCGTTACTTCAGAGAGCACCGGACGAGGAAAAACACAAGATTTCACACAAATAAAGATTTATTAGAAATCCTGTCGGTATCGTCACATCTCTTAATAGCTTCACACACATGCACACACATACACAAAAGAATTTATACCATGCTTTAAAATGATCTGAGTATGTACAGAATTTTAACGTTTACGGTTAATTTTGACCACTGTAATACGGCGCGCCAAAGGAATAGACGATTCTCTTTGAAGCAATTTGTCTTGTTGTCGCCACAATACCGTCTGAAGAAAAACCTCGTAAAAATTCCTATGGAAAATTTCTCATAATCTTCAATATCAACTGTTTCACTGCAAGTTTTGAAAACTTTTTCTCAAAATTTTCGGAAGTCTGTAGAAGCTCCAACATACTTCTTTTCAGACGGTATTGTGGCAATGAACAAAAAATCGCCCTTTTTTTCTTTCTTAAAACATCCTGTTGGTTACATTAGATGTCTTACGCACAACTGCGTATTAAAGGAGGCATTATCCTCGCAGGTGTATCCTCGGCGCATTCTTGACGAGCAGACACGCGCGAATCGAAAAAGAAATCCCGGATAAGCCGAATTCAGGACTCGCGCGGGATCAGGATCCCCTCGTTCCTTACCTTATCGGCGACGGCTATCAGTCGCCGATATACGTATGTATACCCTAGACGCGCGTGTCCCTATGCGGTCCGGCAAGGGTCCATTTCAATTCCTCCGTGAAATTAAGCCTATTTCCGCCGGAAGCCTCTTTTACAGAATACCCGATCTCTCTCGTCCATTCAGACGCTTATTCATCCCTACAATTTTTTGTAGTCACCCATCACTCTTGAATTCAGACGATTTTAGATATAAGATGCATATGTTTGACCGTCACACCTAACACAGCATCTTCTTACATAGATATCTTTCGTGATTATTTTTTAACTGACTTGTATTTTTAAACTCGCCCAAATACGCTCCACGATTGAACGGAATGTTTCTTTTTCGCCTAATGATCAATTAAATCACTTTTTATAGAATACGCGAACAAAGGCGCCACTTTCTTCCATTGCAGCGATTCGCTTTATGACCAAGGATCTTTGTTTGGCCGCGGGACGATCTCGGTGCAATTTAACGAATAATCATACAGAGCAGGACCCTTCTGTAGGTGCAAATTCGCATGTAAGTAGGCGGTAGGACGGATTCTGCCCCCATCCCTAGGACGCTTTTAAAGGGCTTACCACGAGCATTAGCCGGGCATTAGTCCCCCACTGCTCCTCTTTGATCCCTGTTCAGTTTTGTTCCATCGCGGTAGCTACACGCCGCCAGTTTCGGGATTTGCCGCTCCACCGTTATTAATTATTTGCGGCCGGCTCAATCAGGACACAAATCGTGAACACCTGTAGGCCACGAACTGATGCACGGCTCGCTGCATCGCTCATAAAGCTGCAGCAACAATGGCATCAGTTTGCACACTGCGCCGAGCCGCCACGCGTGAATACGCATAAATACGCAGATTGTTAAATTGAAACAGTTTTCTCAAATAAGCGACGACGTAGTGAAAAGGAATTAGCAAAGCTTTACCCTCAAAATTGAAGGAAATAAAACCGATTTGATTTAAAATTACAGAATATAGCATGACTCAAAGTGTATATCAAATTATCAAAATATGAAAATAGATTTATTCTTAAAGATATAATGTATTAAGATTCTAATGTAAAGCGTATCAAGATTTACGATTTTCAAAGACCCAAAAACACAAGGTGTTACGATTTGAAAATTGACATACGACCATAAATAATGTACCTATTATTACAATTTTATAGATATAAAATATTTAATTTCTTAAATATAAAAAATTGGATTAACTGACATATTTAGCTTTAAGTCTGACAAAAGTCGAACTGGGAGATTAGGCTTGTTCAGTTGAACAGCTTTTTTCGACAACAGCTACTTTGTTGACTTTATTATCATTTGTATGGATTTTACGGCACGAAAAATTATAGCTAACAATGCATACGACGTATATAACGATGAATAATATAATCCCCTGCTAGTTTCGTTAAAAGAAGCAGCAACAAGAAAGCAACAAGAAAGACTGAGTTTGTACGTGCTTAAACAAACGCAATGTGCCAAATAAATTTCATGGAATTCGCTGTAGTCACGAAACAAATACGACTATAGGGTTTTAATAAAAAACATATAGTTCTTAGAAGCTACGGTTGGGTTAAGTATATTATGACTATGACTTATCATTTAAATTAGAAATCAGTGTCTATGCATCAAATGCACATACGTATATTTCGTTACCGCTAACTTTACTAATGATAGAAAGAGCAAAAACGTCAGGGACTTCTGCGGAGAAAAACTTAGAAATACAAGAGCCAACAATATCCGCTCATAATCTGCAAATTTAAGATAAAACTGTTGAAATGAAAGCCTATAATAATAGACGGATGAATATTTAAGAAACTTGGAGAATCTTAAGTGCTGGTCTACAACCTTGCTTTAGAGGGTATTTAAGCTCTAAGCCGCGCCGGAAGAAATTGACCAATCACAGTCGAGTATTTTCCTCATATTCCACTGTGATTGGTCAATTTCTTACGGCTTAGAGCTTAAATACTCTTTAAAGGTCGATTCAGACATAACCGTGCCGTACCCGTACCGTATCCGTACCGTGCACGGACAGAAAAATCAGACAATAGGAATTCCTATTGTCTAATTTTTTTGTCCGTGCACGGTACGGATACGGTACGGGTACGGCACGGTTATGTCTGAATCGATCTTAAAGCAAGGTTGTAGACCAGCACTAATGTTACCCGAAAATACCCAGGACATCGACTACCTTCAACTCTGCTGATTTTTCATCTTGTCAACACTCTACGACACTCTACGTGATAGCTTTGTTAGTTCTAAAAGTAAGAGTCACATTCAATTATTACTAACAATGAACGATTGTTCTCCGGAACGCTCATTTTTATAGTGCACGCTTTGAAAATGATGCAGTTTATTTTACTAAACGAGAAGGTTTTATACAAACCTTTATTTGAAAAATTTTTAGAAGTCAACCTGTAGAACAGACAAGCGACTTTGTCGTGACATACCGTCGTTCGTCTGTTCTATTATGTTTGGTTCCTATTGTCCGTCGAATCATCAGCAAAAGATAAATTGAACTTTTTGATCTAAAGGCCCCCGCACAATGAAAAATATAAGGAACTATCATGACGAGCCTCTTTCTAGTTTAAGTCCAACCAAAAGAGTACCTTGAGCCAAGGACGTTACTTGACATTTTCATCGCTTTATCTTTTGCTGATGATGATTCGAAATTTGGACCGAAACGTACCAACGAATTATTCTACAATAAAGAAACTATCACGCACCGCGTGATTACCGCGTAGCTGGCTTTTATTTAGCCCGCTCCTCTACTATAATTCATGGATAAATGAGTTATTTTCAAAGAATGTAAGATAACATCAATTTCTTTTTTCAATGATCCGATGATTCAATTGTCTGACGATCCAGTCTGTTTCTTCTTATCTTTTCGGCAAATATTTCATTACGCGTTATCACCTTCACTCGAATAAAAATACCGACAGGGATTTGTTCTCGGGGAACCGCAGGCGTCATTCTAATCGGGAGAAATTATCGCCTGTCACGGCGTATCCTTCTCGCGCAGCCCGAGATTTACACTCGGGGTGTTATTCAGCGGAGGATTCGCCCCGAGTGTAAATCTCAGTTGGGGTGAAGAACCCTCTGCCCCCGTCGAGCGTCGGGGACCCTCCAAACGGCCTCGAGGGTGGCGCGCCTCGGCCCCTCCCGAAACAAAACATATTGTCCGAATTTAATTGTGGACGGGGTGCATTAGATATTCATACGCTGCGTGTTCGGCGACGCGTGCGACAATGCGCGCGGCCGGGGTAGGTACGTAGCACGCGCGTGTCCTAGTCGCGCCGAGGGAATAAATCTCCTACGGGATAAACAGCTCGCGCGCCCTTCGTGTCCTTCTGGACTTCGGGCGACACTTCCGGTTAATTAGTTTAGAGGCGACGCCTCGAGGCGAAGTATTCCGGCGTTAAAAAGTAACAAACATTCTTGCACATACTAATTAAGTTAATCAAAAACAACGTTAGTCCAAAAATTGAAATTATACAGGTGATTACAACAACTGTATTATGTTTCAATCATAAATGTTCTAAAAAGGGATTAGGCGTAGGGTAACTCGGGGGAATATGCTTAACAAAAATTTGACTCTTTTTCTATTTTTCTTTCTCTTTGAAGTATCTTTGCATACTAGTCTCCTTTTTCTTTCTTTTATCTGTCATTTGTACATGATTTTAATAAAATATTTTGATTGCTTATTAAAAAAGAAAGAAATGCAAAAGTGTTGCAAAATGGCATATTACCCAACCATATGGGTAATATGCCACAGAATAAAATAATATACTACATACAAATATGTAGTAATTTAACTTCAAAAGTTACTTTATTGATAAAAACAGTACAAATAATCTTTAAAATAAATCAGTACAAATAGTTTTTAACATAAAAAATAAAATTTTAAAATTAAATTGTAATATTAAAATTATTGTAATATTGGTTGCAACAATTAAAATTAAAATGAAAAATAAATCTTAAAAACTTTAAAACCTTAAACCTTACAAATTTTATTTACCTTATATAAACCTTGAATCTTAAAACTTTGTACATTTTGTAACTCTAAATTTCATAACTGTCAGCTACACTTTTTTCAACTACATTTTTTTTCTTCCTCGTATACATTCGAGGCATTATTGTTTAAAATGTGTGTTTTAAAACGTGTAAAAAATGTGTTTTTATTACTTTCTTTGAATTTCAATAATATTATTAAAATAAAAACTATAATACTGTCAGGAAATAAACAAAACTTATGCGAAACATCAGATACAGAACTATGAACAATTTCATGGTATTTACAATAGCGTTTTTAGTCGTAGCTTTGTTAAACCTAACGGGTAGCATATTCCCCACACTGGTATGTTCCCCCGAGTTACCCTATAGAAAATATAATAGAGAGGAACTAAGACGAACTGACATTAAAATATTGAACTTGTAAACGTTAATTCAATTTTTGATTACATAGCATACATCGTAAGAACGAATTGTTATTAGTGTTATCAATCAGATTCGTGTACTCTTCCGACGAAGAAGACGGGAAAAAAGCGTGGAGCTAGCAAATCGACCACATTAGTGACGAGACGATATCCAAACCCGATCATCCCCTTCGACGAAGTGCCCTTATTGGCACTTGGGAATAAACAAGAGACGATCAATAGGCCATAAAGGATGGAATCGAGTGTCCACATGAAAAATATTGCTCCATAAATATACTCGCAATCGACGCCACTTCACATAACGCCGTTATTATGCCTTTGCCATTTCGCAGGACGACCAATTCGAAATTGCACTCTTTATATTCTTAAAGATAACAAATCACGGACGGTGCATTGGCACAAAGTAAATAATGTAAATAAAAGACCCTTTTGCATGTTAATATGATATTCAAAATTTAATAAAATTTAAATAAATAGAAATTGGATCATAATCTTTGCCGGTAATATTCAGCAAATTACATCTCTGTATTTTTAAGATTAAAAATGTTTTTTTTTTTAAATAAAAATTTGGCGTAAAACTTGAAATCTTAATGTCCTAAAAATTTGCCTTTACAAATTTAAAATTTTTGAAGCTCGGACCTGCGAATTGATATTTAATCATTATATTAATCCTTGTAACTAAATCTTAAATAAAAATTAATTTTAAAATATCTTTCTTTTATTTCTCTTACTTATACAATATGTTGCAATAATGATTATGTTTCCCAAGTTAAGAATAGAAAAGGTGTTTGAAAACTATTTAAAGTCAATCGACACAGCTCCTCTTTTTAAAACAGTTAAATCTTCAGAACGAAACAATTGTAACATAGGTCGCAGTTTAACTCTTTTCCATTCTGATTATATGACCGAAACCGAAGGACATCGTTATTAAGTGCAAAGGGTTAACTTTCTGAGAAAAAGCCACTACTTTAGTACCCCTGTCATGAAAATTTCCTTTGCGGAACCCCATAAAAAAAATAACGAGAGAGAGAGCTACCATTTTGTTGCGTTGCGAGTCGAATACAATGTCCTACCAGAGAATAAATTGCAAATACAGAATTGACGAAAGAGGAAGCGAGGGAGAAGAAGCGAGAGGGAAGGAGAAAAAGGAAGAGAATTGTACAAAAGCAGGGAAGTATACACTGTATACA
Organism: Temnothorax nylanderi; assembly: GCF_030848795.1. NCBI lineage: Eukaryota > Metazoa > Arthropoda > Insecta > Hymenoptera > Formicidae > Temnothorax > Temnothorax nylanderi. The sequence goes on along the minus strand of NW_027249088.1, from coordinate 1,010,719 downwards.
GGGTAGAAAAGCACGGTTATAGAGCGGTTGATATCGAAGAGAAGTCGCTTTCTTATTTCCATTCTTAGCAGCGTTCGAATCCAAGTCTGATACTAGCGTTCACTATTTTGCTCATCCCCACCTACATGATTCTCCTTGCTACCCACTCTTCATGAACTGGGTTTGTCTGCAATAAATTAAGTAAGAGAATGATTTTAGAATAGTCATAGAAGTCTTTTTAGTCCTCAATCCATCTTCCTGTCGTCAACTTTTCAAAAACGCATAATTCGACCCAGACGTGAATAATTATAACAAAGAAGTCCTTCGAGAGACAGACAAAAAGGCAACCTTTAGTTGAATACCCAGCTATGTTTACGCCTATCAAATTATAAATAATTACTAACCTTTATGAGATAATGTCAACAATAGCATTATAGTAGAAGAAGTTAGAAAATCATTTTGATACATTTAAATAATTATTGCTAAATAACACTGTTCTCTATCGAAAGAAAAGTGTTGCTTATAATCGCGAAGTGAAAAAGAGAATCGAAGAGAAGGTGAAACGAAGAGTAGGTATTGAGGAAGAGAGACAAGACCGTACACAGAGGTAGGACTGACAGAACGTATATAGAGGAGTACGACCTATACTTCTTAATACTGACAATTTCGCTACTGAGGCCAATCAGAAGATGAACTGCTAGCGCGAACCGCCCCCTCGATAAAACGATTGGTTGGTTAGCAGCGGTTGCCACCCCACGTCCGCGCGTTCGGAAGAGGGGAGAGTTGCGCTACGAACCGAGCTGCTCGCGTTCCCGGCTTCCCGGCCGACGACACTCCGATGCCATCGTCCGCGGGGCGAGACCGAGCGCGCAGTTCTCCGTCTCTTCGCCACACGTTCGTTCGCGATTTTCGTTCGCTCGAAGATTGAGATCGGCTCATATATCGAAACGCGTCGCGTGATTCTTCTGAGCGCTAATAGATATGGGCTTCAGTGCCGGCGCAACGTTGCGCTATAACGTATGAGGGGACTGACAGGAGGACTAGGACCTGGAGTGACGTGACAGTGAAACGAGGACCCTCAAATTATGTGCATGACGGATTGAGCAGTGCAGTGACCGACCGTTTAATATTGTCCTCTAGTCCCCCTAGTGATTGTTATTGAACACTGTGAGACGAAAGTCTCAACCACGGCAGCAAAATTGAGCTGGAGTTGCAACGGTCCGCCGGCCACTTTATGAGGTGAGTCTAAACGCGGAAGCACAAAAAAGCGCGCTTACTTGGGATTGCGTGTATTCGAGAAAACTGAAAAATAAAATCTACAAAATACGAACACAACACACAATATGACTCTCACAAGTCCTAAAGGCTTGACAGCCTACGTGACATTAGAAGCCCAGGTAACAGGATGACGTCTAAAAATGTTTTAATGACATGTTTTATTATTGACGTTAGAGACGTCATTAAAACATTTTTAATACGTCATTTGACGTCATTCTGCTACTTCGAAGTTTTCTTTAACAGATCAAACACTTCATAATATCAAGATTGTTAATATCATAAATCCGTATTGGTGTCTTCATTAAAGAGATTTATATCTGAGTCTTATATGTCAACTTATAGCTGCGGAGTCGGTGTCGAAATCGGTATCTTATTATTGTTTAGTCACTTTAATATCTGTTATTGCAATAAATATTACCACATATCTCACAAGGAGAACCCGGCAGTCTGTAATCACCGATTTCAATGAGGTTTTGTGAATGTATTGTATTCACACTCATACTTATATTTTTCCAAAGCCGTAGGACCCAGTATTCAGGAATTCTCGAGAAAATGACTTTTCCATAAGATGTGTGCGGGGTCCTTCATTGTAAATAATATATTTTTTTTCTTATATTGTCTGAATCTGGAATTTATTAATACCTAAGACCACACATTAAATTAAATGCAGTATATGATTAAAATATCACACGTATTTTTTTTAAATAAAGTAATCAAAATAAAAAATTTAATTACAAAATGCTTAAAAATTGTATATAACAATTTAAAAGTATAAGATTTTAACTTGCGTCGCTACGCCGCCAGCTCGACAACCGTTCTTCCGTAAAGGTATTAAGGCCCTTGCGCAATGCCAGGAAACAGGCAATAGGAACAGGAAATAACCAAAAATTCGTTAATTACAACCTAAAAAATTCGAATGCTATGACTGATTGGCAACACGCAATTATAGGTACAGAATTTTCAACGTGACGGAAACCCTATGTATATTGCCTGAGTCACTGTTTATTCTGCATTTATACATGATTTTTTATTTCTATTTCCTGTTCCTATCGTCTGTTGACTGGTATGCAAGGGTCTTTAGTGTTATTAGGGAAAATTTCATCGTCATTTTCTCGAGAATGCCTGAATAGAGGGTCCTTACGGCTTTGGCAAAATATAAGTATGAGTGTGAATACAACACGCCCACAAATCCTCATTAAAAATTGGTGATTACAGACTGACACGTTCTTCTTCAGTCAATAGTCAAACGTTTTGACGATTTATGAAACAAAATCAATGGTCGTATTGTCTTAGCCAGTTAGGTCGAATAAAAATTCTTTAAAGTAAAAGTGCTAATACCGAGACACATAAGAGTACATACGAAGAATTTTCTTACTTAAAGTTGAAGAACCATTCAATTTTTGATAAAGACATAATAGAGTGTAAAAATAGACTTTATTTTATAAGTAGAAAAGAAAATATTTGTTGAAAAATTGCTTTCAAACATCAAATTTTATTAAAATTATATTATTAACCAGTTGAAATGACCTAATACGTGGACAAATTGAAAAATTATAGTATAAAAGGATTACAATATCTTCTGTTAAGTCTCAATTTTAAAAATTGATTGTATATCAATAAGTCACATTAATATTTACACTTATAGTTATCTTAAAGAAAATTATCATTCTGCTTATGACTTATATTCTATAATCTATAACACAAATAAAATATAATTCTCGGTTGTCCATAAAAAATATTTTTTATTTTAATAAACGTTTTACATGCCAATATAATTTCTTTCTTATAATATTTTGTATATCTTGTATTTTGCAAACTAATTTTGATTTTTGCGTTTTATAATTCGAAAATCTTAATATCGTAATAGTATATTGTGCACCAAGGGGAGAAAGTAGCGTTTTTCACACGAGTGTGAAGGCAAATCACACGAGTCTGAAAAAGCTTTCGACCCGAGGTGCACACGATATTTTTCACAACACCTAACGGAAAGTTCGACTTCCATGCCTAGAGAGGGACGAGAGTGGCCAATTTCACGCCAGGGCTTACTTTCCTCCCTAGGGAAGAAGTTAGTATGTGCCTAATTCGACCCGTGAATACCATGGACTACAAAAACCCTGATGGAATACCGACGAAAAATATCGGGATAACCTCGATATATCGTATAGTCATATCTTTCGTAGTTGATTGAGTTAATTGTTTAATTGCAACCGTATCTAAACTGCAACGTTATAACAAGTTAAGAGATCCCTTTTCCCTCCTTTTCGAAGTTTTTTTGTGCGTAATGATAACGACATTTACATTTCACACTCGTATTAGATGGAAGGCACAAGTGCGCCTTCACGTTGTCTCGAAACTCGAAACTTTCCGTCGGTACTGTATTTTCTAGATTTGGTAACTATATTGTTAATTGTTTAATGAAAATGATGAAATTCTTTACTAATCTTTATATCTGCAATCTATATTTCGTTACCATTGTAAACTTTTATTTATAGACAAAAGCATATTTTTAAGCATAAAGCCCATGTACAGAAATTTTAGAAACTTTATCGAAAAATATCTCATTTGCATAGACTCGAGCTTTAAATAATTTATCAAATTTGGAGAATCATTTATTTGTTTTGATTATAGCGGAATTAACGACTTAATTAAAAATCATTTGAGAAAAACTTTTCGGCAAATGATACATAAGATTCTTCGCAGTAAATTTGTTTTTAGAAATTTAATCAATTCAAAATGTGTGATCCGTAACATTCAGTGCTTCTCGATTACAAGTAGGATCAAACGCGATTGCATTAATTTTAATATTATTCATCGTGGTTGTAGTGCGTGTATTGCGAAATGCGAAATATAACCTTCTGATTGTTCACAAGATTGTTAAACGCAAAACTTTGAGAAGTAAATAATATTGGTCGAAATAGGCAATAAATTACGGCTTGCTGCATGTCCCCGATTTTCTCAGTGACCCACGCCTAAACATTCAATTAGCACTTCCTAATCTCTCTCCCGTCGTTGTCAACAGCTATTACTTCCAGCATCTTCTCGATCTCAGTGAGTTACTCTCTCGCTCTCTCTCTTTTAGAGAGAGAGAAAGAGAGAAGGGGGAGTATTCTCAAAGAGCACCCCAAACACCACGGAACGATGATGACAGGGTGGTTGTTCCACCCCTTGCAACTTCAACTAACCGACGTATCTATTAATCCGCTCTGAATGACACTCGAGGGTGGCACTCGCTCTCTCGTTGTCCCCTCTCCTCCGTACGAGGGGGCGAGCCTGACCCTACAAAATCGTAACTACCGCTCCCCCTCTTTTTCTGAATCCTCCCCCGACCACTACAGGTTTTTTTTTAACGAACACTCAAGGAGATTCAGTGCGATAATTGTGTTAGTTCGAGAAATTAGGATTTGGAGTGAGAAGAAGAGGAAGAAAGAAGATTGAGGGAGGAAGGAAAAGAAGAGGAAGGCAAGTGAGTCGTTTGGCGTACCCTTTGCCGCAGGGGTGACGGTTAGGGTGGAGGATGAAGAACTGGAGAGCGCGCGGAACGTACCGAGATTGGTTAATGGCTTTGATACGAAGAAAAGGATAAGATTAATTTGTTTACGAATCGGAAAGCAAACGAATAAGCAATTATGTGTCGCGAGGAGAGTCCACTCTCGTCTTATTTATTTAAAAAAGTTTTTTATAAATCATTTATAATAAAGGTTGAACTGTTTCAATAAATAAATAAATAGTGCGTCCCGCTGGGCTAGGTATCCTGCAGCTAGACTAGGCAGAGACCGCGTGTTAAAATAAAATTATAGATATATAGTTAAAGTGGGAAAGAAATAGAGAACGCGTTTAGTGCAGTAGCATTGGCTATTAGGAAAAACAGTATTCCTACATCCCGCCCTTCCCGCCTATTCCGCCTATAGCTATCCCGTCTATCCCTTCTTCTACTACCTATTCTTTTAAAATTCGATATACTTTTCCCCAAAATAGTCATCCTTGTCCAGTACTATTTCGGAGTCCAGGAAACTACAGTGTCGAGGAATATATAAGCTACAGAAGGTACTTATACTAAATACGAAATAGAAGTTTAAAAAGGAAAAAATGGCTCTTATACAAAATAGAAGTTGCCTACATGCCTCGTTTTTTTGCTAGTTTGATACTAAATAAGTAGTATTGAATAAATATTAACGTTTTTGTTATAGCCTTTTAATATTAACAATTATTTATTGGTTTATAAGTATGATTTTGATATTAATGTTTTATAGAATGTGATACACACACACATACACACACACACACACACACACACACACACATCACCCACACCCATATCACTCGCTCGCACATACACACCACGCTGACCTTATTTATTTAATTAATAATTTCGAGGTCTAGCAGCGCCAAGTTTTTTTACAAGAAAAATTTATGTATTTTAATAAAAAATATTTTATATTTTTTTATCGTTTCTAGTTTAATTTTTTAAGAAATTACGCGAAAACATTTACTTTTACGAAAAAAAGAGACCTCGAAAATCGGCTTACTTAACCTTTGGAGATTTTGTTGATAGAGTAGTTAATTTTTTTCCGTGTTTATGGATTTTCTTAATCCTAGAACGGTACACTTCTAAAAGTAACGTAGATGGTACACATGGGTTATGATAACCCGCCGTTTTCTTTTTACTATAACTTTTAATCAATTGCACATTTTAGGGCAAATTTTTTTAAAGCGATAATTTAGAATCTCAGAAACTCGAATATCCATATTAGAAAGCAAAAAAAACTTTTGCACAGGAGCTATTTACAAAATATTAAAACAAAATTCTTTTAATTGAGTAAAATTGCGGTTTTTTTTATTTAATCATATTTCTTTTTCTAAAATGAGTGTTGATAACTGGGATTGTAAAAGGATTAATGCACATTTTCGATTACTTCCAAAAAGTATAATTATTTTGAATAGTGAATGTAGGTAATTTTTTAGTTTTAGTAACTTTTTATGGTAATAAATAAAATAAATTTTTTGCGTGATTTGACATTAAATATTAAATGTTTTCAGTAAAAAATTGATAAATAATAAATTTCTAATAACATTAACAAATATCGAAAATTGAAATTTACGTTGTTGTACACTATAAAGTAACATTGAGGTTATAAGATGAAAAATCAAGGGAAAAAATGTTTATTTTATTTTTTAATTCCAAAATTCAAAGTTTCATTATAAAATTATTTTTACAAAATTAGTATATAAAAAGTTTATGAATTATTTGGTACGGTGCATTTACTACAATGCGGAGTTCGAGGCATCCTCGAGAACGGGACGCTCTGCACATCTCGCATAGGCGCGTCGCTACCGAGAACGTACCTCCTCATTTTAGAGATGTTTCTGTAAAAAAAACACTACTTTTATTCAAATATTCGTTGAATACTTAATACGATATGTAATAAAATACAACCAAATCAAACATCTTACAAACCTTTTAGTAGAAAAAAAATACGTTGTTTTCAAGAATGCGCCAAGACACTTTTTTAGCACTATTCTTTAAGGAAAATTGAATAATATTCTTTAATTCACTATTTGAAAGTCACTCACATAGAACACTTGGGAAAAAACGCGTAAAAATTGAACCAAAAATTTATATTTTACTGGTTTAATAACATTAACAGTTCACTGGGTTAGTATAACCCGGAGACTAACTCTTAATGTTTGCTGCACGACAATCTTTAATACACTGATTCGAGTATGGATGCAAGTTAGCAGAGAGCTTACCTTTTTCTGGCCCCTCTTCTCTGTACGGTATAGAAGTGGGGAGACTTTTGAAATCGCTATAAATTACGCTAACCTAGTGTACCGTTCTAGGGTTAAGTTAAACAATGAGCACCAAATTCCGGATTGGGATATTTTAAGAGCACAAAATCAGCACAAAATTCTAATATAGTAATTTTTTGTTTACAATACTCTATACGTGTTTTTCAAAAGTCGAGGTGCTAGCTTAACGTGAAGCCAGCACCCCCACTTTTGCTAATAATTTCCTGCGAATGGATAGGAACACAAAATTCGAAACTAGAGCAATAAGTTAGCACAAAATTAACACTTTATTATGCCGTGTAAGCCCAAGCTTTTTTTTAGTGATGGGGATGCTAAGGTCACAGAGTTTGTGCTGTGTACGGAGAGAATGCAGTAAATGAACGAATCGGAAATTTTTATCCGACGCACTACGCTCAGGACGGCCGATCGAGATTAATGATGATGAAATCAAGATATTAATTGAAAATAATCCGCCTTATACAACTCGAGTGTGTGTGTGTGTGATTGCGGAGATTCTCAAAATATCACGAATAGCTGTTGTGGAACATTTACATATGCTTAAAGATGTATGTCGCTTATGTCAAAATAAAGGGATAAAGCTGAAATTTACAAAGATTGTGCACTTATATATCCCAAAAACCTGTGTTAAATTTGCGATCGATTGTCCGACCCGTTTCTGAGATATTTGCTTTAAAAGTTACAGAAATTGTATATATATAGATATACTTCCCATGTAAATATCATAATATGTATCTCTGCTCATGTACGGTAAAAATGAATGAAATTTTTATGGTACACTTCTATGACATCGAGAATTGCAATTACGGTTTTTTAAGATTTTCTGTTTATATATTTTTTTCAATTTTTTAATGATTAATTTAAACAATATCAAGTACAAAAATGGGACAAAATTGCGATTTTTACGCTTTTTCTGTCCCAATGATACCATGTTGTTTATGAATAATTTCTGAGATTAGCTCTACACTGTTTAATCAAGAAAACAAAATTATACTACATATAGCTATAGCGACATACATCTTTAAGTACGTAAGTCGTCTCGGTGCTTGGGTACCGCATAATTTCTCGAAAAAAAAACTGATGGAAAGAATTTCCGTATGCGAGTCACTGTACAAACGAAACGAAAATAATCCATTTTTGAAACAAATCGTCACCGGCGATGAAAATTGGGATTGGAAGAGAATCCTGTATTACGAGCTTCTTACCAAGAAATCAAACGATTAATTTGAATGTGTACTGCTCGCAATTGAACTGACTGAAAGCAGCAATCGACCGGAAGAAATTGGCCAATTGTAAAAGAATTGTCTTCCATCATGAGAGAGAGAGAGAGACAACGCAAGACCGCATTGTTTTTTTGGTCTGTAGAAATTGATGCAACTTGACTGGGATATTCTACCTCACCCGCCAGACTTTACACGCTTCGATTACCATTTATTCCGGTCCCTGCAAAACTGCTTTAACGACAAAGAAATTTCACTTCCCCGGAAAGCAAAAACCACTTAAAATAGAACAATTTTTTGCCCAGAAAACTGAGAAGTTCTATATGGATGGAATCATAAAGCTACCCAAAAGATGACTAAAGATTATCGAGAAAAGCGGTGAATTCTTTGATGAGTAAAGTTACATCTAAATTTAAAAAATCGTCTTTCAATTTAATCAAAAAACGGAACAAACTTTCCGTTTAACCCATCTATATGTCTCCGTTTTTATATTACTCGAATATTGGAGATAGTAATCTCTTGTCAATAATAAAATTATCAGACATATGTATTAATAATTATAAGTGATTTATGTGCTATATTCTCATGCGTGATTTGCTTCAAGTGCATGAATTATTTCTTCGAAAATCGAGGTGTTTAAAAGAGTGTGTTTAAAAAGTGTTTAATTAGTGTGTTAAATATTAAAGTGTGTTAAAAGTGAATAAATTGCTGACCATAGACAGTAATAAACATTACTTGAATTCTACTAATTAATTAACATCCGATGGAAATAATGCTCGCTAATTCTTCCTAATATTTCGGTTTGCGAAAGAAATTTTAAACATTACCAGAAAGATTATTGAAATGTTGTATAAGAATGTCAAAGAGAAAAAAAGAGAGAGAGAGAGATACAAATTCGATCATTCTTTACTTTTTACTCTGACAATTTCATCTTTCACCCAAAGATCCAAAAGTATTCCAAAGTTGATTGAACTAATAAGAGTTCCTGATCGATAGATGTCTAATTAATTCAATTCGATTTATGTATCCTAAAATAGATCGACATAATAGCAGTCCTAATTGATAAATATCTTTGATTTCAGAGCCGGCGGCAATATGTGCGACGGGTCCTTCCCCGAAGCTCTCCGCATGAGCGTTCAGGGGATGACGGGTACATCTCCACCGGGTAGTGTCAGTCACATGGCAGTAGCGGGCCTCGCGGGGGGTAGTGCACTCGGTTCGGCAGGCAAGAAGATGCAGGCGGAGCACATCAAACGGCCCATGAACGCTTTCATGGTTTGGTCACGATTACAACGACGGAAGATTGCGCAAGAAAATCCGAAGATGCACAATAGCGAAATTTCTAAGAGACTCGGTAAGTAAAAATGTCCAATTTCTTGGTTTCCTTTCTACGAATGACCATAAACTTCGAAAAACCACTTTCTTGGAAAGATTGAACCTTGAGGTTTCCCCGAATTCTTTTTATTTCTAAAATTTTGATAATTTAAAATAGATTTACATCTTAAGGGGATGCTGGAGACAGCTCTGTTTTACCGCGAAATTTTCAGACACACTAATCTTTTGATTGATTTCACCGAATTAAAAATTTTTTGTCCAGAATTAAAGTATGGACGATAACGAATACCGCAGACACCATTTGCGTATGAAAAACGAAAAAAAATTAGAAAATTACAGTTTTATTTTCGATTCTGCGGTCGACTCATGACAACATTTGCTGCACATAAAAGTTTTAGACTGTGTACGTATACAAACACCTGGCAGCGGTCTCGGAAATACAATAAAGAAGAATCCTGCGCTTACAGAAATGAGCTACGAGCTTTAGTATAAGAGAAAAGTGTGTTTGAAAATTTCATATGCACATGTTACGCGTCTCCCCGAATTCAGCCAAAAACATACGGATCAGTATAACGGGTAGCCCTAGAGCAGGCGCTCTGTAGGTATGTGTAAGAATCGGTGAGCACTTCTTTATCGACGCTGATCGAGTTCGTCTGCGGCTCCAGCATCCCCTTAACAAGTAATAAGGAAAAAGTGGACTTCGAGAATCAAACGCGGTTAGTTGTGCATGAGTTAACGTTATGTAACATTTAATTAACAATTTAATATAAAGTTATAAATCGTTCTTTTCGGCTCTACCTACTTTGAGCCATTTTCATGAAGTGGATAAATTAAATAATCTGACGCTGTCCGAGAGCATTAAAACGAACATCTCAAGATTAAAAGTAAACAGTATAATTTTCACTAAAATACTAGTAAAATCCGTTATCATTTATGGTCTGTAAATCAATCGGACCAGACAATGAAAGTCAGGCCTAACCTAAGGTTACCATAATAAATTTTCAAAACTAGAATTTACATATAGGCTCAAAACCCCGGACATTTCGCTTCCAAACTTGCAGCTCCAGACGCGCACAAAAATACGGACAAGTTAGTAAATTGGTTATAACAATAAATAGATAATTATTTTACATCTCGTTTTTTTTTTATTAGTACTTAGAGTAAAATGAATAAATTAAATATGATTTTAATTTAAAAAAAAGTTGTATTAAGATAGGTATTCCCCGCATTATGTGAATGTGTTATACAAATGTTTTATATAAAATGTAAGATGTAAATATATATGTAAATTATCAAAATTCTAGAAATAGAAAGATAATTTGTATTACACGTGCATGGAAAGTAGCACTTTCCGTGTGTGTTTTCTGTGCGGAAAGTAACGATTTGCCAACATCTACCTACAAAATATTCCACACGTCATATCCAAAGTCATAGTCAACGGGAAAACCGTGCGCTAAGACTCATAGCGCACGGGTTCAAGCCATACCTAACGGGTATCAACGCCATCTCGCAGCGCACACAGAAAACAACTACCGAAAATACCGCCACTTCGCCTCTTCCCAACACACACCTAACCTAACAGCTACTCATATGTCACTCTACTGTACATACTTGTACGCATAACCTTCCCAAACGGTACGAGTACGGGCGCGTCCTCCCTTTCGTGTTCTCTTTCGTCAGCGCGGCCGAGTCGCGGAGTCGCCGAGTGCCGAGTCTGAAGCGCGAGTCTCGTATCGCGGACAACCGCGTGCAAACTCGCGCCGCTATTCGTTTTTCTCGCTCGGGCATCAGGGCATCAGACCCGTGAGGCCCGTCAGCCCGTGGCCATCGCCGCTGCCGCCGCCGTCGTCGACGCGACGACGACGACAACGACGACGACAAGGCCGACCTGGCCGACGAAGTCGATTTTGACAGGTAGTGGATAAACGTGACTGTGCGCTCGCGCTCGCGCTCGCTACGAGCCTACGCGATACGTGCTATTTGCTCCTGTAATAAATGTCGGTTAAAGTATGCGGGGGGAGGGGCTCCGCCCCTCCCCCCCACGCCCCCCTCCCCGCCTGCGCCCAACTCGGGGGGGCTTCGCCCCCCCGAACCCCCCCGTATGTCATTTCTCCCAACTCGGGGGGGCTTCGCCCCCCCTCGTTGGGGGAAAAAACTCCCGATTGCTCGTGCGGGTAAACGCACTCGCCTTCGGCTCGTGCGACTACCCGCACTCGTCTAATATACGCACATTTCCACTCCCTTAACCCCCATCCCTACATGCACTTGTAATACAAAATAGTATGTGTTACACGTACGGAAGTTGGCTGTTAGTCACGAGCGCACTAGGCGCACTCGCCTTCGGCTCGTGCGCCTACCCGCGCTCGTGACCAACAGCCAACTTTCCGCACTTGTAACACAATTCTAGAAATAGAAAGATAATTTTCTTTGATATAAGACAAACATAATTTCTTAGAATGCAATATCATGCTGCCAAAAACTTAATTCCGACTAAGGACAACTGCTAATTAAAAGACACATTTTATTCGCGATTTTAGAAAAAATTTTCAACGCAGCGAGAATTATTCATTGCACAATCGGGATTATCATTTTGTCGCGACATATTATTTCTCGTCGCTTCCTTTATGAACGACTTCGCGCACACGTCCGCGTGATTTAGCGTCGACGGAGATATTCCGTCTAGTATTTCCGTTAAATACCCCAGTCAACAAAGGACCTTCCGCAACTCCCTCGAACTCCTTTATCCGTCATTTTCTTCCTCGCCTCGCACCGTCTATCCCCCATTTTTCGTTTCCCCGGCGACGTCGAATAAGGGAAGCGTCTCCTCCTCCTCCTCTTCTTCTTCTTCCGCCTTCTCCTCTCTCTTCCTCCTCTTCTTTCTCCTCCTTCTCGGTAAAAATGATGCGCACGCTCAAACCTTCGGGGTGTACCACCCCCTTTCTATTTTCCATCCCCCAGCTTTCACTCCCTCCCCCTGCCCAAGCCATCCTTATTCTCCCATGCTTCTTCCTCCGCGTTTTCTTTTTTTTGTCGACGCGACACTTTCCCGTCGCTCTTTCGCCGCCAAGCATATTTTTGGATGATACACATCCACCTCGTTGCAGCGAATTTTGTCCCTTTCCTCCCTTGCCCACTGTCGCGAAATTCCCAAGCAGAGCGGCAAAAAGCTCCGGAGCTCATTCTCGATTCGGAATTTAACGGGCGAGCGCGTCACCTTTCACTTTTTTCCGATCCCAAAGGTATGCGGAAGAATGTCATCTTATTTCTTAACTGCGAATACTCTGACTAGCCACAAGAATTTTCAAGAAACAGCGAAGGAAATATTTCAATATAATTAAATAACAATTCTGAAGATGGTCTAGTAGCAGACCGAAACGTCTGTAGATGAATTTTATCACAACCACAAGTTTTTCAACGTTAACATCTTGTTGCGGCTCTATGCTCTCAATTGATTAATCGTCTAAGCCTTTGATATTTAATGAAATAACAATAAAATATAGTAATACATATATTTATTGGTTTTATTTATTGGTTACAAAACCAATAAACACCTATACAAATAGATGTACAAAAAGTTGATTTATATCATCCTAAAGAGTGTAAATGTTATAGATCAAGATGACGAATGATCACAGTTATTTTATTATAATTATCTTTTTGTACGCCTATATAGGTGTATAGGTGTTTATTGATTTTCTAACCAATAAATAAACCAATAAATATATGTATTACTTATTTTCTTTATATAAAACAAAAATATTCGAATACATAAAAGATTTTCTGCGTATTATTATAACCGAATGAATCGTTTTTCGCGAGAAGCACGCCTTAAAAACTGTTATTTTAAAATTCGCCAATATTTTATTAGAAAAACATTCATTATTTCATGCACAGTATTTAAATTATAACAGTAAATATATCTTTTCGTATAAAAGTAATAATAATAATAATAATAATAATAATAATAATAATAATAATAACAATAACAATAATAATAATAATAATAATAATAAATACGTTGTATATATTTTATAATAATATAGGAATTATTAAAAAATAAAAATAAAAACCAAGAAGGACGACGGGGCGCAAACTCGCAACCTTCGGACTTGTAGTCTGACGCCTAGTCTGATGCTACGCCACGCTTGATCCTTGAACGACGCCTTACTGCAATGGTACTAAAGGAGCGTGCTAAAATTCACACCGCGATTTCTGGTAAACGCTTGAGAGTCGCATCGTCTCCGTATAGCATTTGTTACTTCTATACGAGTACTACATTCCTGAAAAAGTTCGGCAAAATCGGTGACTCGAAGGGTTTGCCCTTCCCTATTTAGTTCTCGTTACCCAATTTTTTTTTCAGTGTTCGCATTAGAATCTAATGATTCTCGAAAGCAATAATTTTTAAAACTTTGAAATGCTTTGGAGAAACTTTGAGGCATTTTATAATCTCTTAATTTGCAAGTTCTTGAGACTGCAAATCTTCAAAGTTTTGAAGTTTCGATCTTGAAATTAAAAAAAAAATTTGGATTTTTAAATTGAGATTCGTATGTGTAATAAGAGAAATCCAATCAAATACTCTTCTCGTCAGAATAAATACTTCGCAAGCGGCTGAAATAATTCCGATCCGAAAATGTGATAAAACAGCGCCCGATTTTATTGCATCAATTAGTAAATGGCGATCCACGCGTTTATCTTTCGAGCCGGCAATTTACCACGTTTCACGACATCCAAAGGATGTTTAGGGGTGGATCCTGAAGGGAGTAATCGTGGCACAAGAGAGGAAGAGAGAGTAATTCTTTAAAGTGAGTGCCCTGTCGGGAAGCGCTTAGAGCTAATTTAGTTATTGGAGCTCGCTGTAACGTGTTGTGCTCGTAAGTTGCTCGTGCGAACCTTGCCCCTTTCGTCTTCGAGACTCCACTCGAGCTGATGGTTCAATCCTTCTGAGGATAATAGCAATTCCAATCGAGATAGAAAAGTCAAGATAAAAAGATGATATAAACAATTCAGACTAAACCAAAAAACAATTCAGACTAAATAAAAAATTCATAAAATTATTTTACAAACTTAATATATACGCTACTAAATTTTCGATAACAAGTTTCGATAACGTTTTTGATAACAAGTTATTAAAATAAATAAAAAGGATTATTGATAGGAAAGATATAATATTAATGATATGTATAAGAAATTATTGTGAAAATAATAAATATTGATATTTTTCTAACAAGATTTTGACACTTTTGCCACAGAGATTGTAATGGAATTCCATCTCAGTCCCAATCTTTCCCTCTAAAAGTACCTCCGATATTGCACTGTAAAAACGCACGCATGCGATGCAAACACCCTCGAGAGAGAAGTTCACAAAGAGGGCGAAACGAAAGAGGAGTAGAGAGTATATAAACACACGAGAAAACGGAGGGGAGGGAAGAGACGTAGAGAAGAAGAGACTCGGCAGAAGCTTTCATCGTAATGAAGTATTTCTACCGCTTGCCGAAGCCTTCAAGAGGAGGCACCGGCTTCTTTCGAGCGCGTTAAAGAAACGACTTGTCAGTTTTGCAATCCTCTCCAAAAACAAGAGACCCTACCTGTTCTACGGTGTTTGAGGTTAATCCGGTTTAACTGTTTCGCTAACATCATCTCTCGGATCCATGACACTATCCACGATATTTATCTTGAATAGTGATTACGATCCTCGAAGAAAACAAATTCCCTGAAATTAGTTTCGCTCTAAGTTTCAAAAGAAAACACAGAAAAAACAACAGAAAGGTCCATTCTGTTATTGGACAAGGTTCACTAAAAAAAAATCAATGGTTAACAAAACCAAAGCTTAAACCTGACGATATCTAAAACTAAACCACGGTTATCCTATGAAGTATTGATCTTATTTTCTTATCATCCACATTACATAATCTTGCAACTTAACTTGTAGCGATATATATTACGACGCTCAAATGCGAATTGCCGACGGCTTTACTTTTTAGAGATTCAATGGTTAAAGGAACTAACAATTATGCAATCGCAATCGATTCAAATGTAATATATAATTCTCAGCTTCCGCTGATGAAAATAGACCTGATCTTGTCTAAGCCAGTTTCATCGGCTTGCAAGATTTGCGAAAAAAAGAATCGTGAAGAATACCAACGCTGCTTTACCTATAGAATTGCGAGGACAATGACACCCATTGCGACAGATATATTGTTATATATATATATATGTGTGTGTGTGTGTATATATATATAAGGCGTGCGAAACACACATACGCGCGTCCGCGTTCCCTCTCATACGGTCGTGTGCGCGTGATTAAAAATGATCGTCCCCGAGCGAGCTTAAAGCTCCCGCTCCCTTAAAAGCTCCCCGTCACTACTTTGAACCCACCGGCTCTTTCTGCCACAAAGGCGGAATTCTCCGCTCCACTTCGAGACTTATGCGCGAAATCCGTTTCCTCCGCGAATTCTACAACAGACCATTCCACCCTTTTCTTCACACGAAAAGGGTTGGAAAAGATTAAGGAGATACAGAAGTGCAGACACGGAAGTTCTCATAAAGTTTCGTTTACCTAACATTTTAAGACACCGGTAGTCTTCAAGTTACAAGCAATTCAAGGTGAAGAGCTTTTTGTAACTTATTGAACCTATCACTCCACCTCATAAGAAATCAAATTAGTTCCTGTGGTAGAAGTACGTTAGATTAACTATGTTAGAATTAATGCGCTAATTTTGTGTTTAATATCTGATTTTTTGGCTTGGGTAATTCAGCAGGAAATAACAATTGAAAAATACTGGTTTAAGGTCGATTCAGACACAGCCGTGCCGTACCCGTACCGTATCCGTACCGTACACGGACAGAAACATTAGACAAGGATTCCTATTGTCTCCATCCTTGTCTAATGTTTCTGTCCGTGTACGGTACGGATACGGTACGGGTACGGCACGGCTGTGTCTGAATCGACCTTTAACGTCAAGTTATCACTCTCATTCGTTACAATCTATATATAAAATTAAAAGATTAGTATGGTAGTTTTTATTAATATGTTTAATGTAATTAAGCTTATAATAGTTAAATATATATTAAGTTATTTTAAGTTATAAGAGTTTAAATATACGTCAGTAAAGATCGACATATATACATATATATACATATATCATCGATACAAGAGTAAAGTGTTAAAATACAGATAGAAAATTGATTCTAGATTTCAAATATTTCTTGATTTATGTGCTTTCAAAATATACATAATAAAATTTTGATATTCATACCTTTTGGTCGACAAGCTGCACCGGATATGCTCGTATTTAATAATTAATAATTAATAAAAATTTTATTTATTTTATAGAATTCAGTTTAAGACTTAACATTGAATGCCGAAACTAATTTCTTTATCTCTACATCTAACATAAGTCGGTTTAAAATTTTTGCTATTAGATTCGCCTCAAGATATACCTCAATAAAATATTATATAATATAATTAAATTGCAAAATTTATTATCCGTACCAGAGCTGGTAGATTTAAGCCTGTGCACTCAGGTGCTTTCTCTTGTGTGCATGTCCCGCACCAGCTGATTCTCGAGTAGCTCAAGGCTTAAATCTACCAGCGCTGATCCGTATAATATGTTTATTATTTTAGACTATTACTTCAATATTAATTATATTTACAAAATTATTAATATTATTTTTTCCATGCATTTTTTGAATTTAAAAGCGTTGATCAACGGTGGCCGCCACTTATAAAATCATTTATAAAAACGTATCAAGATTTGTATTGTATTATCGATATATGATTGATTCGAAATACAATTTGCTTTTTTCTGTCTTTTTTCCCCTTTTTTTACTTATTTTCCTTCCTCCCTTTCGATCCTAATGCCGGCTATAGCCGTATTGATACTAACTCCGCTTATAGCGTATTAAATACAAGGTTAAGTTTAAAATAATGATAAAATATAATTTTAAATAATTGTTGTTCTTATGTAAATCTCGTTTTATTTTTATGTTTGGAAAATTATATCTTTAATGCAACGAGTTAAGACAGTGGAGTCACTACAGACCCTACAGAACACCTCGTCGCTCCAAAGCGAACGCTAGCGACGCCGCCGCGCCATAGCGAAAAGGTTAACCCTTCGAGGCCACACTGGGTGGCGGCCACCCAAACAAAAATTCAAGCCCGATATTTTTAAGATAAGCTTTATAATCAGTGTAAAATTCTTTCACCTAGAATCCCTAGTTCGAGTCCTTTTCTCGAAGATCCGTACAGTAGAGAATAATAATATTTAATAGACTTAAAATTTTAATATAAAATAATATTTTATTGTAAAATAATGGTTAATAAAATCATAAAGGAGGCATAAGGAATACAACAAAAAAAACGAGACTGAAAAGGGCCCATAAGAATCGGCCGTAGCGTAGAGTAATGCCTTAGAGGCATCTTCTTAATTGGCACGAAACAACACCGGTAACGAGAATAACGGCGCCATTGTTTCGCGCCATAAGAAAAGACTATTAGCGTGGCACGCGAAGAGGACTCGAGGCAAGATTTCCTTTTAACCGTGTTGCTTTATCTAACGACGTAATTATACCACACGTCGTCGAATGAATGTATTTAATGAAATCTCACGCTATTATCAAACATAACACTTATCCGACAGATATATACCTTCTCGATATAGGCAAAAATTGCGTGCGAACAGCGCAACATTATCACTTATTTAAGACCTGACGTTCTAAATAAGTGCCTATACAATCTGAAAATTATAAGCATGCAAGGAAAGGCGGATACATAAGTGAAAATTATCCGAGAATATCGCCGCAAAATGTATATATTATATCACACAGTTTTGTGCTTCGGTAGAAACTGAATTATCCATGATAATAACACACACAGTTTTGAAACTGCGCTAATAATAAATAATGAAAATAGTAACACATTAATATTTTTATAATTGAAAATCTTAATAATAACTAAAGTAAATTATTTTGTGTAATATTTTATGTGAAGTATATAAGATATTGAAAAGAAATTATTCTGTTGTCTGTAACGTTTTTTTTAGAAGGTATTAATTAGCAGACTAAAACCTCATTCACTGCACTGTAATGATGTTTTGTTCGGCGGTGTATTTTTAATACCGCACGTATTTTCTCGCGTAATCCCGACGATGCAAGTTCGATTTCGAGGCTCCAAGTCGCCAAACCCCCGCGCCAATAGGAAATGCAGGAAACGTTTTCCAATTTCCACGTTTCATCGTCGGGGACAAGTCCGGGAAGGGTTGGAGGGAGAGGCCGATCGATCGGCGGTGCAATAGCTGCATCGCCACCCCTTCGCCGGCACCGTCTTCCGTTGCCAACACTTCGAATCGCAATTCTTTTTCTTCCAAAAATCAACGCGAAATGTGTTAACGCAAGACGTCAAATTAAATTACTAAAAAGCTCGCCGAAACTGTTTCTTTGAGAGTTCATAAAAATAATATAATGAAGTATTCCAAATATAATCGACAAGCCAATCGACGTATTCTTTATCGGATCCCTTTATCGGGATTGATCATGTCACAGAAACGAGGGCGACGTCACAGCCACGCCGGCCGTCCTGCTCTCCTTCCTTTTCCTTCTTTCCCGCTTCTCGTCTCTATCTCCTCCCTGCCGCCCCCGTCGTCCATTAATTAACAGGCTTTGTACTTTTAAACGATGTTAAATAAACGGTACTGTCCGCAGGGAAAGGACTGAAAAGCGGGCGCTATATTGTGCTTTAAGCTTGCTCCTCGTCCTCGTCGCCGTTCGCGTCGTCGGTAGGTATCAGAAAGAAGAACAGAGAGGACGAAGGAGTATTGCCCGCGAATGCCAACTTACTAATCCATCAGTGCCGGGAAGTCTTTGTTCTAAACAAATACGTCGAATACCTCGTCTCACCCCCGCCGCCCATTCCCCTCCACTCTTGTTCGACCGTGCCACCTGCCTTTCAGACGGGAAAACGTGTATCGATTGGATAAGCCATAATATAAATAGAGAGGGCTACCCCCTTCACGCGGCCGGAAGTTGCCTCGAGTTCTTGATTCCGAAGGCAAATCTACGCGGTCCGTGACATCGTGATCGTCAATTCGGGCCACCATTTCTCAAATAACAGATTTATATTTTTACTACAGATCGACTATCTCTCTCTTTCTATATTTTAAAAAGATTATTTTTAAATTAAATGGGCAAACAAAAATATCCCTTAATAATATGACAAAAAGTCGCTACAACGAACTCTTGCATTTTAGTCTATCAACAATGATAACACCATATCTAAGGGATTCCGGAGAGAATATACGTTTCAAGAGATTTTATTTATTAAGAATAGTAGTTCGATCCCGGCACAGGCTGCGCTATCAGTCCCGCTATTGTCTCGAAAGACACAAACGTCGGATTCTCATCCAGCGTTTGCCGATACCTTTCTTCGGGGTTCATTGTGCGCCACCACGTATCCGTATTGTCCAACAGCCGACGTGCTCGGTTGTTGTTAGCAGGCAGTAACAACAACGGGAGAAGCAAGGGATTTGTGTGGGGTTCGCTAGGAAACCTCGGCACCTTGCGCTCTTATCAGTTTCTCTATTGCTTCCGCCCATCTTCTTCTTTATTACTTTCTTTTTCTTTGATCTTTTAGTCGCAAGATGATTTTCAAAAGTGATGTTAGTTCGATAATCTCGAGCCGCATATAATTTCTAATAAGTTTCGACTCTATTTAAATCTTTATTCAAATTATTCAAGTCTTTCTAACAAATTTTGTTTAAATTTGTCCATCTCTTTTTTCTCTTCTTTCTCTCTTTCTCCATTTTCTATCGAGAATTTTTATCCCGCTCGAATAAAACTCCTGTCGGTCGTTCAGAATATTACTTTGCTTTCTCTCCTTTCTTCCGGCAACTTTTTCACTCACCATCGTGTCCGGTAATCCTGACCAAGCTACATAAAAGGACAGGAAAGGACTCGGAAGATATTAAAGTCCTCGCGCGCAAAACTTGGAGAGCACGAAGAAGTCGCTCTTGACAACTTCGCGACCGGTTTATCTTGAACAAATCCCGGATTAAAACCTCGAATTGAGCCATCTCGTTTGACGGCAACAATAAAAAACACATTTTCTTCGTGTATCCTTATTTCCAAGATAATTATAACAACGGCACTGCTCGTGTAAAATTTATGTCTTTGATCTTTTTCGAATAAGATTTGTATCGCTCCTAAGAGAGCTAAAGATTTTATTCTAAGTACCAGAATTTAATACATCTGTAAGAGCGTAAAAGAGACGCATGCTAGATATTTTGAATTCCGTATCCGATCTTTTTATAACGATTGTCGCTACCGAGTTTCTCAGTGAAATCAATCTCCAGTAAATAGCTGCGAGCTTCGCAGCGTCGCGACACCGACGTCTCGCTGTGGCGGCCATTGTTGGCAGCGTCGCGGTGCAAATCCCGGGCGCATTGTACCGCCGTTGCATCAGCCTCGGCGTCGGGGTCGGTGTCGCACCTCGGTACCAGCGGGTTCCGTTTCCAGAATGCCAGAACCAGGGCTTCGCGCTTTGTGCGCGCCTCGGCGGCCGACAACAAGTGGTAATTAATTCTGTGCAAAACAATCAGCCCGTTGGCATAGTGGAGGGAAACGCGGAGAACGGCGAAGGGGTTAAAAACGATTCGCGATTTATCCCTTCCGTCCCTCCGTCCAATGAAGCTCACCGTGAAATCCTAAAAGTGTTTAAACGCGAATCGTGGCAGTGTATAAACGTGTAAAATGTAAACCGTGTGTACTAAAAAGCCAATGTACAATAATTAAAATAATAATTTTTAAATCGGATTTTTCAAATCGGTCTATAAACAAAAGAGATATAATTTTAGAAAAAAGTGCAAAATCGAGATTTTTTTCGCGTTTCTAGACTTTTGTTTTCTTTTTTATCCGTATATCTCTTTAATTCTGTCGACTTTTATACATTATGGGCCTATTCCTTAATCGATTCTCGATCGATTGAAAAAAAAAATAAACTAAAATGTACCCATTTTTGTTGAAGTTACAATGACAAATGTGGATTAGGTCTCCGAGACCCTACGGTGTGTAATACGTAAGAAAAATAAGACTGTGTATACTTAGGGTTAAACTTGGACCACTGATATAAACATTGTAACATTGTTTATATCATCGTATCATAAATCCTGCATTATTTTAAAGTTTACTTACATTATATAATATCAGGATGCTTAAATTTCCTCGTTCGTTTCCTTCTCTTACGGTTAAATCTGTATTTTTATCAGCTCTGTGTGTGATACATAATTGATAAAAATAATACAAATCCAAATTTCTCGGCATTTAATACATCACCGTAAATGGTCTCTTTTTAAATATTTACCAATCAAACTTCTAGAATCGATAGTTCTCAAATATTAACTGTCGATGTGTTAATAATTGTTTAATTACTGGAATTTGTTTTTACCTACAGATTTTACAAATAACGATACATAGGAGTCCCCTATTATGAGAGACTTCTAATATGAGATAACAGGGTTTCTCTACCAAACTAATAGACTCTATCTGTTAGTTCCGTTGTAAACTTATTGCCCTTATATATAGGGTGAAATCTATTTAGTGAAAACTTCATTGTTAGATCATGCGTGTAATCGATGCAAAAAGAAATTTATGAAATTGGAGGTTGTCAAATTTTATTGAGGCGAGTCTTTAAACCTTGTTTATTATATAATAAATAAATAATTGACAATAAATTCTGCGTGCAGTGATAGAGTAAGATCGTATTAAATAGGAAAATACGGGATATGTTGAATTGCTTAATTATAAAGGTTAGATTTGATGATCGCGAAATCGCAAGGCGTGAGGCTCGTAATATGAGATACTCAGGGTACACCTAATATAAGATAACCTATTATGCTCGAGTGACGCTCGTTGCTGGAGTATGAAAGTTATTGTACAGTAATAAAAAGAGGGAAAATACTATGTTAAAGTTAAGGGAAGGTTTATACAAAATTATAAGAGTGTGCTGACGGTGATCGCATGCTCATGCTGGGCGCACACTAGCTGCGCTGGAAATATTGGGTATAAGCGATTATTGCAAATAAGCTTCTCCATGTTACATTTGTATTTCAGAAACATTAAATAAAGTTTTCTAATTGCAATACCTACTAATGTATTTTGCATTTTATTAGCGATTTCGCGGGGTATCTCATATTAGGAGCACATTTTTACAATTTTGCATAAAGCTCATTTTTTACATTTTTCTAATTTTCAGAAAAATTAATATTTAAATTAGATTTTACATTTCAGCATCTTAAAGCTTATTTTCCCAAATTCTCTTCAAAATGACCTACTACATTTTTCAATTCTGCCCATAGACTTCCGGCAATCACACAAAAATTCAAAAGACCATCCGCAACTTCCGGATTGTTTTTTGAATTTTTCCGAAGATTGATCGAATTTTTGTGCAATTGTTCAAAAGGTTGTTGACCATTGTGTGGCTGTTAAAAGTTAGGACTCCACTGCTCATCAGTCTGCGGTAATTGTCACGGACAATCTTGTCTGAATTTTGCACCAATCGACGATTTATCCAAAACAGAAGTCAATAAAGACGAGGAAATTGACACCCTACAAATTAATTCTATGGATTATCTCCAACAATGTATTTATTCAAACAAAGGTAAAAACAAAGAATAAGTAGAAGAAGAAGAAGAAGAAGAAGAAAAAGAAGAAGAAGAAGAACCAGAAACATAATTTTATGTAATTTTGTATAAAAGAATTACAAGTGTATCAGTGTGAAATATAGTACTTTAATATCCTGTCTTTAATAACTGTCTTAGCTTGCAATTTCAACGCGATTTCAGAGTAAGCGAAAACAACGCGTGAAAAAACTACCTAAGACCTTTTTTTGT
This sequence comes from Temnothorax nylanderi, assembly GCF_030848795.1. Classification (NCBI taxonomy): domain Eukaryota; kingdom Metazoa; phylum Arthropoda; class Insecta; order Hymenoptera; family Formicidae; genus Temnothorax; species Temnothorax nylanderi. The sequence continues at coordinate 987,222 of NW_027249088.1, read as the reverse complement.
ATCATCTTTTTTTTCTCATCTTTATTTTTCAAAATAGACGTTATAGTCGTAAAATCAATAGAAACGTAGATATTAGGTAGATATTGGTTAAAAAACCAATTTTTAACACCTTTTACGCGCTATAAAATATTATGTGTACAATCAAATAATGGGGACTTTTGGTATGTTATTTATAAAGACTAAATAAAAGTGCATGCAAATGCTCGATTCTTGAATTCGTTCGCAAGAGAAATGTATACGAAAATTCTGCTCTTATAGAAACGTTGTAAGTTGATTAGTTAAAAGCTATGCAATAGCCAATCGACTTGCAACTTTTCTGTAAGAACAACATTTGCGCATACATTTCTCTTGCGAATGAATTTAAGAATCAAGTCCCTGATCGCGACATGCGTGATGCATGTACATGGAAAGAACGGTTTTGCTGAAGTATCTAAAAATTTAGCTAGATACAGATCTCTGAAAATAATTTTGTTGTATCATCAAAATAATTATAGTAGGTCGCTGAAGTATGATGATAATGCTGTAAAAAATTTTGACATTTTAACAATCAGTTTGAGTGTTCTATTTATTTTAGTGGTCCAACAAAATTATTTTCAGATCTGCATCTAGCTAAATTTTTATATACTTCAGCAAAATTGTTCTTTCCGTGTACTCACGCTCTTGTGGATATAGTTCCGCTCTTATGGAAAAGTTCAGTATTTGGGCAGTATTTTGGATCATTTCACCGAATTTCATGAAATGAGGGTGAATCTTTTCGAAACTACAGCCCTTATTATGATTAATCACAACATAAAAATTGTTACAGGCGCAGAATGGAAGCTCCTCACGGAGGATGAGAAACGCCCATTCATCGACCAGGCGAAGAGATTACGTGCACAACATATGAAGGAACATCCCGATTATAAGTACAGACCGCGAAGGAAACCCAAGACTTTGCGGAAAGAAGGCTATCCCTACAGCATTCCGTACCCAAGTGTTCCCATGGATGCTCTTCGTGCCGGTAAGTATTTTTGTTATTAATCTCATTATATAATAAGATTTGTTACAGAGTAAGCTGAAATGGAATTGGTTACGGCTCAAAATAAATCAAAATAATAGAATAAATTTTTCTCACATAAGGCTTCGTTTTTGAAAAAAAGAACTTAAAAAATTAATCAAGTACGCATTAAAGGAAAAATTATTCTTGCATTTGAAGAATTAAAACGAGAAAATACAAGAAACTATCCATTCTAATGTAATTCGCAGAATATAATAAAATAATTAAGGACTCTCAATAATAATAAGAAAATAAAAGAAATTGGCAATAAGAGAGTCGACGCGGTTATTAGTGCGTAATGTCAAAAGACAGATATATTTGCATATTACAAATTTCCGGACGTTTCGGCTCTTCTTCGAGCCATCCTTAGCGGTACAACAATAAACCATTCTCCATCATAACCATGAGCCTTCGGATTAGGAGGTCGGAAAACCATAACAACTAAATGATTGCTATCTATATATGGTCAGACATAATTAATGAAACAAAAAATAAGAGCAATAACTCATTTTTATCCGAACACTCACCAGATAGTCCGGAGAACGGAGGATAGTCAACAATATAAAATTACATTAAAGATTGAAGTGTCCATGACATGTTATTGTCACGATAGATCGCACGACACTGTGAGCCCCGTCAAGTGGAATAAGAATAGTTATACCAAGTAAAGTAAAAATCTTGTAGGTCATAATGGAAATAAAAGTGTAAATAATAAATAAGTAAATGTGTATAAATATCATTCTCAGACCAAAGAACAAACAAGCGCAATGTTACAATTTATTTAAATTTATTCAAAAGGGGAACGTATGCATGATGTAAGAATTCGGTATCCTTTTGTAAATTAAAGCTGTTATTTTGCAATTTGATGTAAATCATTTCTGAAACAAATCGTTTAGATACATATTTTTCCCTGTCGAGGACTGCGACATTCTCCCAGTCGAACTCATGATCAAAATTTAATCTATGTTCCGTAATAACTGAATGTGTATTCGTATTCCAACGAATGTGATTTCGGTGTTCAGAAATTCTAGTATGCAACTGTCTCTTAGTTAGTACGAAGCATATCGCAGTCCCTACAGGAAATCTTATAGACAACATTGTTATTCGATTGTAATGGGAGAGAATCTTTTTGTACTCTAATAAAATCAGTTAGTTTATTAAGACTAAAAAAAGAAAGATTATTCATAATTCCTTCAATGCTCTAATACGATCAATCTATGCGACCCAATGCTATTATTCACTAATATAATTAGTGAGACATATAATGGAAGAGAATAAAAATCGCACCTAGGACCTGTCGAGTACAAGTCAACCGTTCTTCTCACAAGACAGACTCATACAGTACCTATACTATTATTGTGTATCATTTTTATCACACATCTTTGCTATCAAGCAATAATTATATTCTGAATAAATGACGAATATACATTAGCGTTCAAAACTTTGGAAACATTCTTAAGTATGTATTTTTAAATCCATTAATATCAAATTTCTTCTTATCCTAAACACAATAATAGTGTTATCTTTTTTTTTATTATTCTTTTATTTCATTAAAAAATTTAAATGCCTGCAAAAATTAACTTTTATTTTTATTTCTTTTCCATGTGTTTATTTCTTCAATAATTTTTATAAAAGCCACATATATATTATATGATGCAACTTAGGTGCATCGCAGTGCAGCGGTGTATGTATGGTGTTGCTACAAATATCGCACTTCCCACAGTTGCGTAAACACTCGTGGTGAACACTTGTGACTGCGCTGACGTCATGTCTGGTTAGTTTATTGTGACAATTGAGCGGATATAATAGAAACGAGCTCGCGTGCAAAAGCGATGGAAGAACACTGCAAATACGCGGTGTGTTACCAATTTGTTTAATTAATACGGGATGGAGGCGCAAACGCATTATGCGCGGTGAACGCGGCGATTTGTAATTTAATAATTGCAATCTTTCTGTGACGCCGTGACAAAGAACTACATACGAATGGGTTACGTCTGCATTACGTGATAATACGCGCGTGTTTTTCATGTAAACAGACTCGCCATCCACTTATTTATTTGTCGTTCGAAAGTGTATGGATAATTGCATTGTTAAAAGTGACGTTTATACAAGATATGTTTATACAAGATATTTTACAAATATTGCTACGCGTTTGAATTATTCCAATTTGTAGTTATAGATTATACACCACTGTTATTGTTTAAGGCAGCTCACTGTGGCGTTAGAATATTAATTAATTGTTTATCGATGGTCCAAAAAACCTTTAATTTTTTTATTTAATGTATATAATGTACCAGTCTATATTTATTGCTTTAAACACAATTAAAATTATATGTTTTCTCTTATTAACAATTAAAATTATTTCCATGTATAGTGGTATATTTCCATATACTCATTAATATTGAAATTATTTCGACTTAATTGCTACTGCTTCTAGATAATATATTACAAAACAGAATGTTTCAGAAAATTTATGTTTAAATTCAGAAGTATTGGGGTAAACATGAGTTGTTTACTCTTCGTGAAAATGTAAGGTTTAATTTCAGAATAAATTAGCATTAAAGATTATGTAGGGGAAAAGAAAAAGGAGCATATAAACTCCACAGAAATTATTTTGTTCGTTGTCACGGAACAGTTATTTTGTAATGCATAACTTCGTATTCGGATTTTGAATAATTTGCCTATAATAGTAATAGCCGTGAGTATTACAATTCACAAGAGGTCGAGTTAAAAAACTCAAGTAAACGGTAAATTCATCGATAAATATGCTTCGATGCAAACCTAAGGAAACATCCTATATACGACGAAAGCAATATCTATTGTGCAAAGTAATGGAATACTTTTAATACCACAATTTCCTTACCGCTATTGTATCTTCAGCGTGAAAACGATGACGTTCGAATATTCATTGCGACATTATATTATACGCACCCGTATCTCCACGTAGTGTAATTTATCGTCGTCATGTAATTCGTGTCCGCGTAGGCGAGTTTACGGATATCCTTCGCGAGCGCGCTTCCATTTGAGAAATTATTAATTCTATCAATGGTGATATCGCGATTAAAGCCGGAATTTATCCCGACGCCCACGCGTCCTCGCCGCAAAAAGCGATCGGTAATCTCCGATTTATCGGACACGTGGAGGCTCTCTTGTCCTCCGTTTATATCTCCTTCAAGTTTCGATCGTCCCCCTTTCTTTTTTTAGGTATCCCTCCCTCACACTTTTCTATTCAAGTTCGGATTGAAATTCCTGCATAGTTTATAGATGCTCCCGAACTGAGAATATACAAAATGACACGTGCTTTTAAGATACAGACTTAAAAAAATGTATAAAACTTTTACGAAAAATCTTTTTCAAATTAAGAGCGTGGATTATATTTGGTCTATAACCATCGAAATTCTTATTTTACTATCATTGTGTAACTGTAATATATAGATTTTACTTAATTTTTCGTTCGTATGTTTCAATTTAAATCCGCTATAGACAATATATATTTTCATCAGATAATTTCAGGATAGAATTCCATTTTATATGCTATCTCGATGTGTGTATTTTAAGGAGGTTGGATCGTTCTCTGTGCGGGGAAGGGGCGCGCGGCAGGGAAAAGCATATAGGTTAGATTTTCGTCGCGTGAAATAAACGAATTTTAGCAAATAAATATGTGGAATGCATTTAATTGCTGTTTCTTAAGGTTTAAAAAGAGTTGTTTGTACAATTGAAACCCAAATACGTTATTATCCACATTGAAATGTGGAAATAATAAATGTGGTCCTGTTTTATTTTTACAATTTCTTGATAACTATAAAGACGAATTCATTTCAGTCTTCGAGAAAGTTCTTCCTAAATATGTAAAGAGTTATTTGCACCTATTTTCACTAAATTCTTATCATTTTTAATATGCTTTCGAGAGTTACATTACAGGTTAGGTAACATTTCTGCTGTGTCGCCCGTGTATAAGAGAGAGACAAGAGTATAACTTCAATAATATTAATTACTCGACAACCATGCAGACGATTGTCTTCAACTTTGGCATGGACGACAGATTCCCATAGACGAATATTCTCCGTAAATTTGAACTAATTCTTATCAAATTGATTTTACTAACCACCCTCCTTAATATATATTTTATATTTCAAGATATATTAGGTATATATAAATACAATATATGTATACTCTGAGTCTTAAAATGCTTTTCTTATTACGCAGCGCATAAAATTATAAACAGAATTTTATCCTGAATTCTGATGCAAAATATAAATCGTTTAAAGTGAGTTTTATTACATTACTTGTGGTTATTATCTCTGCTGAAATGGCATCTCTGTCATATTACACAGTAAAAAATCGTGTGTACATAGCGGTCCATATATTAAAATTTTCTTGTGTCACCAAGATTTGATTATTACTTCAATGTAAAATTAACATACAACAGCTATGTTATTTCTTTCTTAACATTTTCATGTGTTATATTTATGTCAACGTGATAACTTAACACTTTATATATGTCATTTAGAAATTAAATATTATTTTGAGTTCTTTTAACACAATTACTTTAAAAAATCAACACGTCTTAAAGTTATTTTAACACATAAACAAAAGTTAAACGTAAATTTTCAAATAATCGTAAACTTTGACAAAATACAAAATAATTAAATTTACTAAAATTAAATGTTTCTATTACATATAATTTAAGTAAAATCTACACATTTAAGTAAAATCTGTAAAGTAATTAATATCATGTGTTAATATAACTTGAAAAATAAAGTCAAAAGAACAAATATAAATGTAAAGTATAGTGTCAATTAATTAACATTTCTAATTTGTCAACAAGTAACACATGATGAATGAGTCATTTTAACTTAAAATTTAGAGTGGGACATGTAAAAAATGTTAAAATTACGTTTTATTTTTTACTGTGTATGTTAGTTATCTTCTGCACGTTTTCAAAAGAAAGCAGAAACATACTTTCACTTTTTCTCTTTGTCCCAAGAACATTATCGCCAATTTCTTCCCCACATTCTCTTTTCCCGACGGTACCCACAGCTCTTTTCAGTTATTTCTGCTACCTCTCGACCGTATTTACACGGTGGCACGCGCATAAGACAAGCGCGTGGGTGGTTGGAATAAATTACCGGCTTAGGTTGGAATGCCGACTCGAGTTTCCGCTCGTGCATGCGGCTTTTCGTTCTTTAGGGATGTGAATTAAAGATATACTTTCGCCGGAAACTCGCCGACAACGCCGGAAAATCGCTAATTCTTATGTTAATTAAAAATCTTGATCACGATTACAATACTTGCATTACTAATGCCGATTTAACGCGATAAACACTTACTTATCATAATTTCACAATATTTAAGGACAAATTGGACTAATTGTAAGTCGAGATAAGATAAAGAAATAATATTTTGAATTAAATCGTTCAAAAAAATTTAAGTTTTTAACGTGTTATAAAACGTTTCAAAACTTTTGCATTACTTTTACGCATTAATAATTCACGGGAAGGAATCCGTAGAGAAAAAAGTGGAAAACGCGTGTTCCCTAAATTTCACAAATATATCATCGGTTAAACGCGTTTCGGAGCCAGTTGTCCTTTTCTCAATGGATGACGGATTTACGATCGCGGGTATCCGTAGAGTCACGTGCTTTCGGCCCCCAGGCGTGACCGGTGAGCCGCGGACTTTTGCATAATGTCGCGGGAGCTTAAGACAATTCGATAAATAATGAGCAAGCGACATGTTTATGCGCTCGCGTGCCTATCTTCAATGAATCCTCGAGCGAACACGATCCGCAAAGTACAGCCCTGCCGCGCCGAAGGGAATTATTCGAGGATTTATTCCGTGCGCTCTCTCCCCATCCCTCCACCGCTTTACTTCCACGCCTCCGAGATATCAGATCGATTTGTAACGATAAAGTACACACGTACGAAATTAAAAACGAAATTTTTCTAAAATATCCGAGAATCAAAATATAATCGAGTAAAAGTTTCTCATGTTTCAAGCGACATCGAACTTTCTTTCATTCTTTCTCTTATTTCTTTTTGTTTTGTTTTAAAAAATCTGGAATTAATTTATTTTTAATATTTTGACTGCTTATTACGCTCAGCAGTGAGTTCCGGAAAACTCAAATGGGAATGTTAGTGATGTCGAAGGCCGAAAACTTATGAATCATTCAAATATGAGTGATGACAG